>NC_090927.1:523949795-524251160 GCF_040938575.1 Ambystoma mexicanum
CCTCTAACCTCACTCACAAGAACATCCCACACTTTCATGTTTTTCTTTCACCCCTCTAATCCTCCCCCTATTTCTCCATTGGATTGCTGAACCTAACCAACTGGTCCTATCTTCCCCACCCGGCAGGTGTTACAATCCTTGGCATTTGCAATGCAAATAGTGAGTTAAGCCATGCCCCATCTATGTGCAGGGCTGTCATACTGCAATATTGGTGGCCCATTTTGCAAAGTGTCCTGTTTCGTGTAATGGGGCCATGTTGCAAAAAGGTGAAAAATAGTTAGGTGAAAGCCACTCCATGGCAAGTACATGTTCTGAGTTTTTGTAAGGACAGGCACAGTTGTTAATGGGCTACATGCACGGATGCTAGGGAGCAGTGCACAATATGCCTGGCAGCTGCACCGGGTCTTGATTCCTTTTGTAGCTGGCTCTCTCTCTCCCTGTTGGTTTTCACTCTCTGATGTTTAGGCATCTAGTGGGAGGCACTGGTGAATTGCTGTCTTGTGGGTGGTCTATTTATGCTTCTGCTGTGTCATTTATGGTTCTACAAAGAAAAGAGAGAAACTGGTCAGTATGGTTTTCGGATTGTATGGGGCGATGCAGGTTGATGCTGCTCATACGTAAACCAGTATCCGCGGAGAGGACAGGCATTGAGGCACCCTCAACTGCCATTGTCCCCCTCTGGGGTAGGACTAACTCTGGCCTCCACCCTGGTAGGCCTCACACCTTATGTTGAGAGGGGTCTCTTCCCCCCATGCAACAAGGTCAGAATATTGACTTTGCCACATTTAATAAACACCTTTCAACCATATACATCTGCTTTGATTGTTCTGTTGTTCTCTTGGCCTGTGTCAACAGGCTGCAATAGAACATTTGTCTCCTTGTAATTGGATTGAGTTTTTTTACAGCATTACTTTTTTATTAGGATTTTTATGATGCATTTTGCACATATCCTTAGACTATAGCAATATGTTTTGTCAGCTTTTAAAGCACAACACAATGACCTTGGGGCATTGCTTGTAGATATGATTTCTTACTTAACTTCTAAATTAATTCATTATAATTATACATTATTTATTTATTTATTTATTTACATATTTGTAGTGCGCTGAAGTCCGCAGGCATCAGGGAGCAGTCATATAAAACGGAAACAGAAAAACAAGGCAAACTTAAAATAAATTCTGAATCCCTAGTATCTAAATGACATTATAAAACATAGGCATATAATCTAAAGCACAGCAAATGACGGCGAACTAAGAATGAACAATTAGGCATAAAAGGAAGGACAGAGAGAAAATGCACAATGTTCCAGAGCACATTATAATATCAGATCACAATTCGAGGATCCTCTGGGAAGATATTTACAGCGCCTTGGAAAGGCAGGTAGGGTGCTACCCCCACAGCCAACTGAGATACAGTTACTGTTTGGTTGCGTACACCAGTCACTAAGGTCCAACCTGCTAAGAATCAGTAAATCAGTCAATCTGTCGTAGCCAGGTGAGTACTTTATAGCGTAATGCTTGTTTGGACTCTTTACCTTCTGTCTTCGGGATATTACTGATGACAAGGTTCATTTGGCCCATAATAAAGTCATGGGTACTCCTATACTTTATTTTAGGCAATTATGACTTTCGTAGTTGTAAAGGCTGCAGAGAAACAGTCTTGAATTTATCAGTCACCACTATAGGTCGAATAACTGCTTGTTGACCAAATACGGGTACCAGTAGGGATGGAGATATTTCCTGTGTTGAGCCTTTGGTATTTGATAGCTGATGTGGGCCTCTCAGCCATTTTGGACCCCTCATTAGAGAATACAGTGTGTGAGGCGTGATCTATCATCTTCCTTTTCAGGTTGACTTGACAGGCGTTGTCTGACTTAAGTGGTTGTAACAATACAGCTGGGCTAGGGAGCGCGTCTGACTAAAGAGCCGTGATCACACTAGGCTGACGTAAGTCCGCCACCCAATCGTTCAAAGCGTCCACCAGTAAACCAAGGTCTAAAGGACTAGTGCACAGGAGAATCTCTTTGGCAATACTAGCTATGAGAGAGGGCCATTCTTCTAATTGCGAGGATACAACCGGAATTGTCTCCACCAAGTCCAGAGCACCAGTCCCCCATGTGCTGCCATGCGGACCCGTAAATATCAAATTCCCAGGCAGTTGACAACCTTGTATGAGGAAACAGTCTGTGGGGGCACTATACACGCGGGAATGTCAGCAAAAACACAGGATAATTTGCCACACCTGCAAAGGAGTAGTTTTCACAGAGGTGTCAGTAGGCAGAGTTAATTAGGAACACAAGTTATCATATTGGGTTGCGCAGCAGCCCGATAGCTAATTGGAAGCCCTGGACCTCCAGCCAAGGTGATTAAAACCACCAGGAAAGCTGTAAAGCAGCTGATGACAGCCTGGAAGCGGGTGGTTCAAAGGCGGAATGCTGCCGACAGGACTAAGCTAGAGCTGCTGAAGACGCCGGTACCTGCGACCAACAAGCATACGAGGCAGGAGTGTTAGAAGAAAGGACCTACACAGACGTCAAGCGCACTGCCACAGAGGTTTGCCGCCGCTTCCGCCGTCCGACCATACTGCACAATATGTGAAGGTCTTCATGTTCTATTACCGCAAATATTTTATTTGAATACAGTGCATGTACACAACTATTACCATTATGATATGAAAACCTATGGCGATAATGGAGTGTTTTAATAACTGTTTGGGCATATATTTTAAATTAAATTAAATTGTGATGAAAGATTAAATGGACACTGAACAAATTGAGTAGATGCCTGTCTGAAAAAAGGAGCCAGATTCATGAGAATTTGAAACTAAAGATCGATGAAAAGTGTCCATGTTTTCACTTAAACCCACAATTATAACTTTTATGTAAGCTTTTATTAACTGGAAACGTGATATCAAAGTCCTCACTGCCTCACGTCCAGATCTTGACATTAATTTTTGATTATCTACAACCTCCACTCTCTCCCTAGACATTGCATCGCTGCGTAGTTGCAGACCTGCTACAGGCACGTCTACTACGGTCTCACATGCCATATACTCATGCTCATTGATACATGCCCCATTTCAGGGCCTTTGTAACGCCAAGTGCGATCACTGCATTCTGGTCACTCAAACACAATTTGCAAAAAATTGTCCGTGCTTAGTGCGCGTGTACCGTTCTACTCAATAGTAATCATGGCAATCTAGTCCCTTGCTTTTCTTCTCGCTTAGTGAGCCGGCCTACTGCTCAAAACAACTTTACATGCACTAGCATGATCCAGCCCACTGTCTCCTAAATGAACCAGACTACTATTCCCAAAGTGAACTAGCCTTCTGCATTATATGTGGACAAGCCTACTGCATTATATGTGAACTAGCCTACTGCATTATATGTGAACTAGCCTACTGCATTATATGTGGACTAGACCACAGTATTCCAAGTGAACAAGCCTACCGTTCCCGAAGTGAACTAGCCAATTGTACTCCAAGTGAACAAGCCTACTGCTCCTAAGTGAACTAGCTATTGTATTCTAAGTGAACTAGCCTATTGTATTCCGTAAGTGCCCTAGTTACTCCACATGCAAAACTGAGCTTGACTCTGTTGAAATTGCACACAGAGACACCCCCGCCTATATCCTACCTTTTCAGTGTCACCCTAACTATGGCAACCTTCCTCCCGCTCCTCAATGCGTTCTTACCACCTGACAGTACATTGCAACCACAGCCTTTGCTGCAATCACCGCATACCTATGGAGAGACCACAGATCGCTACGACTGCAGAACAGTATCCACTCCCAAATCCTTTCTCAGCCCTGCTGAATGGATCCAACGCTTTGCATCTCCACCCACACCTTGGACCCCCTTGTTCAGTGGAGGCTAAGACTATGTTCTCGGATCTCCCTACGCAGGACACGGCACAGGAGAGACCACCAACACCATCCACCTCTCCAGCCCAACTCCTCGACCACCCGCCATGCCCAATGCACCCGAAATAACCCAGCCTAGCCAAACAACCTAAACAACCAATCATTAGAGGTGTACTCATTAATGCCCGGTCCCTTGTTGCCCATGCGCTAGACAATGCAGACTTAATCATTAGTAATGACCTCCACTTCCTGTCTATCACCGAGACATGGTTGCATCAGGCAGCAGGCTCAGCATTATCGCTAGCCATCCCAGATGGATATTCAATAACAAGGAAAGATAGAGAGGACAGCAAAGGAGGCGGAGTAGCATTCATTGCTAAAACGTCCTTAGGCCTCAGAGCCACCCCTGCTGCCAGCCCCCTCAACAGAACTACTCTCAGTCAAGATCCCTCTATCAGCCACCCAAACTATCCTCATGCACCTCATATACTGACCCCCAGGTCATATCTCTTCTTTCGAGGACGATATCTCTGACATACTGACTAATAACACCAAATCAGGATCCCAAATAATCCTGCTTGGTGATTTTAACTTAGGCCTTCCTGATCCTAACAACTTCAATGCCTCATCCCTGGAAAATACTATTTCCCAGCTCGGCTTCAACCATCGCCTCACAACCCCGATGCATAACAAAAGAAGAACTTTAGATTGGCTGGCAGACCTCCATTGCTCTACCACAATCCTCCAAAATGAACCCACCACCTGGTCTAACCATCATTTAATTTCCTTTACCATCCAGGGAATGCACCTAACACACCTACGCCCCTCATTGCCCCGCAAATCCTCACCAGAAACAACCAAAACTTTATGACCAAAACGTACGTCCTTTGATTCAGAACATCCTAGACCCAACTAACTACAAGGACTTGGACTCAAACAAACAAATTGATCTCTACAACAACACAATGGAGGCTGCTGTGAACAGCATCGCCCCCATTAAACTATCCAAAGCCAAACCAATAGCCCACCTTAACAAATGGTTTACCCCTGAACTAAAAATCCTCTGGAACAACAAAAGAGTGGCAGAATCCTCGTGGAGAAAGAAGGTGCCTAATCCCACTAACAAGGCTCTAATCACCTCACCCAACTCCATGTACAAATCTGCTATCCTCAACGCAAAAAAGGAAACTTATGACAACCAAATTCTCAATGCCAAATCCAAAACTAAAGAGCTTTTTAGTATCCTCAGGGAACTTGAGTCCCCAGCACCACCATCACCTGTGTGAAAGATGCAGCTTGGCGCGCTAATATACAGAAAGCGCTTGCAGACAAAATTGCTATGCTCCAGTCTAAAATTGAGCAAAAAAAGAACAGCTTGGCCAAGAATGCCAAACCCACACCCCATCGCCTCTCAACACCCCCGACTGCACATCCTTCTCCTTCTCACCGGTCTCGGTCAAAGAAGTGGAAAAGATCATAAAAAGCCTCAAACCCTCCAGATGCCAAGGCGATCTTTTCCCAGCTATAATCATTCAGGAAGGTGCCTAAGACTTGGCCCCTTTCATCTCTGCACTAATCAACTCTTCCTTCGAGACCAGTACTGTACCTAACAACCTTAAGGGGGCATGGGTCATGCCCCTCTTGAAAAAATCCCTACATCGTAAAGATTTTATACAGAGTGGCCTACCTTCAAATCCAGAAACACCTGGAGGATCCCAACTTACTGGGCCTCAGACAATTGGGCTTTAGGCCAAGACATGAAACGGAAACAGCCCTCCTTGACCTTAAATTCCAAATGGATGCGGCTAAGGACAATGGTAAGCTTGTCATGCTCCTGTTATTAGACTTATCGGCAGCATACGATCTTGTCGATCATCAAATCCTCACTGATCACCTGTAAACAGCAGCTGCCTTCTCTAGCAATGCCTCTACCTGGATACAATCATTCCTGTCCAACCGCACCACAAGGGTCTTTGCACCATCTGCCTCAGCAGATCCAATTCCCATCCATTGCGGCGTACCACAAGGCTCGTGCGTCTCACCAACGCTCTACAACATCTTTACTAAGCTACTTTTTGACCATCTTGATAACCTGGGTGTCACATACAAGAACTACGCTGATAACACCCAGGTTCTCATCACGCTCTCAGGGTGCTATGAAGATGACTCTAAATTGATTAACAAGATATGCTTGGAAATCCAGGCGTGGATGGCAGAACACAGCCTTTGCCTCAACGATGAAAAACCGAGCTCTTGATCGTCAGCTCCCAAACACGCCTTAACAAATTAGACTGATCAAAGTGGCCAAAGAAATCAAAACATTGGGCGTAAACCTAGACTCTACCCTCTCTCTCTCAAGAAGCAAGTGAATGCTACTGCCTCTTCCACAGCATACACTAACAAGCTAATTAACGCCTGCAAGTCATTCCTATCGCCTAGTAGATGCATTACCTTAGCCAGGGCGCTAGTGTTGTCCAACATCGACTACTGTAACACCCTATACCTAGGCAGCTCAGAAAGGAACCTCAACAATCTCCAGGTCCTTCAAAATAATGCCTTAAAATCAGCACTATGTATAGCGAGATCGACACACATCACCAGCTTCAGACAGGACGCCCACTGGCTACCAGTACGAGATAGAACTGCCCTTCGCAGGCTTGTCATGACCCACATGTGCCTCTCAAATACCGCCCCCAAATACCTGGCAGACAGAGTCAACAAACGCCAACCAGCTAGATCAATTAGAGCCATATACTCACACTGCCTCACCGTTCCTAGATTCCTCCTAAAAAGAGCGGGGGAGCAAGCTTCCCTGTATTAGCCACCAAACTGTGGTATGCCCTACCCCTCAGCCTTAGAACGGAACCCGAATTCTGGACCTTTAGAGCCAAAGTAAAGGGCTGGCACATCGATAGGAAACACCAAACACATGTACTAAGATTCTAAGAGTTGTGGGTTGTGATTTTCTTTTCCCTTTTTTTTTGTATTGAAAGTTCCGTAAATCTGTCTTCTTTTTAAAGGTTTGTAAAAAACCAAATAAAAATAAAAAAAATAAATAAATAACCTGCGTGTTTATTCTCTTTATATCTTTTGTAACACTAGCAGTCTAGTACTGTAACTGAGTCTTTCTTTATCGACCCACATGTAACAATGGTCGATCTGCACTTATTTCTGCTACTGTTATTCCTTTGCTGTTGGCTATACTGTATGTAACTCCTGCATAAGCCTTGGGTGCCCAGTTACCCGAGGGTTCGGTGCGTGGTACATATAAAGAAACTAAACTAAACTAAACTCTGATTCTCTCTGTGATGCTGGAAATGCATCAGAGGGACAGGGCCTCTGAATCCTTGTCCTTTACTGCTGTTTATCGTGTGTTCTGTCGTGTTTTCTGCCCAGGAGTCCATGTGGGACCCCTGGCAGTGCAGCTCTCTCTTTTGGTTTGGTGAACAGACCCATGGGATACCCTTATGGCACCCATGGGTAGGGGTACAACCCTGTGCCCCTAGTGTATGTTTTTGGGCACCTGTGGGTGGCCCACAGAGCAGGGTATGGGCTGGTGGCAGCTCCATGCTGAATTTGACAGGTGCTCTGGGTGTCCTCCATTTTGGGATACCCAGGCCCTGCCATTGGGATCAGTTGATTCCTGATAGAAAACAAGATGGCCCCTGTGGCCTCTTGCTTTCTATTGCCTGTTATCTTGTTTTTCCCAAAGTCCTGGGAAGCCCTGACTCTGTCCCTTCCCCGTGACTGGCTGTTGGGTGGAAGGTCCATATATGGTGTTGTTGTGAAGGCCCAGCTAGACTGACTGGAGCCTTCCCATTGACTGTATGTTGTGGGTACCTCCTGTGGGTGGGACCTGGGTAAATGGAGTGGGTGACCAATATACACTCCTTGTTGTGGTTGTCTGGTTTCTGGCATGTGAGACAAAGACTGAGACAGCCCTGCCCGAAACTGGCCTGAATGCAGTGTGTAGTGTTGAATGGCTGGGTACTTGCCCCAATCCACATTCCTTGTTGTGAATGTCTGAAAGGGAGGAGTGTGGCCTGAATGCACTGTGTGCCTGATTGGCTGACTGACTGCATGAATGCCCTTCTGTGTGATTGGCTGCTGTGTGTGTGCCAGCAGTGTGGATGAGAGACAGGATAGTATATCTGGGGACCTCTCACCACTGGAAATTGTTCAGAAGCGTTCAGAAGCTGAGTCTCCACTCAAGAGTAACTGGAACTGCTGACCCTCGACACCCAGCTGGAAGAAGAAGACTTGCTGCTGCATTTGCTTCGACCGGTCCGAAGGCTGCCGTGTTCGTCGAGGACTGACCCGAGAGAGGACCTGGCTAGGCGCCCTCTTCCCGTGCTCCGAGGGACCATCGAGCACCGCTGAACTTTCGCCGAAGCTCCCTGGACGCCAGACCATCGAAAGGCTGCCGACCGGAGAAGGGGACTGCCGAGGAGAACGAAGTAAAGCACCCGGACCTCGACGCTGTCGAAGTCCATTGCCGTCGACCAGGGTTCGCAGGTCTGTGTAACCGCTGGAGGCCCGGCGAAGTTGTGTTGCCCAGCCGTGGGAACCACTTGACGCCGTGCCGCCGACGACCGGAGCCGTCCGCTCCTTGCCTAAGAACATTTGACTCGAAGGACTCCCTCGTCCGCATCGTCGACCGCTTTTGTCCTGCCGGAGAAAGTCGAGGACGACCAACGCGCCGAGGAGAATCCGCCGGTGGGTTTCCCGCCACCTCACGACTCCAAAGACTCGAGCGACTCGACGCCCTTGCTGGGCCACCGTCATTCACAATCTTTGCGGTCCAGAACTAGTGACGCCGAGGTGCCCCGCACGCCTCTTCCTCGCAGGATGCCGACGTCTCGACGCCGACGAGCACCGCTCGGATCGAAGCCTGCCGCCTCATCGATGCCGTTCTACCCTGTTTGTTGTCGGACGTTCGACGCCCCGTGTCTCCCGCTTGAAAGGGAAGACATTCAAGAAGGGCCGTCGATTCCCCGACACCGAACACCGAGTTCCTCGACGCTTCTCGACGCCTCTCGACGATCCGTGACTCCTGCTTTAAAGGGGGTCATTCAAGAAGGATCTGTCGACGCCTCCTCGAAGAACTCGACTCCACCAGGTACATTGGGGGGGTAAAAACATTGTAGGAGAGAATAAGACTATTGAACAATATATGGACTGGGCTTGTGTTATATCTCTTTATTTTACAGGTTGCCCAAGTGGGGGGATCTCCACACAGAACTGTGTCCAGTAGCAAGGGCCAGTCTTCTGCCTATTGTTTCAACCATCTGTTATCTCTCCTCTCTCTATTGCTGGTTTCCTTCTTATTGATCTGCGTGCCATTTTTACAGTATTGTGAATGCACTTTAATGAGGTCTAATATTAGTGGTACCACTTTAGAATTGTAGATATTTACCATTATTGATTTTCCTGAGCACAAAGTGCGTTGTTGTGATAAGTGTACATAACCCTTGAATATTAATTATATAAAGACTGTGTTTTCAGTAATACAGTGTGTGGACATTCCTTTGTGGGGGCTTGGGGATACCCTGTACTTAAGAACCAGCCTGCATCACCTCCTGAGAAGCTAGGCCTTGATTGCTCGTCCATCGCTACCGTAATAGAGAATCTTGGCTGGGGTCCTCTGTGCCTCTCCTCTACCATATAGAGAGCGGAAGTACAGACCCCCCCACCGGTCTTTACAAGCTGGTGGCAGCGGTGGGATGCTTATGGTTTTAAGACTCAGTGTATAACCGTGCCACTTACAAAATATCCGCACTTTATTAGATTAAGGTTTGGGTGTGTTCCAAATAACTGCATTACAAGCAATGGAGTCCATTGCGAATGGTAAATTGACTAGGATGAGCTTAGAGGCTCTCCAGAGTGCTTGTGAAGCCAGGGAGTTAGACTTTGTGGATAAGTCTAGGGCTGAGCTGATAGCTGCCCTGGTGGACTACCAGACTGATGGTGAAACTCTCGATGAAGGGGGGGATGCAACCAGTGAGGACTCTGCCCCTGGGGTTGTCGCTGAAGCTGTTTCTGGGAATGCCGCCATTCCTGCTGCCTCTGTTCCGAACCCCAGCAATTCCATGGAACTTGAGTTATTAAGGATGAAGTTAGCCTTTGAATATCGCAAGTTGGAAATAGAAGCTGAGCTTAAGAAAGAGGAGCTGGCACAGCAAGTGGAACTCAAGAATAGGGATCTTGCGCTCAAAGAAAAGGACACTGAATGTCAGAGAATCCAGTTAGAGAAAGCTTGAGTGGAGACTTCAGCTAAACCAATTGAGAGTGGCAGGTCCCCAGCCACCAAGTTTATGAAAGATTTGGTTGGTGTGTTTTTGGAGGGTTCAGATATCCTCCAATGGATTGAAGCGTTTGAAATGGCTTGTGCAATTCATGATGTGGATAAAAGAGATTGGGCTAAGTGTTTGTTAAGCAGAGTGCCTCAAACTGGATATGACTGTATTCTGAAGCTGAGTGTGGAAGAAAGGGGTCAGTATGAGTGTATGAAGTCTGCTTTAATTGCCAAGTTTGGCAAGACACCTACCCAATACCTTAAAAGGTTCAGGGATTTTAAGAAACGAGAGAATATGTCTTGGGTTGACTGGGTGAGTGCTGCGCACATGAACATGATGGGGTGGATTGACGGGTACAAGGTGAAAACTTTTGCTGAATTATCCCACCTGTTGTTTTTTGAGCATTTTTCTGAAGCCTGTTCACCAGAGCTGCGTCAGTATGTTGCTGACCAGAACATTTTGGACCCCTTTAAGCTGGCTAGGTTGGCTGACAAGTGGGTCTCCCACCTGGTGTCCCCTAAGGACTCCAGTGGGAAGGACAAGGACAAAGAAAAGGGGACCTCTCAGAAAGCTGAGGAGTCCCAAAAGCAATCACCGTCGGGTAAACCAAAACCTTCCTCTCCTAAGACCCAAAAACCTAGTGGGGATAAGTCATCTGTGGGTGGGAATAAGAGTAGTGGTCCACCTGCTGCAAAGCAGGCTCCCAGTGGTTCCAGTACCGTACCTCGCACTCCTAGCACTTGTTGGGATTGTGGGGCTCTGGACCACAGAAGGGGTGACTCCAAGTGTAAAGGTAAGGCACTTGGAGTACAGGCTGTCAGCCTGAGCTACCCTTACCCCATGTCTGAGGTGGAGGCCACTGTCCTCCCCTCCTCTACAGGAATCACCTTTGGTGCTCCTGTAGAGATTTCCTTAGTGTCCCTTGGGGCCTGGGACCAGTACGCAGAAGTACTGGCGACTATCCCGCAGAACACCCGTAGGTTTTTGAGAAGTGTCCTCTTGAATGGCCAGCCTTCTACTGGTTTGAGAGACACTGGGGCAAGCATGACAGTGGTGGACAGGACCCTGCTCAGGCCAGAAGACTATGTCAGTGCTCCTCTGAGAACCACCAGGTTAGCTGGTGGGCCTCCCAAATTATCGCCTGTAGCCTTAGTCACACTCATGATTGGAGACAAGACAGCAAAGCTTCCTGTCCTGGTTCAGGACAATGTCCCTGCTAACATTCTGTTAGGAAATGATCTAGTAGAGTTGGGGTTGATCTCGGATGGTCTTCCCATGACTGCGGCTGCGGTCACTAGGTCACAGGTGACACCGGGTCTGGCTGTGAGTCAGGTACCCGAGCCAAAGGCGAGGCCTAAGGCAAGACGAAGGAAGACCAAGAAGGCCACCTCTGTGGGGGGAACACCTTCTCTTCCTGCTGTTCCGACAGCACCCATTGGGATCCATGCTCCGGACGGGCTGGGTCCAGTGAAAAACCCAAACTCAACTCCTGAGGGAGAAGAGACAGAAAACTCTCCTGTGGGAGAGGTTCTCAACCCGGAGGATCATCCCGACCTTCAATGCTTGTTAGCTGAAGGGGGACCCTCCCGGGCAGACTTCTGTAAAAGGACAGAGAGAGTGCCACTCTCTCGAGGGTCTGAGAAAACAGGCCCTGTCCCAGGCACAAGGTGAAGTGCCTAGGACATTCAAGATTTATTGGGAGGGTGAGCTCCTTGTTAGTGAGCCCACTAGCCTGAACCTGGTGCCCTCAAGAGGTTGGTGGTACCCCAGGTTTACAGGCCCTTCCTACTGCAGTTGGCGCATGAGGTGCCCTTGGCTGGTCATCTTGGTACCAAGAAGACTAAGCAGAGGCTCTCTGCCCACTTCTACTGGCCCCGGATGGGTGTAGAAGTGGAGTCCTACTGCAGGACCTGCCCAACTTGTCAGTTGTCTGGCAAGACTGGAGGCAGGGTCATTGCCCCACTGCAACCATTGCCAGTGGTTGGCACACCGTTCGAGAGGGTGGGCATCGACATTATCAGTCCCCTGGACCCTCCCACTTCCGGTGGACATCGGTTCATCCTGGTCTTGGTTGATCATGCCACCAGGTACCCTGAGGCTATACCCCTTCGGACTATTACTGCCAAGGTGGTTGCCAGGGCTCTCCTGGGCATTTTTACCCGTGTTGGATTCCCCAAGGAGGTTGTCTCTGACAGAGGATCCAACTTCATGTCCAGTTACATGAAGACCATGTGGAAAGAGTGCGGGGTAACCTACAAGTTCTCCACCTCTTACCACCCCCAGACCAATGGTCTGGTTGAGAGATTTAACAAAACTCTCAAGGGCATGCTAGGTGCTTTGGAAGAGCCCCTAAGGAGGAAATGGGATCTCCTCCTGCCATGCCTGCTGTTTGCTTACAGAGAGGTACCTCAAGAGGGTGTTGGTTTCAGCCCCTTTGAGTTACTCTTTGGACATCCCGTGAGGGGGCCCCTCGCCTTGATCCAAAAAGGCTGGAAAGCCACTCCTCCAGGTCCCGCCAAGCAAGTGGGGGACTATGTGTTAGGCCTCAGGCGGAGAATGACACAAATGATGGGTCAGGCAACAGCAAATCTCAAGGCCAGCCAGGAGTTGAATAAGTACTGGCATGACCTTAAAGCTTCGCAAGTGGATTGGACTCCGGGACAGGAAATCCTCGTGATGGAGCCTACAAAGCCTAGGGCTTTGGCCGACAAATGGACTGGAACCTTCAGGATAATCTCCAAGATGGGCGAAGTCAATTATCTGGTTGACATGGGTGCCTCTGGGGTAGCCCCTCAGGTATTCCATGTCAACAGGCTCAAGCCTTTCCACAGGCGAGCAGAGGTCTCATGTCTCTTGCTAGCTTCAGGGCAAGAAGAGAATGAGAGTGAGCCCCTTCCTGATTTGCTGTATAGCAACCCTCAGGATGGCTCAGTGGAGGGAGTACGTCTCTCTGAAGATTTGACAACAGAGCAGCAGAGGGCCTGCAGGGCTTTGCTCCAGCAGTATGCCTCTCTGTTTTCACTGACACCGGGCCTTACACCGTGGTGTAAGCACGAAATTGACACTGGTGACAGTGTGCCTGTCAAAAGCAGGTGCTACCGTATGTCAGATACCGTCAAGAACCACATCCAGGCTGAGGTCGCCAAGATGTTGGATCTGGGTGTTATTGAACCCTCAACCAGTCCCTGGTCCAGTCCAGTGGTCCTTGTCCCTAAGGCAAGTTCCCAGGCGGGTACCAAGGATTGGAGGTTCTGTGTGGACTACCGAGGAGTCAATGCCGTCACCAAAACTGACGCGCACCCATTGCCCAGGGCTGATGAGCTCGTGGACACCATAGGTGCTGCCAAATTTGTGAGCACCTTTGACCTCACCTCAGGCTATTGGCAAATAGCTCTGACGGACCATGCCAAGGAAAAGACGGCATTCTCCACCCCTGAGGGACTCTACCAGTTTAGGGTCATGCCTTTTGGGTTGAAGAATGCCCCTGCCACCTTCCAGAGATTGGTCAACCATGCGCTCAGTGGGCTGGAAGCCTTTTGTGTGGCTTACTTAGACGACATTGCCGTCTACAGTTCCACCTGGGAAGAGCATTTGACACATCTGGATAAGGTGTTGCAGGCCTTGAAAAGGGCTAACCTCACTATCAAAGCCACCAAGTGCCAGATAGCGCAGGGGAAAGTTACCTATCTTGGTCATGAGGTAGAAGGGGGTCAAATCCAGCCTCTTTCCAGTAAGGTACAGGACGTACAGAATTGGGAGACTCCCACTACTCAAACCCAGGTGAGAGCCTTTTTGGGCCTCACTGGGTACTATCGCAATTTCATGGCAGACTATGGAACCATAGCTGCACCCCTGACAGCGCTAACTTCGCCCAAACAGCCTAGGAAGGTTAATTGGACCGAAGACTGTCAGAGGGCCTTTGATGGCTTGAAAGAAGGTCTGTGTAGGGCACCTGTATTGTGTGCGCCTGACTACAGCCGACCCTTTATCGTCCAGACGGATGCCTGCGACACCGGAATTGGAGCTGTATTGTCCCAGTTAGATGACAAAGGGAGAGAACATCCTATCATATTCATCAGTAGACAACTCAAGGGTAGAGAACTTAGGTGGGCTACTGTTGAAAAGGAATGTTTTAGTATAGTTTGGAGCCTTAGGCGTTTTAGGCCCTACCTTACGGGGTCCACCTTCAAGGTCCAAACAGATCATAAGCCCCTGAAATGGCTTATGCAGATGAAGGGTGAGAATCCGAAATTGCTCAGGTGGTCGATTAGCCTACAAGGGCTAGACTTCACCATAGAGCACAGGCCAGGGAAGAGTCACGATAATGCAGATGGCCTTTCCAGAAGGTATGTTGACCGTCTGGATGAGGGTGTCTATCCCGTGGGAGATTAGGCACCCTCCACGTCAGTCTGGGGGGGGCGACTGTGATGCTGGAAATGCATCAGAGGGACAGGGCCTCTGAATCCTTGTCCTTTACTGCTGTTTATCGTGTGTTCTGTCGTGTTTTCTGCCCAGGAGTCCATGTGGGACTCCTGGCAGTGCAGCTCTCTCTTTTGGTTTGGTGAACAGACCCATGGGATACGCTTATGGCACCCATGGGTAGGGGTACAACCCTGTGCCCCTAGTGTATGTTTTTGGGCACCTGTGGGTGGCCCACAGAGCAGGGTATGGGCTGGTGGCAGCTCCATGCTGAATTTGACAGGTGCTCTGGGTGTCCTCCATTTTGGGATACCCAGGCCCTGCCATTGGGATCAGTTGATTCCTGATAGAAAACAAGATGGCCCCTGTGGCCTCTTGCTTTCTATTGCCTGTTATCTTGTTTTTCCCAAAGTCCTGGGAAGCCCTGACTCTGTCCCTTCCCCCTGACTGGCTGTTGGGTGGAAGGTCCATATATGGTGTTGTTGTGAAGGCCCAGCTAGACTGACTGGAGCCTTCCCATTGACTGTATGTTGTGGGTACCTCCTGTGGGTGGGACCTGGGTGAATGGAGTGGGTGACCAATATACACTCCTTGTTGTGGTTGTCTGGTTTCTGGCATGTGAGACAAACACTGAGACAGCCCTGCCCGAAACTGGCCTGAATGCAGTGTGTAGTGTTGAATGGCTGGGTACTTGCCCCAATCCACATTCCTTGTTGTGAATGTCTGAAAGGGAGGAGTGTGGCCTGAATGCACTGTGTGCCTGATTGGCTGTCTGACTGCATGAATGCCCTTCTGTGTGATTGGCTGCTGTGTGTGTGCCAGCAGTGTGGATGAGAGACAGGATAGTATATCTGGGGACCTCTCACCACTGGAAATTGTTCAGAAGCGTTCAGAAGCTGAGTCTCCACTCAAGAGTAACTGGAACTGCTGACCCTCGACACCCAGCTGGAAGAAGAAGACTTGCTGCTGCATTTGCTTCGACCGATCCGAAGGCTGCCGTGTTCGGCGAGGACTGACCCGAGAGAGGACCTGGTTAGGCGCCCTCTTCCCGTGCTCCGAGGGACCATCGAGCACCGCTGAACTTTCGCCGAAGTTTCCTGGACGCCAGACCATTGAAAGGCTGCCGACCGGAGAAGGGGACTGCCGAGGAGAACGAAGTAAAGCACCCGGACCTCGACGCTGTCGAAGTCCATTGCCGTCGACCAGGGTTCGCAGGTCTGTGTAACCGCTGGAGGCCCGTCGAAGTTGTGTTGCCCAGCTGTGGGAACCACTTGACGCCGTGCCGCCGACGACCGGAGCCGTCCGCTCCTTGCCTAAGAACATTTGACTCGAAGGACTCCCTCGTCCGCATCGTCGACCGCTTTTGTCCTGCCGGAGAAAGTCGAGGACGACCAACGCGCCGAGGAGAATCCGCCGGTGGGTTTCCCGCCACCTCACGACTCCAAAGACTCGAGCGACTCGACGCCCTTGCTGGGCCACCGTCATTCACAATCTTTGCGGTCCAGAACTAGTGTCGCCGAGGTGCCCCGCACGCCTCTTCCTCGCAGGACGCCGACGTCTCGACGCCGACGAGCACCGCTCGGATCGAAGCCTGCCGCCTCATCGACGCCGTTCTACCCTGTTTGTTGTCGGACGTTCGACGCCCCGTGTCTCCCGCTTGAAAGGGAAGACATTCAAGAAGGGCCGTCGATTCCCCGACACCGAACACCGAGTTCCTCGACGCTTCTCGACGCCTCTCGACGATCCGTGACTCCTGCTTTAAAGGGGGTCATTCAAGAAGGATCTGTCGACGCCTCCTCGAAGAACTCGACTCCACCAGGTACATTGGGGGGGTAAAAACATTGTAGGAGAGAATAAGACTATTGAACAATATATGGACTGGGCTTGTGTTATATCTCTTTATTTTACAGGTTGCCCAGGTGGGGGGATCTCCACACAGAACTGTGTCCAGTAGCAAGGGCCAGTCTTCTGCCTATTGTTTCAACCATCTGTTATCTCTCCTCTCTCTATTGCTGGTTTCCTTCTTATTGATCTGCGTGCCATTTTTACAGTATTGTGAATGCACTTTAATGAGGTCTAATATTAGTGGTACCACTTTAGAATTGTAGATATTTACCATTATTGATTTTCCTGAGCACAAAGTGCGTTGTTGTGATAAGTGTACATAACCCTTGAATATTAATTATATAAAGACTGTGTTTTCAGTAATACAGTGTGTGGACATTCCTTTGTGGGGGCTTGGGGATACACTGTACTTAAGAACCAGCCTGCATCACCTCCTGAGAAGCTAGGCCTTGATTGCTAGTCCATCGCTACCGTAATAGAGAATCTTGGCTGGGGTCCTCTGTGCCTCTCCTCTACCATATAGAGAGCGGAAGTACAGACCCCCCTACCGGTCTTTACACTCTCTATCTCAGTGTTGGGGTCACAGACCCTCCTTTCATTATGTCTAGTAACGTCCTTGCTAATACTGGGCCAGAGAAAAGCAGCCTTCGCTTCTGTGTCAACCCCTGGGTCCCCTCTGGTTCCCATCTACACTCCCTTATCTCTTACGAGGCTCTAGTACATTGCCAGGACTTCCTGGGTCCAGGGCACCCTTCTCCGGCTCTGTGGGCTTCTCTCCTCTGCACTTGTGGCTTTGCAGCATCTTCATGGCTTCAGGATTCGGTCTGCTTTCCCTTGGTGGACCTAGAACTTCTTCTTACCCCGCTGTCGGTCAGTGTTTGAATCCCCTGCTCTGGAGAATTCGGACGCCATCTGCTTTCCTCAACAGGACTGGATACCACTGTACCCACCACTGAGCTTCTCGTGGACAGGCTTGACAAATATAGTAGCCTGTTGTTCCTTTTTATACATTGTATCCAGTTCCTCCCATGCCGATTGCCACCTCGTACCAGTGTTAACAGTCAATTATCTTTTTGTCTCCTGTGTTCTTCCTCACCCTCGTACTTTTGGTTTTAGGCCCTATGTAATAACACCACATAGGTGTGCTTTCAATGTAGTGGCTCAAGACATTAGGGAGGGCTAAGGAATGTCAGGGAGTAACCATATTCAATGGGCTGTAACTCAGGTGATTGTCCTTATCCCCAGAGGGGGAGTCCCTCCCTATGAGGTCCTACTGCATTAAAGCAACCCTAGGGGGACCATTGGGTAGTGGCCGCACCTCCCTAGCCTCATGGAAAAGGGCTCCCCACTGTGGAGAAGTGTCTGCACCTTGTGAATCAGCACACATCATTCTCTGTTCCTTGAGGTCAGGATGTAAGACTTAATGTATTGTCTCCCTTCAGCATCTTCATAAAGAGGACATATCTTGCTCAAACATGCCACATTAGCTGTGATCAATGTATCTTTATTTTATTCATTGTTGCATTTCATTAAGAATCATTCTTGTATTTCTTCCATATGGCGGACTGTTTCTTCTTATGCTGTAAATGGCATTCTTATCAACTAAACGCTTATGATTTGTTATCTGTATAGCAAAGATTTCAGCGTATTTCTTCCTTGTTGGGAATTTCTTTCCTAGTGTACTTAAGTACCAATCTCTCTTGTTTCAAGCTCTTAGTGATTGGACCTGCGCAGTATATCGTGAGGGGGCTGGCATTTATGGTCCTCGCCACTGCTCTGAATGCTAGACACTGTCTCAACACTTTTCTATGATACATTTACTTGAATAGGTGTTTGTAAGCACACACACCAACACATGTACGTTATGTTTACCCTGGGCACACATGCACCATGGATTGAATAATGCCTGTGGATTCAGTATAAGTCTTTATTTTGTTAAAAGCCAAATTAAATCAGAACATCTCTGTTTATCTAAATCTCTATACCTCCCCTTCAGTGAAAAACATATATTTCCCCTTACTCAACAGACACTTTCAAACAGCATACTAGAAAACACAATTTAAATAACAAGCTACCTAACATTCCCACATGTGATTCACTTACAAAAGGAAAGTGTATGTTTGTTATTCATTGGTGTTTCTATTGCATCAATTTATAAAAGTGTACAGTTCTCATTTTCGATGGTCAACTTAAAAGTGGGAAGATAGGTGGTGGTTATTAACCATTTCCACCTTTTCTTGAATCCATCAGCACCAGTAACAGAACTTTCCTTATTGAAGTAACCAGGAAATTACTTAGGTTACTGAAAATACACAAAGAAAAAATATGGCAATGTAAAGATAACATAATCAACATTCACAGTTTCTTAATAACCTTCCAATGTCCTGGGTAAATTTTCTTCCCCAGGAGTAAGGTTAATTCCATTAATGTTCAACCAAAGAAAGAAATGTCTCAAATCAGTTCTTGATATTTGAAAGGCAAAGTCAATGTTGTTAATCAAAGTTCCAATGATAGCAAATCTTTTCTCCTTGGTGAAATGTCCACTTTCCACTTCCACCAAATAGCACAAAATAGCACCAACGGTAATTGGTTGCATGTAATAATGTTCCAGCAAAAATGTCTCCTGACAAAAATGTCACTGTTTTTTGCGGAGACCTTATTACATTGAACATGTGGGGGACACCCCCACAACCGTCGTTTTTCTTTTTTACAAGGAGAGCAGGGGATATCCCCACTCCCTGTCCTCATACATAATGGGCCTCATTCCGAGATTGGAGGTAGTCATGGTGCTATTTGCGCCATGACTACCTCCAATAACGGTACCGGCAGCGGTCTCGTTCAATGGGGACTTACCGGTGTAGTCCGACCTTTGCGGAACCGTTAAGTCCCCATTGAAAAAGCCATTCCCCATTCCCATTTGAGCCCCCATAGGGCTCCATGGGAAGGCGCTAATAACGGTACTGGAATCTGCGGTAGCGTTATTAGCTCTGAAGTCCCTTAGTGGGTCCCATCCATAACGCCTGGTAAAGCCAGGCATTGAAGGAGGGACCAGCTAAGGGAACTCGTAGTAGGGCGGTAAGGGATTACCAGCACCGGTCTCCTTAACGGTGCCCGGTATCCCTTACCGCCCTAGTAGTAATGAGGCCCAATGTCACCATATATGATGCCGCCAATGGCTTTTCCCAATGACATTATGTATGGGGAATTATGTATGGGGACATTACTACCTGATACCTGGTCATTCCAGTCATAATGCTTTGTCACCTCTTCAAGAAGACTTGCCACAGTTCAAAAAGAAATGCAATATCTACAAATGTGACACCGTTCTTGGGTAACAGGGTTAGCTTAGTTACAGTTTTGGAATTCACAATGGTATTATATTTGTCAGGATGACTTCACAGTGCTGCTGCTTCCACTTCAATAACTTCAATTCTACTTGATTCACCATGAGAACAGTCACCTTTGTCTCCCAGCATGCCACTTTGTTTAGACTACTACAATGTTACATCTACTGACAACCACTGATATACCACCACAGCTTCAGTGTTTTGGACTACTGCCACAGCTTCAGTGATTTGCAATTTTAAATAGGCTTTGACAAGACTCATTTTAAAGTACATCAACACCTTCAAGTAGGCAAGGCACTCTTCCTCTGAATATCTCTCTTCAGGGCAGTCTCTTTGCCTCTCTTGTCTGTCTGCCACAATGACAACATGGGTTTGTCTTCCACACTCTCTGACAATACAGGTTGTGGTAACCTCAAAATAGTCTTTACACGCAGCCAGTTTCCCTTCCCCAACTTCACCATCACCTTTCTGTCAGCTATCAGCCCCAGTGATAACCCAGAAGCCTTGGAGCCACTCTCTTAGCTTCAGGTAATGTTGCATACTTTTACAGAGGCCAATTGAATTGTCATTAGATTTACAGTAACAGTTAAATTGCTTTTTAACTCTGGGAAAGGCTAGGTTTACTCATAATATGGGAAGACTCTTGGCTTGGGCAGTGCTTGCTCTTCTCTTCAATAGTACATACAGGGCCTCAACACAAGTCTGGCGGTAACCCTTAAATGCGGCAGTAGCTCTGTTACTGCTGCTTTTAAGGGTCTGCCAGATCATGGCCTTGGCGGATTTCGGATGACGGAATCTGTGGCAAATTTGCTAATTTTCTGCGCTATTACTGCCAGCGGGAAATCCGCCGGTGGTAATAGCGCAAATTTTCCCCATTGGGCCCAATGGGGAATGAGGAATTCCCAAATGAGCCCAATGGGGAATGGGCACTAACCGTTCCGCCAAACCCGTGATCCGGCGCTAATAGCACCGGGGGGTTTGACGGTAGGGCTAATAGCGCCGGCGGTAATAGCGCTGGCGTTACCGGCCAACTCGTGAAGAGGCCCACACTGTTAAATGCTTTAACTTCTTATGTATGAAAGGTATGCCGTGTTAAAATTAAGAATATAATTCAGTCTTTCTTTAGGAATCACAATTAGGCGCACACGAGCACCTCTTAATATGGCTTTCACAAGTTAAAGGTTTCAATATTTGTTTTATCAAGCTTTCAGTAAATGGCCTTTGCAACATTCACTCTTCTCAATTAGTGACACGACATACAGTCTCATAAATGTTAAACAATGGATTTAAAGCAGCGTTTGCTTTTCACGCGAGTAACAAGGACTTTCCTAACATACGCAAGTGCTCCTTTTCCATTGTTCATGTATTACAGCTTCAACAAACAACTACAGCTCACCTTAAACCAAATGTGAGTGAATAAGGAACTGGATACTCTTGCTGATAATGCTTGTGTAAGGTATTAGAACGCCAAGCTTCATTCACCGGCTTCTTTTACACTTGCTCTGTGGGTCACACCGCTTCCATGAATTCAGCCACAACTTCTACTGCTTCAGGCTTCTTAGGGACCCACAACCTTCCTCTCTGAAGGTGTCTCCGGTGTGGCCACTCGTTTATGGAGCCCCTCTCGCTCCTGAGACCCACAGATTGACAACTGCTTCTCGCCTCGATCTCCAACACGTTCTCTGCACGCCAACAACAGCAATCAGGAACACAGGGAGAAGACAGCTCTCCTGCAGGCCTTCCGCTGTGCAGCCTCTGCACTTCAGGGTTTGGGGAACAGGATCCTCTCAGAACAAGCAGGTGAAATCTGCTGTCTCCATGTTCCAGCATCCCTCTTGTTCTCCCACTTCTGCTTGGCTTGCGAGCTTCGTGTCTTCTTCTGTCTGCTACTATTGCTACAGCTTGCACTCCAGTGACAGTTCCAGCTCCTTTCTTGACTACCTTCTCTCTCATTGCCTGCCCCTGAGGGGGATTTGTATGCCTCCCAGGTTCCTTCCAGTGTGGGCTGATAAGCTTAGTTGCATGACTACTGCAAGTGCATGCCTCCTCAGTCCTCTTCCACCTCCCATTGCTGATTGGATTATAGGACAAGTAGTCCCCTTCAGCAAAGTTAGTTCTTTTAATAATGAAGTTTTTTTTAAGGGTAGATTCATTTCCCTTAAGCTCATTAAAAGATTGGCTCTTAGAATGTTGTGGTTGCAGAGGAAGATATTTGACTCAAGGCATTTTTGGTTAATTCTTATACATTTGGGAGTGATAAAGGTGTTCATCCTGAAATGTTTTAACAGGACTTTCTGTTAACAAGGCTTTCTTGGATTTGACAGAACTTAAGTGTTAGGGACATTATAATGACAATATGACATTAACTGTTTTGGTAATCCAAAAAGGCACTTCCTTTCAGAGAACACATACTGTGTCTCATCCCACGGCTGGCCATCCTAGGCCGTGTCTCCTCCCAGGTGATCCAACCGCAGTACACCTCCCTCAAGGTCAGGATCAAGAAGCATCTGCTTTTACCTGGCCACCTGGGGGTAAACTTTAGGCAGGGTTTCAGTGAGGGATCTGTAGGATTCTTCATAGCACATAGTGAGAAGTCCTTTGCTCTCTGCTTGAACATTGCACAAAAAATGAGTCAGTATGCACACCATAGGATCTTGTTAATTAAATATATAACTCCAAAAGCACATACGATTCTGAAATATTTGCTTATTTCCCAGGATGTACCGTCAATTTATATACCCCATCTCTCAGTACTTACTGCTGAAAGGGGCCAGGATGTAATATATTCCCCTTTTAGAGCACAGATGTACTCAGTATTATTTCCCCTATGTATTATACTTTCATGTGTGTTTCTTTTGGCCATCTCACAGACAGGTGGGCACCCTTTTAACGACTGTTCCAACTATCCCCCTTTAGGAACAGTTGGGCATCAGTCACCAAGATGTGGTCAGCCTCCCTCCACTGCTTGGCCTCTCTCTTTCTGTATTGGGACCTGTTTGCTGTAACTTCCACTGAAGAAGGCTTGTGTCTTTACCGCCAGGTAGGCCTCACTTGCACTGCTCTGCTTATAATCCACAAATGGTTCCAAAAGGAAAGCAATCTATACCATCTCCTTCCTATTGTTATCAATTCTCCTTTCCCTCCTGCTTCCTCCCTATCAGTCAGTGATGTATGTGATTGGGCAGTGTTCCAAAAGTAACATTGCACTGAATGAACCTCTCCATGGTTATTGCACATATTTATAAAGGAGGCAACCTGATTGGAGTAACTTCTAAACCCAGTTTCCCTTCCACTTGATGTTATCCCATCTTGAAGATTTCTACAATAAACATGTGTAACTTTCTAACACAGTATATTCCACACATGTGATCATATTACTAATTGGTTCATCAGATTGCCCTCACCTGGGTGAATTAAATTATACAAGTCTGATCTCAACATGATTCATGGTGTATCAGTTATACATGTTGGGTTTTTACGCCTAATACTTTTATAAAAAACCTTTATTTTCAACTCATGATAACAGGCACGCCGTATGTGCTGTTATTGTGCAAATCTATTTACATTCATTTGGATAATTCACATGAAAAGATTTTTCAGCTAACCATTTAAAAAAAAGTAAGTCTCTACAATGTTTCATCAAAAGGTATCAACTGAAATATGACTCCCAATGTAACTTCTATGGTTCATTTTCTTTTTCAATTGACAAAATATATGGCAACTTCAACTTCTCTGCCCAGATACAGATCTGGTGTGAGTTTCTTCTAGCTTAGAGTTGGGGAATTTATGACTCCTGTGAATGCTCGGTCACCATGGCAAATATTCGGTATCCAGTTATTTTTCCAACAGAATTCTGCAGAAAGAAAATGTATTAGCATTATATGGGGGCAGGTAAGGGGTTAAAATGGGTTGAGAGGGGCCTAGAGTAGGGGATTAGTGTAGGGGAAGGGGTGGTTTCAGGGGGAACCCTGAAAAATATTTAAAGAGTGCGATTTTTCGACAGAATTGCAGAAAAATAAAGTACTTCGGCAGAAGTCCAGTCAATAAAATAACATAGTACCCAAATATTCTTTGTAGTTAAACTGGCATGTTTTTGTTTTTGCCTTCAGTCCCACCTCCTTTGTTGATTCCAAGATTTGACTGCACCTTTGGGAAAGACGTCCAGTCCTGAAAGGTGTTACATTTCTTTCTTCAGCAGAAGCGTAGCTGATTGTGATAACAGATTAGATGAGAGAGGATCCCACTACTAACCACTGTTCAGAGTAAATGTAATGTACATTTAAGAATTTTAACTGAAGCTCAGAGGCAGATGCAAGTTGTAAATGGACAGCCGTTGTTTTTATTCCCTAGGAATGTCTCTGGAAGCAAGCATCAAAGTACGCTATTACCGCCGCATTTAAGGGTCCGCCAAATCACGGCCTTGGCATATTTCCCCCCAGCTCTGAGCTTGGGGCATATCTGCAGCAATTTTGCCAATTTTCGGTGCTATTACTGCTGTCGGGAACTCGTCGGCGGTAATTGTGTGAAAATTCCCCATTGGGCCCAATGGGAAATGAGGAAATTCCCGAATGGGCCCATTGGGGAATGGGAATTTATCGTTCCGCCAAACCTGTGATCCGGCGCTAATAGCGCCCAGGGTTTGGCGGTAGGGCTAATAGCCCCAGCGGGAATACCGCCGGGGTTAGTTCCCAACTCGTGATGAGGCCCTATGTTTTGTGGTTCAGCTCCGAAAGCCTTGATTTTAGTTTCTTTCATGGGAAAGCAAGCCTCATGTCCTGTGTTTTGTTGGGAGAGGTCAGGAAAATGTCGCTCTGCTTTCTATTTCAAAAAGCTGCTATTTCCCCAATGCAGCTTTGAAAAGTCATTTTATTAGTTTGGGATATTAGGTGTTGTTAGGGAGAATTCTCTGTTTAGGCTGAATTTCCTAACCTAGTGAGTCCCCCAGCAGCTTTGCTGGATTTCTGGAGTTTGTTTTTTTCCATCCTGCCAAGAGTGAGACTCTTTTCTCCCACTCTTGGACATGTATGTGTGTAATTCCTTTGAAATGTCAATGTGTTCGATGGGCTATGGGGTCTTTTACTCCATAGGGTCTCATATGTTTTTCTATGTGTGTCACACTGCACCCTATGTGTCGTGGCACGGGGGCGCCCTAGCGGGTCCCCCCACCATAGACTCCTTACCCGGGGACTGACTACTGTCTCCCCGGGCATGTAAAGTCACCATTGGCTTTACTAGACCTAAATTTACTAACAGAACTAGTACCAACCATCTTATTGTGGACGTACTAGTAGGGGTAATTCGATTACTCCTGGATCTGTTACTCGAGGGGGCACTGTCCCGTCCCCCCTCGTCGAGTTTTGGCTGGTGGCAGTGGAAACTACTTGTTATGTTCGACCCCGAGCATAACCCTATGGGATTCATCCCATTGTTAGAGATTGATACTTTTTCTCATTAATCTCTAACGTACCACCGATCTACTTATCTTAAATAAGTTTATCGAGTGGTATTTTCTGCCAGAACTCGGTTTGTAAAATGGCATCTGTGTTCGTCTCTGTGACTCCTAAACCAAAGGTTGAGCCCTTTGTTCCATTTTTGGCAGGCCTCTGTACAGAGACCCTCCAAGGTGGTGCCATTCTGTCTGGGTTACCTCAGGGGTGTGGGAGGGGGTTTAGGCACCCTGGACCGAGTTGCCTTGCCAACTCAGGTCGCACTCTGGAGTGATTGGCCCAAGTGGTGAGCGTTCCCGCTCACCACTTAGCATGTGTTGATTGACAGCTAGGCTGAATGAATGGGGGTCGTCTGCATAAAAGCAGGGCTTTTGGGACTGGATCTTCGGAAGTCGCCACAGGACCTAAAGAATCCGACGAGGGTAACGCTGAGCCGACCTGCACGACGACACCTCCGGTGGAGCCCTGCAGAACCGTCTCACAATCTCCCGACGACAGAAGAGATCTCCCTGCCGGAGAGTCTCTTCCCCTGGCTGGTGGGAACAACCAGTCTCTTTTGTGCTTTTTATTCGCCCCAGGACGCAGTGGTCGAATTGCCCGTGCAGAGCACCCGGCAACCGGATAGCCACTACCCCTGTGCCGCGAACGAAAGGTGGTGCCTTGTGACGGAGCACTCTGCGGCTGGTCTCTTTCCTGGTGGTGCACCGGACTACCTTTTCTTCGACGACGAGATCATCTCTTCTCTTAGCCAAGACCCATCGTGCATCCACCACCAGGAACAACTGCCCCCGCCGGAGCTGCCCTCCACAACAAGGTACCGTAACCGCCTGGCTTCCCTTCTCGATCGGTCCGTGTGAGGTGTCTGAATCCTCTCCGTTCCGTTGGGTTGCCTCCAAGCTTTTCTCATTCTTTGTTCAGAACTGGTTCTACCTGTCGCAAAACAATTTGCTAACAAAGACTTGAATGCATCGTCAGTAGAGACTTTCTGGGACATCGTGCCTTGCCTCTCGCCGAGTGGGCCTGGCCGCTGAACTTTATACCTATCGTGATTACTGCCTTCCTGCCTTGCATTTTATCCGCTTCAGTGTGAACCGTATTGACTTCATTTCCTGCCTATCTTTTCTCTCCCATCCTAACTAAATATTCGAGTGTCATCTAGGTTGAGGTATACACCTCTGTCTGAAAATAAGTGGTACTGTAAAAACCTAGAGTTGTCGATATTGTGTTCAGGGGGATTGATCGTTTTCCATTCCGCAGAGTAATTGTGTTTTGATTTGTTTGCCGTGGTTTGCTTTAGTGTTTTTCATAGAAGTTCTGTTATAAATAAATAACTTACCATCTTTACACTAAGCCTCGTTGCGTGTTTACTTGTTTTGCTGCAAAGGATTGCCCTATCTTGTATACTCCCTATACTGACCAACTTTTCTTGAGAGAAGTCTGACTGCTCAGCCACATCTACCAATTGAATCTGTGTGGTACAGACTGCTACCAAGTGGGTTCATCGCAACACCTGTAGTCCTAAATCTTTTGCAGTGGTCCCAGGGGGAACTGCACAGGTTTCCGCCTAACACTGGTGGCAGCGGTGGGATTAGTATCGAGTATACAGTTTAGAGTGCTTTTCGACGCTGTAGGACAACTAACCACAAAACTTTGCACAAAAAGCAACTTTCAAAAACATGTCTACGATGGAAATTTACAGCCAAAAGTCTTTGTCAGGTACAAATACTGAGAGTCTGCGAGCTCTCTGTAGACAAGAGAATCTTTCTGTAAAAGGCAAGAAGTTAGAACTGATAGAGAGATTGCTGGCGAACCAAAGTCTGGGTACTGGTTCAGAGGAACCAAACTCTCCAGCAACTGTAGATAACAGTAATGGTGTTGATCTGAATCGTAATTCTGATGATAGCGATGAAGAGGCTGACGAGGACGGCGAGGCTAACAAAACTGTCTCCCCGCTCCTCTATCTGCCTTACCAGCTGTGCCTACGGGGCCCATATCAGGTCCCACAAGTAACCCTGCTTATTTTGAACTTGAAAAAATGAAGCTCGAATTAGAATATAAACGGTTCTTGGCTCAATCTGAACGAAACCAAGAGCTCGAGTTCAGACGCATGAATGCCCAGGCTGAGCAGAAGCAAGCTGAGTTGAGACTCAGAGAAATAGAGCTTAATCACGAATTAGAAATGAAAAAGTTGTCTATGGAAAGTGCTTCTCTCTCCTCTGGTTCCTCTAGGAGCTCCAGTCCCAAAAGACCCCGGATGCCGAAGGAATTAGTGGGTATGTATGAACCGAGATTGGATGTGTTGGATTGGTTGAAACTGTTTGAATACAATCATGGGCTCCAGGACATCACCGGGAATGCGTTGCTTCCCTGGTTGTTCTCTAGGCTCCCCCCTGTTGCGACTGATGTGGTAATGGAGTTGGGGGAGGCGGATAAGACGGATTACGAAAGTGTGAAACTAGCTTTGATAGCTAGATTCGGGAAGACCCCTTCCCAGTATCTTAAGAGGTTTAGAACCCTCAAAAAGCATGATGGTACCCCTTGGGCTACCTGGGTGAGTGAAGGGTTGAAGAACTTAGAGGGATGGATTAAGGGTTACAGAGTTGACACTTACGAGGGTATGCGAAATCTTTTTATGTTGGAGTCGATTTATGATGCCTGTTCTCCTGAGCTCAGACAGCACTTGGCTGATTCAAAGGAATTGGATTCCAGGGCTCTAGCTAAGGCTGCTGACTTATGGGTTGCCAACAGGGCCACTCCTAAGGATTCTGGGGCAACTCAGAAAAGGATGAGGGAAAACAGCCTAAAAAAGACTCAAAAGAGAATTCGAATAACTCACATTCCAAAGAGGGCCCCAAACAAAACCAGAAGGGTAAGCCACCGGGAAAACCACAGCAGAATAGTGTGTCTTCTGGTGCCAAACCGGAAGGAGGTCAGAACAAGCCACCATTCCAGAAAGCGTTCGGTAAATGCTTTGTTTGCGGCTCGACTGATCATGTGAAAGGAGATCCCAGATGTAAGGGTAAACCTTCAGGGGTCCAGCTTGTCTCCTTAGCCTTCGCTCCAGAGGAGGAAGTCCAAATGGCAAGTGGAAACTTTCTACTGCTAGCTGACGAACCCATTGGAGTCTCAGCCAGCGTTTCTTTAGTATCTCTGGGGTTGTGGGAACAACAGAATTTAGATGTCTATAATTCTATCCCCGATAATACTAAAGAGTATTATAAGGACAGTGTCCAGGTGAATGGTCAGGAGACTCCTGCCATTAGGGACACTGGGGCCAGCATAACTGTGGTGGATAAATCGTTTTTTCAGGCTGAGGATGTTGCTAAGGCACCCAAACGCCTCACCAAGTTAGCTGGAGGGCCTGTGCAGATGCTTCCCCAATTACCAGTTCTCATCCAGTGTAACGACATGACTGTAAAGATACCTGTCAGCATACAGAGTGAGGTACCAGGACGCGTACTGTTGGGTAACGATCTGAAAAATCTCAGAGTTGTATCGCATACTCCCAGACCTCCTAGTAAACGGTTACAGGAGCTAACCAGACCTGCAAGAGAGAGGACCATGCGCGGTACTCTCGGGGAGATGATGAAGAAAGAAATCACTCCTGCTCCATTGGAAATGGCGGCCGCTGTCTCTAGGAAAACAGAAGCAAAAGGGAAACCTAAAACTTCTAACCCGAAACCAACAGCCCGCATTCCAATGCAGCCGACACGGACTTCCCCGCGGTTGTCCAACGTCACACCCGTAACTCCACCTCCAGCTGAGGCTGAGAGGGAGGTACAACCCTGTGTGGTGGGATTAGACTCTGAGGAAGAGCTAATGGAAGGCCAAGAACTCATTGGAGATCTGGATCCTGTTGACCATCCTGAGCTGCAGTCGTTACTGGCAGAAGGTGGACCCAGCAGGGCAGACTTCAGTAAGGGACAGAGAGAATGTCCAACTCTGGAAGGTCTTCGCCATCAGGCAGAAGCTCAGGCTGAAGGGCAAGAGCCTGGAAAACATAGGTTGCACTGGGAAGATGGCCTCTTCTACAGTGAACCGACCGAGTCTGCACCTGGAGACTACAAACGCCTTGTAGTACCCCAAGAGAACAGACCACAGTTCTTGCAGTTAGCCCACGAGATTCCTTTGGCTGGTCACTTGAGTTTCAAGAAGACTAAGGAAAGGCTCTCACTCTACTTCTATTGGCCAAAGATGGGGGCCGAAGTAGAAAAGCACTGCAGGAGCTGCCACACCTGCCAGCTGTCTGGTAAGGTTGGGTCCAAGAATGTGGCACCGTTAGTGCCTCTCCCCGTTGTGGGAGTCCCATTTGAGAGAGTAGGGATTGATATTGTTGGTCCCCTTGATCCTCCAACCTCCTCAGGCAACAGGTTTATACTTGTTGTAGTAGACCATGCTACTAGGTATCCTGAGGCAATTCCTATGAGGACTGTTACAGCTCCGGCTGTGGCTAAGGCCCTCCTTGGTATTTTTACTAGGGTCGGATTTCCTAAGGAAGTAATCTCTGACAGGGGGTCAAATTTTATGTCCCACTACATGAAAGCCATGTGGAAAACCTGCGGAGTAACTTACAAGTTCTCAACGGCTTACCACCCACAAACCAATGGGTTGGTAGAACGGTTCAACCGAACCATGAAGAGCATGATAGGTGCTCTAGAAGAACCCCTTAAGCGTAAGTGGGACCTTCTATTGCCATGCCTTCTCTTTGCTTATAGAGAAGTCCCTCAAAAGGGAGTAGGTTACTCTCCCTTCGAACTACTCTATGGTCATCCCGTCAGAGGTCCATTGGCCCTGATTAAGGAGGGGTTGGAGAGTGCTCCTTCCCCCAAGCCAGTCAGAGTGACTGACTACGTGATAGGTCTCCGGAGGAGAATGTCGCACCTGATGACGGAAGCAAGCGATAACTTGAAAGCTGGACAAGCATTGGTCAAGCACTGGCACGATCAAAAAGCTAACATGGTTGAGTTCGCTCAAGACCAGCTCGTTCTCGTTATGATCCCAACAAGGCAGAGGGCCTTGCAAGATAAATGGATGGGACCCTACCGAGTAGTGGGTAAACTCGGCGAGGTTAACTATCTGGTGGACTTGGGCAATCCCAAGGAGGCTCCGACAGTCTTTCACACCAACCGACTTAAAGCTTATGTCTCACGACCTGATGTGGGAGCGTTACTTCTAGCATCATCCGAGGAAGAAGAAGAGAGTGAAGCTCTTCCGGATCTCCTCAGAGGCTTACCTTTAGATGAAAAAATTGAAGGAGTAAATCTCTCCTCCAATCTGACACCCGAGCAACAAGAGGAGTGCAAGTCTATGTTGAATCAGTTTGTCTCTCTGTTCTCGCTCTCACCAGGCTTGACCCCTTGGGGCCAGCACGACATACTCACTGGTGACTGTCTGCCTGTCAAAAGCAGAGGATACCGCATTTCAGAAAACGTACGAACCCACATCAAAGGTGAGGTCAGCAAGATGCTTGATCTCGGGGTAATAGAGCCCTCTACTAGTCCATGGTCTAGCCCAGTTGTGTTAGTACCAAAGGCCGGATCTAAAGAACTTAGATTCTGCGTGGATTATAGAGCTCTTAACGCAGTCACCACGACTGATGCCCACCCTTTACCAAGAACAGATGAGTTGGTGGATAAACTTGGCGCCGCCAAGTTCCTCAGCACATTTGACTTGACGTCAGGCTATTGGCAAATAGCCTTGACCGACCATGCCAAGGAGAAAACTGCATTTTCTACCCCCGTTGGCTTATACCAGTTTAAGGTAATGCCTTTCGGACTGAAGAATGCACCTGCCACGTTTCAACGGATGGTAAACCAGGTTCTGAATGGGATGGAGGACTTCTGCATGGCATACTTGGATGACATTGCAGTGTTCAGCAATTCCTGGGAAGAACATGTAACCCACCTGAGAGATGTTTTGCAGGCTCTTGGACGAGCCAATCTGACCATAAAGGCGAGTAAATGCCAAATTGGACAGAGTAAGGTAGTCTATCTTGGGCATGAGGTAGGCGGTGGAGAAATAAGGCCTTTGTTCAGCAAGATTGAAGCTGTGCAAAATTGGACAACACCGACTACTCAAACCCAGGTGAGAGCCTTCCTAGGCCTCAACGGGTATTACAGGAATTTCATAGAGAACTATGGGACCATAGCTTCTCCACTGAATGTCATCTCCTCGCCCAAATTTCCTAAAAAGGTTAAATGGAACGAGGAGTGCAATCAGGCTTTTGAAAACCTGAAGAAGGCTCTTTGCCAAGCCCCAGTACTCAGAGCTCCTGATTACCGCCAACACTTCATTGTGCAGACAGACGCTTCCAATGTAGGGATAGGTGCCGTACTCAGTCAACTGGATGGGAAAGGTAGGGAGCACCCCGTTTGCTTCATCAGCCGCAAGCTGAAGGATCCTGAAACAAGGTGGGCAACAATCGAAAGAGAGTGCTTTGCTATCGTATGGGCTCTGAAGAAGTTTAGGCCGTACTTGTATGGTTCTACTTTTGTTATTCAGACTGACCACCAACCCTTGAGATGGTTAATGCAAATGAAAGGGGAAAACCCAAAACTATTGAGATGGTCGATCTGCCTGCAAGGGTTTGATTTCACCATTGAGCACAGGTCAGGGTGTCACCACCAAAATGCTGATGGTCTCTCTAGGATGTATGTCATCGACTAGAGGTAGGAGATTCATCCAGGAGTGGATTAAATCCTCCTGTCCCTTAGTCTGGGGGGGGCGAGTGTTAGGGAGAATTCTCTGTTTAGGCTGAATTTCCTAACCTAGTGAGTCCCCCAGCAGCTTTGCTGGATTTCTGGAGTTTGTTTTTTTCCATCCTGCCAAGAGTGAGACTCTTTTCTCCCACTCTTGGACATGTATGTGTGTAATTCCTTTGAAATGTCAATGTGTTCGATGGGCTATGGGGTCTTTTACTCCATAGGGTCTCATATGTTTTTCTATGTGTGTCACACTGCACCCTATGTGTCGTGGCACGGGGGCACCCTAGCGGGTCCCCCCACCATAGACTCCTTACCCGGGGACTGACTACTGTCTCCCCGGGCATGTAAAGTCACCATTGGCTTTACTAGACCTAAATTTACTAACAGAACTAGTACCAACCATCTTATTGTGGACGTACTAGTAGGGGTAATTCGATTACTCCTGGATCTGTTACTCGAGGGGGCACTGTCCCGTCCCCCCTCGTCGAGTTTTGGCTGGTGGCAGTGGAAACTACTTGTCATGTTCGACCCCGAGCATAACCCTATGGGATTAATCCCATTGTTAGAGATTGATACTTTTTCTCATTAATCTCTAACGTACCACCGATCTACTTATCTTAAATAAGTTTATCGAGTGGTATTTTCTGCCAGAACTCGGTTTGTAAAATGGCGTCTGTGTTCGTCTCTGTGACTCCTAAACCAAAGGTTGAGCCCTTTGTTCCACTTTTGGCGGGCCTCTGTACAGAGACCCTCCAAGGTGGTGCCATTCTGTCTGGGTTACCTCAGGGGTGTGGGAGGGGGTTTAGGCACCCTGGACCGAGTTGCCTTGCCAACTCAGGTCGCACTCTGGAGTGATTGGCCCAAGTGGTGAGCGTTCCTGCTCACCACTTAGCATGTGTTGATTGAAAGCTAGGCTGAATGAATGGGGGTCGTCTGCATAAAAGCAGGGCTTTTGGGACTGGATCTTCGGAAGTCGCCACAGGACCTAAAGAATCCGACGAGGGTAACGCTGAGCCGACCTGCACGACGACACCTCCGGTGGAGCCCTGCAGAACCGTCTCACAATCTCCCGACGACAGAAGAGATCTCCCTGCCGGAGAGTCTCTTCCCCTGGCTGGTGGGAACAACCAGTCTCTTTTGTGCTTTTTATTCGCCCCAGGACGCAGTGGTCGAATTGCCCGTGCAGAGCACCCGGCAACCGGATAGCCACTACCCCTGTGCCGCGAACGAAAGGTGGTGCCTTGTGACGGAGCACTCCGCGGCTGGTCTCTTCCCTGGTGGTGCACCGGACTACCTTTTCTTCGACGACGAGATCATCTCTTCTCTTAGCCAAGACCCATCGTGCATCCACCACCAGGAACAACTGCCCCCGCCGGAACAAGGTACCGTAACCGCCTGGCTTCCCTTCTCGATCGGTCCGTGTGAGGTGTCTGAATCCTCTCCGTTCCGTTGGGTTGCCTCCAAGCTTTTCTCATTCTTTGTTTGGAACTGGTTCTACCTGTCGCTAAACAATTTGCTAACAAAGACTTGAATGCATCGTCAGTAGAGACTTTCTGGGACATCGTGCCTTGCCTCTCGCCGAGTGGGCCTGGCCGCTGAACTTTATAACTATCGTGATTACTGCCTTCCTGCCTTGCATTTTATCCGCTTCAGTGTGAACCGTATTGACTTCATTTCCTGCCTATCTTTTCTCTCCCATCCTAACTAAATATTCGAGTGTCATCTAGGTTGAGGTATACACCTCTGTCTGAAAATAAGTGGTACTGTAAAAACCTAGAGTTGTCGATATTGTGTTCCGGGGGATTGATCGTTTTCCATTCCGCAGAGTAATTGTGTTTTGATTTGTTTGCCGTGGTTTGCTTTAGTGTTTTTCATAGAAGTTCTGTTATAAATAAATAACTTACCATCTTTACACTAAGCCTCGTTCCGTGTTTACTTGTTTTGCTGCGAAGGATTGCCCTATCTTGTATACTCCCTATACTGACCAACTTTTCTTGAGAGAAGTCTGACTGCTCAGCCACAGCTACCAATTGAATCTGTGTGGTACAGACTGCTACCAAGTGGGTTCATCGCAAAACACCTGTAGTCCTAAATCTTTTGCAGTGGTCCCAGAGGGAACTGCACAGGTTTCCGCCTAACAGGTGTCCAAGCCATCTATAAGCCAAAACTATTTCATTAGAGTACAGATAGGGAGAAATGTCATATTAGGAGGGACACAAAGCTTGAAGGTGTTGTTTGGTTATTTGCCCGCCCATTGACTGCCCATGGCCAAATTAATCCCCATGGCTATTCTGACCCAGTTTCTGCCCCTTGACTGCTCAAAACACCTCCTCAAAGGAACTCTTTCAGTTCACTTTAATCGAGCCTTACCATCAAACATAGCACTCGAAGTGCCTGCCAGTGTTTTTTCAAAGCAGTCTTCTGAGAGTTAATTACCTAATTGGAACAGTAAACACTGTACTTGTGTAATAAAAATGTCTAAACCAGGCCCGGTTAACGGAAGCAGGGTTAACCCATTCTTCCAATGGTGACTGGGGTAAGGTACTTGTACAAAGTGAATTCCACTGTTGGGCATACTGAGATTACTTTTTCATCATTTTAATTCCATAAAGCAAGGTAGCTACACCTGATATCCTGCTCATCACACCTGGCATGACCACATAAGCCTCACATACAGCACTAACAATAACTAGTTTGGTCATTCCATAAAAATATGACCTGCCGGGTGAAATAATGTAAACACGCTGTCCCAGACATGACAGCTCATTGTCAATTGAAACTGAGGGCGAGAGCTGGCTTCAGGTTGACACAGTTGCATACAAAAATTGCATATAAAAAGTTTGCTGAAGTTTTCAGTCTCCTTTGTTCACCTCTGCAGCCAGGCCCCTTGTGTGCCTGTTTGAAGTACATTCTATTGGTATGATAAATGCTGCCAACAGTTGCATGGCCCAACAAGAGGACAGAGATGATCTATGGAGTCTTTGCTAGTTAATCTGGCTGTCCATGGCAGGGGAAAGTTTTGGACCTCCCCTTTCTGGAGATGCATCATGCACTCCTCCTGTCATATCCCAACTAAATATGACAGGGGGACTTTGTCTGTATGCTGTGTCCACCCAGAGTACACAGGTATTTACATATATTGTGTGGTGAGCATAAGAACATTTTTATTTAAAAAGTTTCACACAGCCCAGAGGAGCGTGCGCACACCGTGTGGATCGTCAAATTCCTCAGAAGAGGAAAGAGAGTGTACAACTCTGAACAATTCTCTGGGTTGATTAAGAGAAACTTCAACCCTGTGCGTAAAATTAGCACACTTAGCCTTACGGCTAGCTTCATAGCAAAGAGAGAAGGTTTGGCCTAGGGTCAGCTTAAACTCAGGCCAATAGGCCAGCCACCATTTCTGCTGGCATTGTCTCTATTGGACACGGAGAGCCCAAAGATGGTAATTGAACCATGGCTCTGACACTCATGGCTTAGGTTAAGCAGTCTTATGCGGAACAAGATGATCTGCAAACTCTAAACAGGATTGGGAAATATTAGTGTAGGTCAAGCATAGAGTGGCCCTCACAATGAGTAGCCATCTAAGTTAAGATGTCAGCAGACGCGACTGAGAGCCAATTTGCGCCGCAGGCCAAGTAAGGTTTTGTGACTTGGGATGAAAGATTTCCATTCCCAAGATTGGAAGGGATATGGTCCGGAGGACAGGACTTGAGAACCTTCCTGGAACATTCATGCCCCGCCGTTCACGACCAGGGCATTCTACAACATAAGTACCTGTTCAGCGACAACACCATCAGTCGCACTCGACTCCACCCCACGTCTTCGTTACAACCTACACACAACCTGGAGGTTGCCATGGCAACTTTGGCGTCTGTTACGTTTTAGCATACAACACTTTTGGGGGGCGGGTGCATTAGGTATTTGGCTTCCGGGTTGGCAACACTCGGTGCTTCTGATTTTTACTAAATCCAGTAGCTACATTTTGCCTTGCTCTTGTCTCGATTCTGCCTTCTTGTTCCTCCCTGATTTCTTGCTTTGGTCCTTGCTTCTTGTTCTGCCTTTTTGGAAAACAAACCCGGACTGCTACTTGACCTGCAACCTGCCTGCTGATTTTGTCATTGTTTTGCCCAGCCCCGGAAAACAAACCCAGACCGCTACTCGACCTGCAATCTGCCTACTGATTTGTTAATTGTCTCAGCCAGCACGGAAAACAAATATGCAATCTTACCTCAACTTCTAAACTTTTGCCCGCTGGTCCCGTTCAACCAAAACCCACTCACTCTTTCCGGATTCTTGAGATCTTCCAAATTGGTCCCCAGAACAACCCTTCGATACCTCTGATGCCTCCCCTCACGTATATTGCCTCAAACTGGTGCAGAATCTCTTGGACTTCCATCCCTGGCGCTATTAGGTCATAGGCGTCCGCGTTCCTTCGGGTTAGGTGGATCTTGGGGCTAGAGACTGTTGAACATCTCCGTCTAGGCGTCCTCGTGCCATCGAGACAGTTTATCCTGGCAATATGCACAGAGGGGAGGTGACTGGATGAGCCTTCATTCCATGGACGGCGGGTAAGTGTTCTGGCCCTATTCTATTCTCTTCCTTTTCTCTCAGTGTAGTTCTTTTTTATGTATTGTTAAAGGTCTGTGCTCTATCCTGTAGGGGGAATCACCAGCGCATCTACACCTTACTTTCGGACCTATACAGACGGGTCCTTAATCACTCCTCTGGGAATTCCTGACCCCCCTGGCAGGTTAGCCAAAGTACTAATTGTTTAGTGTTTTGTTTTGATTGGAATGTTTGCTGCTTAACGGTCCTTGTTTTTTTACAGTCTTCTAACTATGGCAGCTGCACTCTACTCCGACCAATGTTACCTGGCTCCCGCTGGTGTCCTTTCATCTCTCGGCCAATTGATCTCTCTGTGTGTACACCTACCCAGAGAGTTACATTGGTTAGGAGAAAACTTCACCTACACTGCGCGGGCAAGATCTCCGATCTCCCAGTTACCAAAGCAGGATTCTGACATAGCGGTTCTAGGTAAATGCCGTAAAGGATTAGGGATAGTGGGCAGCCTTGTTTAGTACCCCATCACAGGGAGATCTTGTCTGTTACTATGCCATTTAGCATTATGCGTATAGATGGTGTTGCATAGTTAGCTCTTATCAAGCTGATATAGTTTGTTCCAAACCTCATATGCTTCATGTCTTGAACAGCATTGTCTATTTGATCCTGTCAAATGCTTTTTCTGCATTTAGCGATACCAGGATCACTGGGTTTTGTGTTATTCCCATTTTTTCTATGAGGTGGCAGATTCTGCGGGTGTTGTTAAATGTTTGCCTGGTTGGTATAAAACCTGAATGGTCCTTATTTATTTATTCAAATCTGTAAAGCGCACATCAGCCCATGGGCATCGTGGCGCTTGTTACATACAAAGCTTAGTTACATATACATGATGATACATATATTTACAGCAAATCTGATATTTTACATATTTACCTTGAAGTTTTACATATTTACCGATATGGTTACAGTTTACTGCGCAAAGAATTGGGTCTTGAGTTTCCTACGAAATGCCAGGAGTGAGTTTTCTGTTCTAATGCCTGTGGGTAGTGCATTCCAAAGTTTGGCAACAATATATGTGAAGCCTAACCCACCGGCTTTGGCTCTATTAATACGTGGGATGTGGAGTTGGTTGGAGTATTGTGTCCTAGTGGGGCGTGTGGAAGAGGACTTGGAGATAGTCTCAGATAGGTATGAGGGTGCGGATAGTGGGAGGCATTTGTGTGTGAGGGTGAGGATTTTGAAAGTGATGCGTTTTTTTGACCAGGCGCCAGTGAGCTGATTGTCTAGCCTGGGAGATGTGTTCCCTTCTTGGACTGCTTAAGGCAGCACAGAGAGCATTGTTTTGCGTGAATTGAAGCCTGTTTAGGTTTTTATTGGATGTGCCTGCCAAAAGGGCATTACAATAGTCTTGTTTGGCACCAATGGTTGCTCTGGCTATTGATAGGCAGTTGGGTTTGGATAGGTAAGGTTTTATGGCGTTTATTAGTTTGGTGGTGTGTGCAGAGGAGGAAGTGATGGCGCTGACCTGTCTGGTCATGGCTAGTGAGGAGTTCAAGTAAACTGCCAGCGTCTTGACTGCTGTAGATACAGTGATTGTGGAGTTGTTAATAGTGAAGTTAGCATAAAGTTTGTCAAGCTTGGTAAGGGTGTTCTTTTGGCCTAGTATCATGATCTCTGTTTTTCCCCATTGAGGCAGAGGTCATTTACTGCCATCCAAGCCTGGATGGTGTTGTAGATCATGTGTAGTGCCTTGGTATCTTTGTGGTATGATCCAGAGAGGGGTAGAAGTACCTGAGTGTTGTCAGCGTAATTTGTATACGTGATACCAAGGGAGTACAGCTTGTCGAAGAGGGGCTTCGTGAACAAGTTGTATAGTGTGGGCGCTGTGCAGGATCCCTGAGAAACTCCGCAGTGGATTGTAGTAGGTTTAGCGTTAGCTATATCCGAGAAGACCTTCATGGCTCTTCCTTGGAGGAAGGAGGTGACCCAGAGAGCTGCTTCTTTGGAGCAGTTAGCTGAATGTGTGAGGTCAGATGTGAGAGTCTTGTGGTCAACCAGGTCAAAAGCAGCTGAGAGATCCAGGATCAGCAGCAAGGCAGGCTTGCCTTTGTCCATGATTTCAGTGATCTGATTCTTTAGATCCACCAGGGCTGTTTCAGTGCCATGTCCTTTCCGGAAACCCGATTGTCTGGTTCCTATGATGGAGTGGGTTTCCAGAAAGTGTTGGATTTGGCAGTGGACAGCTTTGTCCAGTAGTTTCAAGAGGAATGGCACTGTGGTTATTGGTCTGTAGTTATTCGGTTGTAGAGGGTCGAGGGTTGTTTTTTTTAATAGTGGGCGGACCCAGGCCTCTCTGAGGCTGTCTGGGATAATGCTTGTTTTGAACTACGCATTGATGAAGTCCGTAAATAGCGGTGCGAGGCGGTCTGCGCAGTCCTTGATGATCTTAGGTGGGCATATGTCCCCTTTACATCCAGGGAGAGGGTTTGAGGTTTTTGAGGAGGTCTACAACTTCTTGTTCAGTGATATCCCTGAATGAGAATACAGGTCTGGTGGAGTTGTGTCGGGAGTTGAGATGGTAGATGGTGTCCCTGTTTGTGGTGGTAGGGCTTTGCAGTGGTCTTCAAATTTCTTTTGGAGGAGGTCTATTTTGTGTAACATGGCTGTTTGGATGCTTGTACACCATGCTTCATCTTTGACTATTTCGTCGGGTGTGCTGGGAGGGGAGATAAGCTCATTGAAGATGGAGAAGATCTCTCTGGAGTGTGATTTAGCATTGGAGATACACGTGTTGAAAGTGTTAGCTTTGGCTGTGATGATATCTGCTTTGTATCGTTGGGAGATTAGATTGAACTCGTTTTTGGAACTGACAGTAGGATTGGATTGCCAGTTTTTCAGTGCTACTCTTTTGCAAGTGCGCAGTGACTGGAGTTCTTCAGTGAACCATGAGTTTGTGTGTAACGATTTCTTATCTTTTTTGGCTTCGAGGGGTGCTATCTCGTTAATTGCTTTAGTGATGATATCCTTGTATATGTTAGCTAGGGTGGTGGGGTCTTTGGCGAAGGGGGGTGCTAGTTCAGGGATGTTAAGGTAGGGGCACAGGTTGTCCTTAGTGAGCTTTTAGAGCTTCTCACTTGCGCTACGGAAGCAGGGGTGAGGGTTTTGGTGCTTTTGGAGATGGGTATAGTGAATTCGATACAGTTGTGATCGGTCCAAGGCAGGGTGTTGTTGGCGGTGATGGTAGTGAGACAGTTATGGTCCGCAATCCAATCTAAGATGCGGCCTTTGGAGTGAGTGGGGCTTGATACTTTTTGGGTGAAGCCCAAGCAATTTAGTTCTTTCGTGAAGGTATCAGCGTTTTTGTCTTTCTCATCATTAAATCCTAAATTGAGGTCTCCTAATAGGAGGGTCTTAGTGGTGCTTTTGATGTTATTTCTGAGTATGTGGGTGAGGTGTTTCTGAGAGTCAAAAGGGCCTAGGGGCGGTATAGTACGTGCATGTTCATGGTGTGGGACAGTGTAAGTTTAGCAGATAGCAGGTCAGAGTTATAGGTCCATGGGTGACTGATATGTCTGAGGTGAAGGCTCTCTTTGTAGATGATGGCTACTCTGCCTCCCACTCGTGCTATTCTGTCCTGCCTGAGGATGGTGAAGCCTGGTGGTAGTGCAAGTGCGACGGTGGGGCCAGAGGATTCGTGGAGCCAGGTTTATGTGATGGCTAGTAGGTCAATGTTGTTGTCGGTTATGATGTCGTGAATCTCAGTAGCATGGGCTGGGAGGGAGTGTACATTAATGAGAGCGCATTTGATATGGGGGAGTGGGTGTGATTTTTTTGTGGTGGGTTAGGTGAGGTCTGGTGTGTTGTATGTAGTGGCAGTGTGGGGCCTGTTGTGATGTGGTCCTGTTCTATTATTTTCAATAGGAGGTGAATCAATCTGTTGTCGTGTATTTTAGTGTAGATTTTAGCATCCAAGTTTATTAGCGCTACTGGTCTGTATGCCGCTGGTGTCGCTGGGTCTTTGCCTTGCTTATGGAACACTACTGTCTTTGCTTCGTTCATTGATGGCATGATATTGTTATTTGTTTTGAATGTATTAAATAGCTTTGTGAGGATTTGGGTCAGAATGTCACTGTAGTTTTTGTAAAAAATCGCTGTACATCCATCTGGGCCCGGTACTTTGTTCTTTGGCAGGTCACATATGGCTTTATGTACATCTTCTTTCCTAATTTCCTCCTCCAGGTCTGCCCATTCCCCTTCCGTTATCTTTTGTATGGGTAGTCTCCTTATATATTCTTCCTGTAGGTCTTCTGGTGGGTTATCTGATGTATTTATGTATATAGTGTGTGGTAGAATTCCCTAAATATTTCTCCTATGTCTTCATTCATTGTCTTGTCCTGCCCCTGACCGTATCAGAGCTTCATGATGGTTTGTTACCCCTTGTTTCCCCTTAATTGTAAGTGCCTGTCCGCTGTCTTAGCTTTCACATAATGCCACTGCTTTAAATATAACAATGCTTTCTCTGCTGTCCTTGTCCTAAGTGCCTCTAAATGACCCTGAGTGTGTCTCAGTGCCTTCCTTAGTTTGTTGCTTTGGGATTTCGCCATTTTTTTTGTATGTCTCTTAATTTGGCCTCCAGTTCTCTTTCTCACTGCCATCACTGCTTGTCCCTCCCCACCTTTAGAGCTATTAGATTCACCCTCATTACTGCCTTAAAGTGGCACTTCTTATGATCCATTTTCTCTAAACTATTGTTTTATTTGTGACTCTATTATTTCGCTCTGTATTGGATTGTGTAGGAGGTTGGTGGGGAGTTTCCAATTCCCCAATGCCCCTTTCATGTTGCCCAACTTCATGGTAATCCACAGCGGAGCATGGTCCGATAGGGAGATAGATTCTATTTCTATTTCTTTCACTTTACCCACTAGTCCTGTTGAAGCCCAGATGTAATCTATCCGTGACATTGTTGTGTGTACTTGTGAGTAGTGTGTGAAACCCGGCTCCTGCTATCTTTTTACCCTCCAGCTATCATGGAGTGTCAACATGGTCATCTTTCATCATAGTGCTTTTGATGGAGGTTGGGTTCCTTGTGAGCTGTTCCAACTCCTATCCTGTTCTGGGTCCCAGGTCAAATGGAAGTCCCATGCCATTATGATGTTGTCTTTGGCGAATGTTTCTAGCTGTGAGAGTATTCCCCTTAGGTAGCCATCTTGTCTCGTATATGGACGCGAGCATCAGGACATAAACCCAGCAACTGTATTTAGCAACACGTATCTGCCTTCCTTATCCGATACTATGGCCTTGACTTGTGATCCTCGTCGTGAACTGCTATCAGTACCCCTGCTTACTTCTCCCCAGCATTGGCTTGTTATATTTGTGAATATCCCTTAATTTTGTATTTCCATATATCTAGTTTTTTCATATGAGTTTCTTGGTACATGAGTATGTTGAGTTGCTCTCCCCTGAGGAGCTGTTCTACTTTCCTCCTGTTGACTGGGGTGTTTAGACCCCTCATGTTGTACGTTAGTATTTTGCAGTATTTCATCCTGGTTTTATTCTTTTCTTCCCTCCCTTTGTGTCCGTGCTTATAATGATGCTGTTCCTCCCCCTGGTTCCCTCCCTTCCCTCCCCGTCCCTTCCCTTTCCCACTCCTGCAATTTCCCCAACTTGTCAACCGTAACTCCCCGCTTCCTCTCCCCTCCACACACTCTAACCTCTCCCTGAGGAGGGTCCAGGTTCCTATGTGTGCCCAGGTTCCTATGTGTCTGTCGCACCTAGCCCTCTATTCTTACCAGAGATACCATTGTGGTGAGTCCTAAACTCCACTAAAGATGTCAAGATGTGCCCCTGTCTCGCCCCCTCGGCCCGCAATCTAATGAGACATGTTATTGTCTTACCCCTTCCACGATTTCTAATGCCCACTCCTCCTCCTTTCCAATGGCTTTCCCCGCCTGAGTTGTTGTTTCCTTTACCCTTTTCTTCTTCTCACGCTTTGCATCCACATTTCCCTTTACTTGGAACTGGTCTCCACTTCCAAGGTTTTGTGCAAATTATTGCTCCACTTTGTCTTCCATCCATGGTCTCTTCCCCCTCACATTGTAGGTTCAGGATTCCTTCTCCTTCCACGCATGTAATTATTCTGTAATTTCATCCCTCCCATGTGAATAGAAGGCCGAACGGAAAAGTCCATCGGTACCTTATCTGTTTCGTTGATTAAAATTGCACAACTGGTCCCATATCTTTAAATTTTTGGAGCGTGGATTGTGCTAAATCTTGATATAGATGCACTTCATCTCCGTTTATTCGTACTTGCTCAGCTTGCCCCGCTTTCCGCAAGATTGGCTCTTTCTGGTTGTAGGACATCATGGATACCAGCACATCCCTTGGGCATATGCCCAACTCTCCCGTCCTTCTAGGTCCTACTCGATAGATTCTGTCCATTTGGATTTGTTCCTCCTTGTCCACAGCTAGTATGTCCGCAAATAGTTGTTGCATCGTGCTTTTCAGATCTTTGTCCTCAACCGCTTCTGAGAGATTTTTTATTCATATGTTAACCCGCCGTGTGCAGTTTTCCAGGTCCTCCCATTGGGTTTTCGAGGTTTTGAGATAAGTGTGCAAGATGTTCCACCGTTTCGTCATTCTTTTGTGATTCTTCTTCATGTTCTGTACGATTTTTTTCTAGAGTGTCTGTTCGCACCTCTAATTTGGCTACATCTATTCTTAGTTCCTCTAGTGATTGCCTGATATCGTCTTTTAACTAATCGAATTGGGTTTGGAAGGATATCATTAATTGATTTTGGAATTCTTTAAACCAGCCTTGCATGTCTTCCTTACTTGCCATTGTACCTTCTTCTCTAATTGATGGTGTGGGCTAGTTTAAAGCTGTGTCTCCTTTCTTGGGGGCTATGACATTGCCTGCCATCCACATTTGTTTTATGTTTGGCGGCTCTTGCCGTCCTTGGGGGCTCTATTGGGATGGTGGTACCACCTTTGCTCTTGTCTTTGAAATGCGTGAGCTCTTGGGGCATCTTGCGAGAAGCCCTTGTCATTGAGGGTTGTTCCCTGTCCTTCGCCCCTGCTTCTTGAGTCATCTTTACTTGACTCTCAATGGTCCCCTGTTTGAATGTCCTTTCTCCTTTTGTTTTCAGGGTGAGGGGACTTCTTTAGCTATGACCTCAGCTGCTGCTTCTTTCTGGTTTTACCCCTTTCCATGCCTGCTTCTCCCTCCATTGTTTGATTTGTTGGGGGTGGGGGAGGAAGCCACTCCAATGCTTTATTTGCTTGTCCCCTCTTGGGGTTTGGCAGTTATTGCCCCTTCTGGGTCCTCTCCCCCTCTCTCCACCACACCCCCTCTTTTGTTGCTTCTGCTGGGGATCTCCTAGTATGGGGTGTAGTTTGTTTGTCCCCTCTCCACCTCTCCTGGTGTTTGGGGTGCTTTCCTCATTGTGTCTGTTCCTTGCCTCCTCCACATCACCTAGTGTTTGGGCCCCGGGTCCTGCTGTTCTCCCTGGTGCTTCCCGCGGGTTTCTGTGGTGCTCCCCTCATCTCCTCTCCCAATCTGGCTCTCCCACACAGTCTCCTCAGCTTCCTCTGGCCGCTAGTTCTTGTTTCCTCACTGGGTCAAGTTCCCGGGGCTGGCCTGCCTTTAGAGGCTCCTCTCCTTCCAACGGCCGCTTGCATGTCCCATGGCAGGGTGAATGCCTTCTCTGTCCCTCTGATTCTGTTTCCTGTAGGGATGCCTCCTAAGGTCTGCCCCACCTATAAGGCTCCTCACCTCTCTCTGGCTGCTTGCTCTTGCCCTCCTGGGGTGGGGGGGGTGCCTTCAATGTCCTTCTGTATTCACTGCTTGCTAATTGCTCGGCTCTGTGCTCTGGTCCTATTAGGGGTCGGCCAGGTTCCCTTCTCTAACGTGGCTGGTCCCGGGCGTCTCCCCCTCAATTCTCTGATCTGCCTCCACCTCCCGCGGACTTTTCCTGTTCCACTGTGCGGCCCGTCCCCGCTTGGGCCCTGCCGCCACGTCGCTCTGTGCTGCCTCCAGTGACATCTGTTCCTTCATGTGGCACCACAGTAATCTGTTGTCCTTTGGTGGGGTGATTCCTCATCTCTAAAGTGTAGAGGAGATGTGTCTAATTATATTCTACGCAGCTTTGTTGAAGTGCTGCTTTGGTGCGGCCCGGTGGTGATAGACGCTCAAACACGTCCTCTTCCACTGGCCACCATCTTGAATCCCACCAGGTCTTTGTATCTTGAGCTCATTGAATCCAGGTAGTGCTTCTCTGCAGAACAGGGCCACTTGCTCCCCAAAATGTGGGTTCAATGGTGTCTAACCAAAGCTACAACATCCCGCTTAATTATTTGGAAGGGTTGTTCTGAATAATTTGTTACCAAGTTAACCAGATTCCCTGTAACTTAAGCTGGTTCCATGACAGTGGTACGCTTGATTCGATGTCTGATCAAGATGTAAGTGTGAGCAACATGATATCCAAGCTTCAGGTGTCAGGGGGGTAAAGCATAGACATGTGCTTTTTCTGGTATTACCTCTACTTAGTTCACTGGGTTCATCCACCTATACATACATCCCATCTGGATAATTGGTTGGCACTGGAAGAACTAGTCATTGGGTTGCAACCAGTTCTTTGAGTGGGGCAAATTTCAGAATGGTTTCTTAATGGGACTCTTCCTCCATTTCCCAACCTGTACTATAGGGGTTAAATCTCCCAGATGAGTGTGAATGAAATGTGGCCCTGGGTGACCAACACTGCTTAGGCCAGCTGATCCCACTTCTAATACCACATGTCATAAATCCAAGTGGGATCAAACTTAAGTCAGACACAGATGAAGTATAGTGATATTTCTGTAGTGGGAGTATCTTACATGGGCAAACATATCAATTACATGTAGTCCAAGAATGCGCTCTAATGAGTCAATCTGTGTCAGAGTGGCCATTCACCAGGATGTATCACATCTCGGGATAAACACTAAAGTTAGTGTCTTTCGGAAGGTTAATAAATACTAAAAGTAAAGGTTCTTCAGTTCTTCATACGCACTGGTCCTGGACTCTCCCGGCAGCTTGAAGCAATTAAAAAGGTAAATTGGTACAGGTTCATCCAAACAAAACATAAAGTACTCCAGATAAAATGTCTTTCAATTTCCCTGTGTTTCTTGCTGTTGGCCTCAATCTCTCAGCAAAGTGCCAGTCTCTAGAATTAATAGTGTTAGGAAGAGGCGACGCCCATCCCACACCCCCAAGCGTTTCAGCATAAGGCAAAGGCCGTCAAATGTAATATAAGAAACCAGGGGAAAGGGGGCGCTCTTAGAGTCCTTCACACAATCACATTATTGCATACTTCGTAGATGTAGTCCACATGCGGGAACAAACACCATCTTAGATATTAGCAGCTATAGGGAATAACAATGCTTAAACGCAGCATGGCAGCCAGCATTCCAGGGCTAGGCCGCTAACATGAGGAAAGGAAAAGTTTGTATCCCGGGGACTGATGAAAAAGGCCAGAGCCACAGAGATCCATAAACCCTTTGTTGTCCTAAAAGTTGCCAACCTTCGTGCTTCGTGAGGGGCTGGGACCAATGGCCTGGCATCCCCTATGGAGCAGGCAACCTATGTATAGGGACTCAGCAACCAGCCATGTGGGTTTCTACTGTATGTAATGACATCACTGAAGATGTGATGTACCTTCTTAATGTCCTTGCAAGAGGTGCCTTGGCCCTTTTTCCCTAATGGGTTGTATTTTTTCTGGTGTCAGTGTTCCATTATAGAGGGTTCCATTATAGAGGGTTAAGATAAAGAAGTGGGTGGTAGAGACACAAGAGGTAATGCCCCACTCCTGGCCAGAGCAGGTCACCCACAGTAGAGGGATACTAGAGAACATGAGCACATTTTTAGCTGCTAAATATAAAGATAAACAACTTCAAAAGAGAAAAGAGATATTGGATCTTAGATGATAGAGGATGTGGAGGACCCTGATGGTGGTGGGACTCAGAATACTGAAGGGACCACCCTAGATGCAATGTCTGCGCCAACACAGGGGAATGGGACTGTGCACCCACACACAGAGCTTTACCCAGTCAGCACTCGCCCAGCCAATGGTTATACAAACCTGACATATGTGCCCCACCTCCCTACGGATTGACACTGAGTGCTATCCCGCCCCAGTATAGTAAGTGTCAGAAAGAATTAGAAGAGTCACTGGAGGGCAAGTGGGTAGAATTGGCTCGACTGAGAAGACACAAGAACGGGGAGGAAAGAAGGGGAGTGGATTAGATGAATAAAGATCAGGAGACATTTTGTTTATGTTAGACAGCACAGCTATAAAGGATGTGCACATTGAGAAGGAGGTAGGTGGTGATAGGCGAGCGGGATGTACGTGTACGGGACAGTGAGATCCGACAGGGGCGCAAACGGAAAGCTGAGGGAAGATGAATGGGATACAGTGGATGAGATTGTGGATGATGAAGGGCATGTGCAGCAGGCGCCAAAGGTTATGCCGTAGTTGAAAAGTTTGTGGGGACCACGGTTAAGGAATAGGTTTGGTCGTGTGGCAGTGGCAAGGAAAAAGGGAAGTGATGGATGTTAAAAAGGGAGGAGTACAGGTACCCAGATGCTGTTGTAGCATAAAGGCTTCGGCAGGATGCACTATGTGCCCTAGTCGCAAATGGATAAGAATAATTTGATTAAGCTGCTCCTGTCCCTTTCCGCCAGCGTTGGCACGTGGATCTTTGCCTTTGAAAAACAGACAGCACGGATTCCCTTGGCTGTGGGGATATGAAAAGCTTTCTTGTCGCGATTGTAGGGGTCCAAGCTGGAGATGTGGGTCAAAGCAGGGAATGCAGAATTTTCCATTCTGTAAGGCCTTGAAAACATACCTGTTCTCAGTCTAACATAATTAGCTTATCTCTCACTCATATTGGCTCAATACCTTACGGTCTTTATGCCCTCTATAAATATCCCATACAATACAATACAGGAGTAAAGCTAGATGATGATGCACACAATGGTGTGCCCTATAACAACATTAGTGCCAGGTGTGGGACGTGCTTCAGTGAACATACTCCGACACATCAGACCTGCAGTCTATCATGCACTATACCATGGGGGACAATGAAGACCCCGCCCAATACATCATTGAGGTTCAGGAGAGATGTGTCGTTATTTCCTTACTAAAAGGGGTTTACCCAAGGAACTTCAGAAGGCACTTCACAAAATAGTGGTCATTGAAGTGAAAGTGTGGGCTGATATTCAATCCATAATCATACACCATTGTAAGAGAATAAAGGAGCGAGAAAAGGAAATGGCCAAAGGCTGCAGACAGAAGAAGCAAAACTAGTACAGAAAAAGCTAGCAGAAATACAGTTGAAATGCGCAAACAGGAGTGGGGCGCAGACGTCAGCACCCCCATATGTGAGAACAGCCGAGTTTTGTCCAGGAGGAGGACAAGGACAGTGGGGAGATGGACCTGAGTACCCTTACCCGGAGTGGCGACATGGAGTTTGGTGGCATGGGAGGGGTGGGGTCAGAGAGGGGGATTTTGAGGTATGGCTCCATGGGGAGCAGGCATGGGCCCCTCGCAATGCTGGAACTGTGGGAAGTGGGGACATTTTGGAAGGGAGTGTAGGAGCAGGAAGGGGGCGGGATGCAATCCCTATAGCAATTATTGCCCATCGCTCCAACCACAGGTACAGCTCCAAGTACAACCTTCATACCCTAAGAGATACATCAGGCCTACACCCAATTACCACCACGACCCCACGTGCACAAGGGCAGAACCCGCAGATGACACAACCACTAATTTCCCAACAGAACAGCATATACAGAAGTAGCCTGCCAATGAACGATGCAGTGCCTAATGGCACTGCCATACCCTACCGAGGGGTACATGTAGTGGGAAAAAACCCTTTCACGTTGCCCGCCACCAACCCATGTCCTGACTAGGACACTCCACAGAGAATTCTTGCATGCCCTGTCCTGTTCATGACCGCCCGCCCTGATGAGGAATCCTTGGTGGGTGCTGAGATAGGTAAAAACCAATTCATCTTCATGGTTGACACAGGTGCCACTAAATCATGCATCAGTGAGGGAAACTTCCCACTATCAGGTGAAACTCTTGACATGCAGGGCTTCTCTGGGGCTGTTTACATGGTGTGCTACACAAAGGAAGTGGATATCAAAATAGGAGGAAGTTTGAATCCTGCACCCCTGTTGTATTCTGAGAGCTCTCCTATACATTTGTTGGTGAGAGACCTGTTAAGCAAATTGAATATGACCATCTCTTTCACAAACCAAGGAGTAGAGTGTGATACCCCGGGCATGTGTGCTATAAGAGCAATAATCATAATACATGCAAGTGGAGGAGAGGCAGTGGTTTGCAGTATTCCGCTGGACCCAGATATGTTTGTGTATGGCAAAACAATGCTTCTGGAGGCAGTGTCCCAAATTTGAGAGGTTTGTTGGCGAGTGCCATCTGACTTCATTTTCCGGCCCATGGTAACCCCTGAATTGGAGGCAGGAATGACACTGTCCCTGGATTAACAGGGTATGGTGATGTCAGCTAGGAGAACTGTTGTAGTTGGGACTGACTCGGAAGGGTTTGACCGGAGCACAATGTTGTGAATAGACCCCACAGTGCCTCTTACAGAAATAACTGATACAGATTTGTTTGAGGATCGACCTGTGGGGTACATTCACCAGCCCGGCAGAACTCCCCTGCACCAACAAACTGCATTTTCAGCAGTTACAAGAAGAATAGCTGCGCTGGCTCTGCTGAGCACATATTCCCCTGCATCACCAAAGCTGCGTTTTAGCAGTTGCAAAAGTAGTGGCTGCGCCGGCTTTGCTGAGCGCATACGGGGCGAGATGAAACATGGACTACCCCGAGAATGGCTGCAGCACTTTTATCATGTGCACCAAAAAGAAGAATTCAAAAGCAGCCTGGCTCACCGCTGATATGTGGCCAGCTTAAGACTTCCAACTGAAAGAGAAAATGTTCTGTGTTTAAAATCATTTTGAATTGGTGCTATTTCCAACTTTTCAACATTACACAGTTTGGTTCCAGTAAAACACATTCATGCCCATCTATCTTCAGGATGAACACCATCAAAGGAGGGCCATTCCTCCCTGAAAGGCATTGTGGGTCAAGTAAAATCTGTGAAAGAGCAGAGAAATTTGTTTCAGGCCATACAGCAAGCTTTTACTCTTGCAACAAAGTAACACAGGCAAAGCTCTTCACAAGAAGCTCTGTTTCTCCCTTTGCTTATGTCAGTTTCAAAGGACCCTTGTTTTGAACAGATTCCTGTGTATTAGAAATTGACCAGAGCTATGGAAATGTTCAGAATAAAGATGTGAGGAAAATTGCATTTGTAAATTACCAGGGAAAGTAAAATGAACCCGTGTTGTGAACTGCTCTGCAAATCAGTGAGTTGATACTGTACAAGCTCAATGGAAATAATACTGTAACATGCTGTGAAACAAATCTATATGTGTTGGGAAGAAAAGCTGCCAAAATATAAGTAAATCGTACTTTTTGTAGTTTATTTTTTACCACAAAAAGAACTTCAACCTCATGACTAGGCCCAGAAATGGCTGTCAATCTAGTATTTGCAAAGGCAGGCACTTCTAATGTGCCAGCCCCATGGGAAATGAGGTTCCTTTACCACACGAAAGGCCCAGAGGTGTGGGAAGTGACGACTTTGTCAGACTGAGCGGCATTGCTGCAGCATGGAACAATGGACAGCCCTTTCACTGAAGTGTGAATTCCTTTGACACCTCTCCTCAGCTTCAACTGCCTCAAATTAAAGGGGAGTCATAGCAACCTCTGGGCAAACCTGACCAGAGCATGACCTTTTGCTGAGGGGTTTAAAGGACTGCCCACTTTTGGGCACAAAGCCGGCCCTCATGATTGAAAAGACTTTTCATTAAAAGACATTACTTTCAGTTAAATAAAGAAGCAGTAATGTAATATTTTGACAGCTTGAATGTAATTTTTGCGCCATGGAAATAAGACAATGTGGATCTTCGTAGCATGTGGGGGATGTGAACAGCAGTAAAAATTACATTGCTGGGGGAAGCGTACATGATACAGTTAAGAAAGTTAAATGCAAATATGTCTGACATTGATAAACTTCAGTGTACCCATTTTTAGATTTTTAGGGAAAATGTTTGCCATAGAAATTGCGAAAGATTGCCAGAAGGACTAAACCGCATCATACGAACATGGGGTTTGGAATAGTATGCTCCATGTGAAATATGGTATTTGCCTATCTAATTTTTTATAAGTGTCATGGGTACTAGCTTAGGTAGCACTATAAAGTCACCTTCATATTCAATTCATGATGGCAAGAGGGGAAAACAGGCAGGAGCACTGTGGGTGAGAGCATGGCGAGCAAGGATAGGGTTAATATCCATTTCACTCACTGGTACTCCCTGCGCCCATAGAATAACATGACACTTCCTGTTTCCATTAGTATGGATCCTTTAGTGCCAACCCGGAACTAAGTTGAACGTTCTAGTCTTCGGGCGTGGCTCTCTATAAAAGCCATGCCCAATGAACAAGCCATGCTTCGTGTGCATTCTGTAGCTTGAACACACGCTTACCTGGTTCCTGAGACTGCTACTGCATTCTACAGCTCTCGCGACTAGCAGGTCGATCCTCTTCACTGCGGACTCCGCGCCTGAGAAGAGAAGAACAGAGACGTTAGCTGACCGGTGGTTTTCTATTCACCTTTTCCAACGGCCGTCCGGAGGTTACCGCGACTCCCTTTTCCACTAGCGGACCGACAAGTCACTCCCTCTCGTCCTGCAAGCACTTCTGGGTTTTCCAACCCCGAGTAACTTCTGGCAACCTGCAAAGAGAAAAAACAAAGGAAAGACAGGTTAGAATTAAAGACACATTGTTGGCAAAAATCTCCATAGACAATACGAACCTGAACATTTCACATGCTCTAACCTAGTGAAGCAACTGGGAATCCAAGGACATGTAACACTTACCTGATCCAATTTTAGAGATCCAATTGTGCACATCTGCCATTCTGGCAGCACGAAGGGTCCAGTGAGGTAACTGGCCCTGGGACACTCTTCAGGAGCTTCAGAACTCCACTAACCAAATAAACGGTGGTGTGTACATCGCAGTACCAGCGCAGCAACCAGCAAAACCAGCACCAAGTCAGCGTGACAGCCGACTGGTCCCGCACCGTAGCGCCCCTGCAGAGGCAGGACAGAGAGCCCACCATTCCAAACTAAGAGGTAGAACTCCCATATTCCGGGTGAGCAGGGAGCAGGGCAAAGGTCGGTGGACTCCATCGCTCCTGCAGAGATTCAGGTGAGCGTGACAATAAGGGTGACGTTTATAAATATGAGAGTTTTGTTTCATAACTGGTTTTGGCAAAGGTAACTGTGGTGTAATGCACATCATAAAACACACAACCTAAAGCTGATGTCACTTCCCTGGGTCCAATCTGCTTACAGGGATGAGAAGACATTTACGGCCTGATCTGATTTTATAGGTATGTCCAGCTTAGTTCTGACCATATAGTAACAATCCTCTGTTCGGCCTATATAAGGAGGAGACATTCAAAATTCAGGACATTCAAAAAATCCAGCATCCAAAAATCCAACCCACAACATCCAGAGATCCAGACATTCCACATTCACCCTGCAAGGTTCCAGATTCCAGTGCCAGGCCAGGGGTAGCTCCTATCCAGGCAGAACCACCATCCAGAACTTAAACCTACAAAAATCCCAATAATTCAGGGAAAAAGGGGGCGAGGCTGCTGAACCCCTTTGGGATTATCCAGTGACCATACCTGCTTTGCCCAGCTACCTGCTTTGCCCAGCTGATGCACCCCGCTGTCCACTGAGACCAGACCCAGATTGCCTTGCTGAGTCTATAGAGGAGAGCCGCCTCTGCGCAGTGACCAGACCCCTGTCCCACTGTCCAAAGACCCAGCCGGCTGTCAAAACTATCCATTCAAGTACTTTTTGTAAGTATCACCCTTCCCCAGTAACCAAAAAGCTGCATCCATTGCTTTGTTATCTTGTATTATGTCCAGTCCCTTAGAAATTCCATATACACCGTAGTACATTCTTAAATTGTCAGAATCCTCTTTGTATCCTGTCCTTTGGAAAATCTGTGTTAATCTCCATGCGTTAGCATCATTCTTTCCAAATCATTTCAGTCCATTGTATAAATCCTTAGTACTATTTGGAATAAATTAATTAATTCCCATACAAAGAGGCACACGACATAAATGGGTTAACATTGCAAATTAACCTTTTTGCGGACAGTGTCTTCCTTTAATAATCTAGCCACTAAAAATAGTCTCAGTAGAACCTGTCATTTTCCTTTTAAAATCGATTTTGTCTGCATAACTGCTTGCATTATAAAACCGATTTACTTCTCCAACAAAGAATCCCCTGCTGTCCCCATCCAGAGTCACCCTTTCACTTTAGTATCATACCTGTTATGTGCCTTTGTCCTTCATCAGCAAAACTGATTGTCGATTCTGTCTGTTTAGCTAATTTTCCAAGCCTTTTTGCTATTTTAAACCCGTGAAACGAAGCAATTGCAATTTTTCCACGTGTGAACCTGGCTGCACTGTTTTTCCTTCCAAAGTCGATTTCATAAACTGTATGCCCATTGTTTAGGACCCTGCCCTGTAGCTCGTCATTTTTCTTGCTTCTTTGATACAGCCACACACATTCTTGCCTTATCAGTTCAACCACACATGTAAAATCACCATTCTGTAATTCTGAGTGCCTATTTTTTCAAGGGAGCTCAATACGATTTTGGCCTCCCATTCAATGGTGGTAAATCGGATTTTCATTCCAATGTTTGCCTAGTATACCTGACTCCTTGCTACTCCTCTCCACCCACACAAATCCTCGTTAACAGAGGTTTTAGGGAGTGTTGCAGGGGAAATGCCTAACTGTTGTGCTATTTGAAAATACTACCCGAAAAGTAATCTTGCTGTCATTCATTTGTGCATTGTGTATCTGATATTAGAAGGTTAAACTAAGTGTATTCTATCATTTTACTGTGTAATTATCACCACACTGGTGATTGCTGCCCTATATTGAGTTTGTTTGATTTTTATTCAAAATTAAAAATAAAATTATTACACACCGACCTGGTTAATGGTCTATTGTGACACAGGGTGTACGTTAAGGGGTGTGTGAGATGGGTGGGCTTCCTTCTCAAAAATTTAATCTGAATGTAATAACTTAAAAGCATTTTAATTGTACGCTGCATCCTTGGCCAGTAGAAAGAGTCCTCGTCTGGAGTGTGCTGCATCTTTAAAATCCTTAACAGACCAGATGATGGTGAGATTGTGCTAGCAATTTCTAGCCCTTGTGAAATTATGGTGCAGTATCAAAAAGTGGAATGCCCCTTGATGGCTCTCGTGGCCCCGCCCTCCTTCACTGACACAGAGCAGGTCCCTGAAATGCTCTGGACAACAAATGCCCATGCTGTGGCTCTCTTACACAGAATAACCCCAGTCCAAATAACATTCAAGCCAAGCGGTGTGCTGCCCTGGGTGAGGTAGTAACCTTTATCAAGGGAAGCAGAGGAGGGGATAGTGGACACAATTGTTGCCCTCTTAAATCATGGGATAATTGTACCATCCACTTACCCGTGCAACACAGCTATACACTTGATAATGAAAGCAAAAGGGGGGAGCTGGAGAATGATTCAGGATTGGCGCCCTCTTAATAACTTTGTACAGGCGGAACTTCCAGTGGGCCTGAATCCTGTGACAATACTGTGTAACATCCCTAAAGAGGCGACCCACTTTACTGTTGTAGATCTTAAAAATGCCTTTTTCTGTTCCCTTGAACCCTGAGTCACAATACCTGACCGTGTTTACGCATAGGGGGATACGCTTTGAAAACATAAGACTGCCTCAAGGGTACTGTGAATCCCCCAGTGTTTTTATCAGGATAATACATGCTGATTTAGGAAATATTCAGGTGCCTAGAACTATCATTCATTATGTCAATGATTTACTGGTGTGCATTGTCAGCGAGCACCAGTGCAGGAAGGACTCCATAACACACGTACAGCTTTTGGCCTGCAAGTGATGCAAGGTTGATAAGGCTAAATTACAGTACTGCCTCCAGGAGGTACTCTATGTGGGTCAATTGCTCTCTGTGAATAGCAAAAGAATAATCCCAGATTGTGCCACCTCTGTGCGTGCCACCCCACAACCAAAAACAGTAAAGGAGATGCAAAAGTTATTGGGACTATGCAATTACTGTAGGGCATGGATACTCGACTATGCAGCATACACCAAGCCCCTTCCACAGGGCCTCAAGGAACCACAGAAAGATGACAACTAAATAGTATGGACAGAAGACATGCTCGCAAGTATCAATAACCTCAAAGTGGTCATATCTCGAGCATGCAGGAGTTATATTTATTTTTCCCATTCAAACGGGCAACTTATTACTGCAGTGCTTACACAGAAAAGCTCCATGGGCCCTCTATGTGGAAGGATGTAGGGCTAGAAAGTAGTATAAAACAAAAGGGGGGTATCCTACCACATGGTAAATTCGTGACAATACATTATTAATAGTATGTCTGATTTTAGTGTTCAAAAAAGTTACAACATTGCTTCAAAGAGTAAGCTAGACGTCCCCTGGAGTGGTTGCTAGTGGGGGGACTCATCGATACATTTACAGGGTAATTCATAGATTTCAGCGCAGATGCAGTGCACGCTAAACAGCATTCTGGCGCACCGCGTATTCATGGAATATCCAAGCATTTTGAGCGCTGGCGCAGAGAACATCCTGCAGCGCCAGTTAGGCCCCCAAGAACGCCCCTTGCGGAAGGATAAGGCATTGAAATCCCCAATGCAGCGCAAAGGGCCGCGCTAACACTGCACCAGTTCACAGGGCTGGGACAGTGCATTTGCGGGGTGCACGGGAGTATCACATGCGATAGGCCTTGTGGAGTGGGGCACATGTATTTCAGGGGTACGTGTATTCTGAGGGGTGTGCGGGGAGTATCACATGTGATAGGCCTTGTGCGAGTGGGGTATGTGTATTTCGGGGGTGCGCGTAAATGATCACTCGCAATAGGCTTTGGCCGAGCAGGGTCCGTGTATTTCGGGGGTGCACGTGGAGAATCACATGCGATAGGCCTTGGGGAGTGGGGTACATGTATTTCGGGGGTGCACGTGGAGAATCACACACGATAGGCCTTGTGCGAGTGGGGTACGTGTATTTTGGGGGTGCGCATGGAGAATCACACGCGATAGGCCTTGGGGTGCGGGGTACGTGTATTCTGAGGGGTGCACGGGAGTATCACACACGATAGGCCTTGTGCGAGCGGGGTACATGTATTTCGGGGGTGCATGTGGAGAATCACATGCGTTAGGCCTTGGGGACTGGGGTACGTGTATTCTGAGGGGTGTGCGGGGAGTATCACATGCGATAGGCCTTGTGCGAGCGGAGTACGTGTATTTCGGGGTGTGTGTGGAGAATCACACGCGATAGGCCTTGGGGAGCGGGGTACGTGTATTTCGGGGGTGTGCGTGGAGAATCACACGCGATAGGCCTTGTGCGAGTGGGGTACGTGTATTTCAGGGGTGCGCATGGAGAATCACATGCGATAGGCCTTGGGGAGTGGGGTACGTGTATTCCAGGGGTGCGCGGGGAGAATCACACGCGATCGGCCTTGTGCAAGCGGGGTATGTATTTCGGGGGTGCGCGTAAATTATCACACGCGATAGGCCTTGGCCGAGCGGGGTATGTGTATTCTGAGGGGTGTGCGGGGAGTATCACAAGCGATATGCCTTGTGCGAGTGGGGTACGTGTATTTCGGGGGTGCGCGTAAATGATCACACGTGATAGGCCTTGGCCGAGCGGGGTCCGTGTATTTCGGGGTGCGCGTGGAGAATCACATGCGATAGGCCTTGGGGTGCGGGGTACGTGTATTTCGGGGGTGCGCGTGGAGAATCACACGCGATAGACCTTGTGCGAGCGGGGTATGTGTATTTTGGGGGTGCGTGTGGAGAATCACACGCGATAGGCCTCGGGGAGCGGGGTACGTGTATTCTGAGGGGTGTGCGGGGAGTATCACATGCGATAGGCCTTGTGCGAGCGGGGTACGTGTATTTCGGGGGTGCGTGTGGAGAATCACACGTGATAGGCCTTGGGGAGCGGGATACGTGTATTCTGAGGGGTGCACGGGGAGTTTCACACGCGATCGGCCTTGTGTGAGTGGGGTACGTGTATTTCGGGGGTGCGCGTGGAGAATCACACGCAATATGCCTTGGGGAGTGGGGTACGTGTATTCTGAGGGGTGTGCGGGGAGTATCACATGCGATCGGCCTTGTGTGAGTGGGGTACATGCATTTCGTGGGTGCGCATGAAGAAGCACACGCGATAGGCCTTGGGGAGTAGGGTACGTGTATTTCAGGGGTGCACATGGAGAATCACATGCGATAGGCCTTGTGCGTGCGGGTACGTGTACTTCGGGGGTGCACGTGGAGAATCACACGCGATAGGGCTTGGGGAGCGGGGTACGTGTATTTCAGGGGTGCACATGGAGAATCACATGTGATAGGCCTTGTGCGAGCGGGGTATGTGTATATTGTGGGCTGCACAGGGAGTTTAACATGCGTTTCCGTTGTCACGGGAGTGGTACGTGTATTTCTGGTGTGCCCCAACGTGAATTGGCAGTCTGTGTCCTCCCAATTGTGCCCTCTCCCCCCTCCCCAGGCCCTGCAGGCAGCCCACAACACAGGGGACTACTCAGCACCGACACATGTCCCCCTGCACCTCCACCCACCCAGCAGTGACAGGCACCTGACAGCGGGCCCGACTCATGTCCCCCCACCCACTCACCCACCCAGCAGTGAAACGCACCTGCCAGCAGGCCCCGACTCATGTCCACCCACCCACTCACCCACCCAGCAGTGATAGGCACCTACCAGCAGGCCCTGACTCATTTCCCCCACCCACTCACCCACCCAGCAGAGACAGGCACCTGCCAGCAGGCCCCGACTCATGTCCCCCCACCCATTCACCCACCCAGCAGTGACAGGCACCTGCCAGCAGGCCCCGACTCATGTCCCCCCACCCACTCACCCACCGCAGTGACAGGCACCTGCCAGCAGGCCCCGACTCATGTCCCCCCACTCACCCACCCAGCAGTGACAGGAACCTGCCAGCAGGCCCCGACTCATATCCCCCCCACATGTCATGAAGATCCACAATCATGGGCCTTATGGCCACCCAAATGACACCCCACGCCACCCCAGTCCACAGACACAACCAGGTATTACATCCAGCCCACAATGAAATCCCCATGACATGACACATCCCAATCCCAAATGGAAAGTATGCACATCAACACATTTCCGTCACACCCACACAATGGGTCCATGTGATTGAGAAAACACACATCGTGACATGCATGAAACCAAAGAGAGAATACCAGACATTGAAGTAGGAAATAAAAATGTATTGAACACAAAAGCAAGGGAATTAAATGAAACACAAAAAAATGGAAATAAATAATGAAAAGCTGCATGTCCAAAATATAAACCAAAAATGCATGAAAGCAAAATCCAAATCAATCAAAAAGCATGTGTCCAACTGTCAGTCCGGCAAAACAAATCCAAAGTGCAAAAACAAGAAAAAACCACTGATCCATGGAAAAAAAGAAATAAGAAGCCAAATCCATTATTGAACTATTTACAAAGTACAAATCCAGGGTCCATGTGCCCAATCTTTTAAATGAAACCTATAAAAAATAACCCTACCTAATGAAGAACTATATACAAAAACGTGGGGCATTGTCCAAGCATCCCAAAATAAATAAAAACAGAAAGGAAACCTAACACTACTAACTATATACAATGGCGGCGGGCAATTCCTACGGCTCACTCTGTGATGTCCCGGGCCAGGGCATCATCGAACTCTGTGTCGATGTCCTGGAGGTGGGCCTCTGCCCTGGCCCCGAGGTCTCGCAGGGATGCAGTCGTGGCCTGTTCCAACTCCCTTTGAGTTGCCTCGAGGCACTCAGCCCGCCTCAATGCCCGGCGCATGGAGAACTCCGCCCTGACCATGGTGAGCCATACCTCTTCTGCCCACCGTCGCTCTGCATCTATCTGCTGGCCCAACCGCTGCCAGATGGAAGACACTCCCATTCCAGGGTCCTCCTGCCCTCCGGCCGATATCTGCCCCTCTGATGTTGATGGACTCGAGCCATCCCACCTTGAGCCTGCTGCTGCTGTCCATGTGCCCAGCCCGATGAAGCCGGCACATCCTCCATCTGTTGGTGGGGTGTCCACCCTTGCCGGACCTCCGACTCCCGACTGTGGCAGGGATGGGAGCTCCACCAACCTGGCTGCGTTGGTCAGGCCAGGTCACAGGGGGCCCTGGTGGAATCTGGGCCAGAAGACGGCAGGGAGAACAACTGACGCATAGTCTCCACAGAGGAGGAGAGGGCCGCCAGACTGCTTGACACATGTAGGAACCCTCCGACCAGGGTTCTTGCCACGCAGCTCTTCGTGATGGCGTGCGTGGTCCCCCAGGAAGCACGCATGTCACCACGAATGACACGCGTGCACAACGCAACACAAATCAGGACGGAAGCCATGCGGTCAGGGGTCTCCTCATCTGCAGGTAGTGGAGTGCCAGATGACGTGGTCCTCCCCCCTACCTGCGAACAGGCCTGGGACAGGGCATCCCTGCTGGTGCATGGTGGTGCAGTCACATGGTCAGGGACAGTGACATGCACAGGCACCTCCTGTGCTGCCTCCTCTCCCTGGCCCAGGACTGCACAACTTACACCAGTGGTACTACCCCCACCAGGCCCCATGTGCGGCTCAGTAGCGGCCTCCTCCTCCTCTGTGTAGACCACCAACCTGGAGGGCTCCGCACCGTCTTCCGCCATTGCAAGCTCCTGTGGGGGCTCACCCAGTAGTGGCAGACACGGCACCAGTCCCCTCGATCCCGTATGATGGCAATACCTGGGAGGGTGGCTGGGCCTTGCATTGCCGCCCGGTGGAGGCATCCCCGCCTCTTTGCTCCACAGTGCCGTCTCCGCCCTCTTCTTCACTCGACGCTGCATAGAGGGAGACATACAACACAATCATCAGGGTACTGTACAATAGTCCCCTAGACAGGAAGCAATAGAACATGAGTGGCACTGTCAAACGTCACTTCCATCCTGTCCCTCCACAACACATGGGTCAATGCAGGCAACACACATGCAGAAACAGGCACGTTGCATGCAATCAACATCAGCATCCATGTACAAGGGCCTCTATTGACATAAATGTTGGCTTCAAACTCACATGCATCATGGCTAATACTGATCCCATGCACACACATCACCGGAGGGTCATGTGTCAGGGCTCGTACACCACAGACACAGTGGATACACGGATGACTAGACTGCATAAGTGAATCGACACATCGTCACAGACATGTGTCATGCATCCATGGCGTTTCAAAGTCACACAAACGCTACTCAGACACACAGACATGTACACCAGACAGCAGCACCCATCTCTCACACCCCATCCATGTCCAAGAACAGAGACAGGCATACATTCATGTGTGCATTCCGCATGCTGCTCCCCATGTTGCATTGGAAGACATCCACCATCCATGTGGTTCACACATGACTGGTCTCACATGCAGCACCATGATGTCCCTGCACACACACATCCATACATGGCCTATGTCACACATACGGGCAATTAGCTGACTACCAGCACAATGCAGCATGCCCTGTTTCACAGAGCAATGCATGGCCACTTACCGCTCAACTGCAGACGGGTCTGCCTCTGAACGATCTGGACGTGGAGCTCTGGGCTTATGCGTTCCAGGACCCTCATCTGGATGTTGGTCACGCTGACCCGGCACCCCTCTGCATCCTCTGCCTTCAAGAGGCGCCAGGCCTTGTTGAGGTTCCTGGACCTGAAGTCCTCCCAGCGCATCCGGACGTGTTTGATGTTGCGGGTTGCCAACCCCTCCTCATTGATGGCAACCACTACGTCCTCGCAGATCCTCTCCCGTCCTTCCTTGTTGGCACGCGATGGTGTGAAGAGGGCAGCATAATGCCCCAGAACTTGATCCACCAGGGTACCAACTTCCTTATCGGTGAAGCTGGTAACCCTCTGCCTCTCTGGCTGGGGGTCGCCAGTGGTCTCGGATGGTGTTTGCCCCGACATGGCGACCCCTGCAGCAGGTGTGGGTGGGCAACTGGGTCCTGGGGCTGGGCTGTGGAGCGATGGTATGCCAGTAGGGAGTCTTCTGTTTCACCAGGGGTGAACACAGCAACTGGACCCCTCCAGATGGCTGTCGTGCAGGCACCAAACAGCAGGGCACGTGGGCAGCAGGCAGGCAGGCAGCAGCAGATGGCAGGTGGGAGCATGCTGGGTGTTCTGGGGGGCAGGAAAATTACCTTTTGGGCAGGAGCGTGGTCTTCCGTGTGTTGTCGCATGGCCAGCTTGATACGAAGTGATTAGGCATGTGAAAAAAGTGCACATCAGCGTGTAATTCAAGGAAAGGCCCTTAGTGCGTAAGTGCGTCAGTGACGTTACACGCACAGGAGTTTCCCCACGTCCGTGTGTTAATGCGTGTAATCCGAGAGCGTGTAAGTGACATGATGCGCACGGGCATTTCACTCGTGACAGGTGCATAGTGATTCAGCACGTGAAAGAAATAAACACGTCCGCGTGTAAACTGAGGAAAGGCCCTCAGCGCGTACACGCTTCTCTTACATAATGTGCGCGGGCATTTCCCTCAGCACGGGTTAAAGGTGAGAGGGGCCAGCAGTTCGCTGTATGTGCCTTTCGTGGAGACCAACGTGTGTTGTTATTTCGTGTTGTTTCACGCGCCATCACAACTTCACAGTGGATCAAGGACGTATCTCTTCTTTTGGCAGGGGTATTGGCTACACATGTTTTTCATTATCATGCTAGTCTGACGGTGAGTCGTTCAAGCTATTTTTCCCACTGCGGGTGCCCCTGTGTATTGCGTACCTGTTTTCGAGGTCATGGTAGCCTGCGTGTCCCACACGTACGTGTTTTTCGTGTCCCTGGGTGCCACCGCGTACTGCGGGAGGTTAATTCCACATGCGTGGGTTACCAGGGTTGCGTGCACGGTTTTACTGCAGTTTTGGGGTGCCTGAGCATTGCGTGACCCGTCACTTCATCACCGGGGTCACATACAGCCTTGCAGGTGCAGGGGTGCTTTTAACATCTTGTATCCCACCCCTTCGCCCCAATGGCCCAGGACAATTGTTGTGTACACCTCCCATTGGCACTTCTCCATCTGTGCCGGCACTACTCCATCTGTGCCATGGTTGGGAGGCCACCAAAGGTGAGGGGCGCCTCAGCTGGGCGTACACCTCGTGATGGGCGTGGTCAGGGACGTGGCCCGGGGTGACCAGGGAGTAGGGGGACTCCAGGGTGTCCAGGGTGGCTGCAGACGGGGAAGAGGCAGGGGTGTGCCACTTTGGCACGATGCTGTGCCATATGTTGGTGCAGTCATGCCACCACCCCCTGTGGTTCCGGGAGATGCAGCTTCTGCATCTGGCACTGGCGCCAATGTGACCCGGCAGTCCATTTCATCGACTGCCACAGGCCCAAGGGTAGTGGTAGCTGCAGGTGCAGGTGTGGACACCACCACCCAGGCTCAGGGTCCACCAGCGCAGCCTGAGTTGGCACTTGAAGAGTCCATGGAAGATTTCCAGCAGGTTAGGAGGAACACCGTAGGTGCACGCAGGGCTGCCGTGACCGAGACACGTGTCCCTGGGGCAGTAATGTCATCTGCTGCCGCGACCAGCCGGGTGTTGGCAAGTGCAGGGGCAGATGCAGCCAACAACACCCCGGTTGTGAGTCTATCAACCAGGACAGTCGCGGTCAATGACCTTTGCACAGCGGATGTTGCTGCATAGGGTCCATTAAAGGGCCCCCAGCAGCCACTGACGAAAGGCAGGGCTTCACTCCATGTTACACCTGCCACTCCCTCGGCACATTCCACCAGCGCCACTGCCCATACTGATCAGGGCAGTATTTGCCAGCCAGGTCCGGTCCGGCATCCAAGAGGAGGAAGGTTGCACCTGCAGCACAGGCTGGGACCCCACACACAGCCACGACCACCTGCACGTCGAGGAAGAAGCCTTTCTGTGCGCAGGAACTGGACTTCCCCGTGGACTACGTGCGGGACCACAACAGTGACATGCTAGTGGGGCCTACGGCTGCCCATCATGATACCCACTGGAAGCAAGTTGCGGAACATGTGAGTGCATTCGGCCATGAGGTGCGCACGGTGCAAGAGTGCGAAAAGCATTGGAATGACCTCAAACGCAGCGCTAAGGCAAAGTGTGCCTCAAATTACAACATGACTCTGGTGACTGGCAGTGGGCCGGCACCTGAGGAGGAAGACCTCACTCCGCACGAGTCACTTGTTGCGGAGTTCATACCACCTGAATTGGTCGAAGGAGTGGGAGAGATGCAGGACTTCGATGCCCAGTCCAGTGAGTGTTGATGCGTGTTTGTCGAGGCCAGGTGTGCTTTACTTGTGTGATGTGTTGTGCATGACTGCCACTACATGTCATGTGTACATGGTTCAGATGTGCAAGTAATGCAATGCTTCACTGATGCATGGCTGCTCTGCAGGATGGTGGACATGTGGAGCAGACGGGGACTGTCCTCATCACCACACTTGCACCCTACTCACATGCTGGTCACTTCAATGCCCCTCCGGTCCATGTACCAGCTCACTGACCCTTCTGCATGTAGCCTGGGGTGTCCTTCCTCTCTGCACTGGGACTATGTCATAGCATGACTGACGTGCATGTGTCCTCTGCCTGCATGCGGGTACTTAATGTAGGCATGCCCTCTTGCCCCTCCACCCCCCCTGCACCCCAATTTCACCTTTGCACTGGTGTGCATAATTCTGCCGTAATGCAATGGCCTGTTCATGCCTCCTGTGTACATGTTAACTTCCATCAGCCAACCTGACAGACACATGCAGTGGGGTACATCCTTTGTCCTTGATGCAGGGTATCTCACTTGGACTGCGCAGATGGCAGATGCTCCGCAGGGACATGAGTGCCCATTCATGCTCCATGTGCATTCCATGCATGCCCCTATGTGTCCTTGAGTGGAGGATCATTGTAGTACGTGTCCAGGGTGACCTACATTTCATGGCATTTCATCAGCCTTCCCAGGCCCACTGTGGCTCAGACCTGTGTCCCACACATCACAGGTCTCTCCCTGTTTCTGGCCCACTGACTCTGTCCAACTGGTGTAGTGTCTTCTGCACACGTGGCTGTACTACTGAGGGTTCATCATGTGTCCTGCTTACTGTCCCATCATCATCTGCTGTGTTGTCAGTTGACTCAGCTGATGCAATTGATGCTAGTCAACACTGTCTGCCAATACACAGGTCTCTGGTCATCCTTTTGATACCATGCAAGGCATCCCTGCATTTCCACTTAGGGGGAGGGGAGGTGTGCTTGTAGCCATGCAACCTATTGCATGCACATTGCACGTGATGCCTGAACTTGACCTTGCACTGCCTTCACGTGTTCTGATACACATCATGAAGTACTTGTACATGTAGATAGTGAGTAACGGACAAATGTTCTGCACTGCATTTACCCACTTCTGAGCCGTATAACACCCTTCTACATGCCTAATCACTGAAGCAATGTCAGGTTGACCTGGCATGCATGGCAGGTTCTCTTTTGTGTGTGACATGTCTGCTTCATGTGTTGGCTGTCTGTGTGATGTCTATGTGTGTGTTGTGTGATTCTAACATGTGAAGTAATCTTTTTTTCTCTCTACTTTTCAGATGATGACACAATGGAGCCAGAGGATGGTGTTGTCATGCCAGGCACAGGGTTGTTATATCTACAGCAACTCAGCACAAGTGGGGGTCGTGGGGTGGTAGACCACGAGAACACACATGTGCTACAGACCATCTTGTCTTTGGCTGGCAATGAGTCCAGCCCAGATGACCACTCTGATGTCCATGTTGAGTTGGATGTGCATCAGGTCCATACGTCAGGGGTGAGTGATTCTGATGTGGACACTCCTCTGTCCGTGACACCTGCACTGAGGGGTCAGACAGTGGTGGGACCCCCGCCTGTGGTGAATCGGGACGCAGGGTCACCCTCCACACCAGTCACTGATGGGCCTGGACCATCACGTCGACGGGGGCATGTAGTCATGCAGCCACGAGCGGTGCCAACCCAATGAGGACAGCCGGTCCTTGGGTCCCGCAGGTGTCAAGCCCAGCAACGCGGGGGTCGTGCGCCACCGAGGTATACTGAGTGGGAGCAAGACATGACTGCCAATTCCGAATGCCAGGGGGCAGCAATGGAAAACATCGCTGTGAGCATGGAGCGTGTGGCCCAATCCGTGCTCCCCCTGCTAGGCAGGTGCTTCTCCAGCAGCGGGCGGCACAGTCCACGGCCCGCTCGCTCAGGCTGGGCATGGCGGCCTCAGACAGGGCATGCCAGACTGAAATGTTGTCTTTGCGTCAAGCAATTGCTGCTCACGCAGAGGCACACATGGACGCCCTGAGGGCTGAGTATGAGTCCCTCAGATCCACTCTGGGTGTCCTCTTGATGTCCCAGAGGGCGCGGTCAGAAGAGAGGTTTGAGCAGCTTGAGCGTACCATCTCGGCTGAGCTACATGCTTGCCGGGAGGTGCATCAGTTGTCCAGCCAGGCCTTGCAGGAAGTACTCTGTGTTACACGTGTTACCTTGCAAGAGGAAGCATGCGTATCACGGGCGGTTCTGCATGCAGACCTACATGTCATCGCCGCACAGAACCAGGCTCAGACTTGCTGCCGACGAGGGGCTAGCTGCAGCTAGTCATGGTCAGGCTCCTGTGCCACGTCCTCCTTTTCAGTATGAGCCAGACTCGGACGACGAGGTATCTCCCACACAGGTCAGGCTGTGCAGGCGTTGAGCCCATGGAGTATTTTTTTTTTTCTCAACATCATTGCATGTGGGTGTTGAGCTGCACCCTGTACCTCCCCCCTCCTGGGTGCCTCCCCCGGGTCGTATGTGGCCATTTTTGATTTTTCATTTTAGTTTAGTTAGTTAACATTCGATTTTATAGTTAGTTTAATTAGGTAATGTAGGTTTTTTATAGTTAGTGTAATTAGTTAATATAGTTTAAAACTGCTTGTCTATTGTGCTTTCATGTGGCGGTTTGGTGCTTTGTGGCTTTTGAAAGCATCCACTGTCTGTTCCAGCTGGGCCCTTCAAGCTTGTCCGTGTATGTGTTTGCAGCTTGGGGTCCTGACTCACATAGGCCACTCCTGCTTCCCTTATCCATGGGCTTGCAAGGATGGTTCGGTGTTACAGTCTATTTCACAAGGGCTTTGGACTGTCATAACTGTGGCCTGTCTGCTGCTGTACTACTTGTGTTAATACCCCTAGTGGGGATTGTAGGGGTCTTATTGATGGCATTTCAGCATTAGAAATGGGTGGTTTCATGAATCAGGTGTCCATTAATTGCTATACATTGTGTTGTATGTTTATTTTCTTTACTGTACATATGCCTGATGCACTTCATGCTGTAGAGAGTCCCCATCACCCTTTGCCTGTCAAAGTCACACCGATGGTGGGATGAAATCTGATGTACGTCTCTCACATGGTCCAGTCACAACCAGCATGAAGAGACACACACAGGGGTCTTTCCAGCATTAATTCTGTGTTTTATGCCATTTCTGCAGGAGAATGAGCCTCCAGACCACCTTTGCCGGCAGACATGGGCCAGTGTACGTCTGGCAGCTGGCCACGTTTGGTGGTGCAGACATGCGCTTGTGTGCACAAGCAGTGCAACAGGGCTTGTGCTCATACATCCAACATATTCAGACGTGTTTCCAGGAACTCCAGGCAAGGTGAGCAGCACAATGGACACACACCACAGCCAACCTTCCACCAGACCTGTTGCACATGCATGCTAAGTAGGCCACTGACGGTGAGCTTTGACAGTTATTGGTGTTGAAGCGCACAGTACAGCTAAAATGAGTTGGTGGACACATGGCAAGTTGCTTTCCAAGTTGACAGGGGCACATGCAGGGGCTGTCGCACATATCCTCCAGTCCACCATGCTCCATAAAAGCAGATGTATAAGCCCAGTAGCATTCAAAACCAGAAAAAAAGAGCTGCGCACAGGGACACCCAGCGAGGGACAGACTCGTGTGCAGTGAATATCATTTGCATGTTCAAATTGACACATGCACTACCTCTTTTATTTGGGGGTTGCCAGAACACTACTTGAACTGAAGTCGTACCTCGCTATATGCGTGTAGCTGCTTACCCAGGGACCATTGCATGATGTGTGAATCTTGACACATTGGTCTTCCATTTGCCACGCGTCCATGTGCGCCTGACTTACTGCATTGACAGTGTATGAACCATCACGGGGGAATCTTGGGTATGGATACGAAGCAGCAGACAAGAGTGTTTGTTTGTGGAAGAGTTACTTGCTTTGGGGCATGCATGGTGTTGTGTGTGTGTGTTATAGACACACACAGATTAGTAACTCTTACTATCTTTGCAGCATGGAACTGCTCCTGCTACCGGACCTGAGAGTGTGCAGGCAGGAGGCCAGCACTCACCCCAGAGATAAGTCTCTCTTTGACTTCCATTTGAGTCATTTGGTACAATGTACATGATGTACATGGTTTCTCTGATTGAGTATGTGTTATTGTGAATAGTAGATTTTTGTCTTTTCCCTACTTTCCCTTGACAATCCGACTCCCCTCTCCTGCCCCTCGTTCCGGTTATCCTGAATACCAATGCCTGTCCAGACAACATATCCCTGACCCTCCTTCCCCACCGTGGTCTCAGAGGCCTGTGTAAGTTTGACCTTGCAGGCACCCATACCATCGAGGGGGTGGTTGGTTCGTGCCACTCCTGCACCTGGACACCGGAGCAGTGACACTACCCATCAGTTGGTGCTGCAGAATTGTATATTATGTACCAAACATGGTACACATCATGTTGTAGCATTGTTTAAGTGTGCTAACTTGGTAGTTCCATCATTGTGCTTGTACATGTGCTTTGAAATTTACTGCTAGTTCAAGTCATCTACTGGAGACTCTTCAAGTGTTTTTTGCTGCCCACAGGCTTTTTGCCTGGCTTGTGTGTTTGGCTCCTTTGAGTTCTCTTCGATTTGGTATTTTTGCGGGTCAAGGTGGCCTCTGAGGGTCCTGGACACTATTTACATGCAAGGTGGAAGATGGAGACAAAGGGGTAGGGTGATCCTGTGGCCAGGTAAACTTCAAGGAAGAAGGCTACATACCCCAGACACAGTTGTTCAGTAGGTCATGGTGATATGTGAATGAGGGAGGGTGTTGGTTGTTGGACAGTTCTCTTGGCCTACAGTATGATGGGCACCCTGACATTGTTATTGTGGTGTCCTATGTACATGATGTGTTCTGCTGGTCCATGCCTGTTCCTGTGTTGTGTTTACCTTTCAGGTGTGAGGGGATTGGTGTGGTTTGACATGCTGGGGTGTGCACATGGGCAATGTTCACATGTGATGTGTAGAGGACACTGATGGTCACTTGATTGGGCATGCATGTATTGAGTGCATGTCCCTACTGACACACACAGTCGCACTATGTACATCCACCCTTCCATGTCCACATGTGCACACAGTTTGCCTTCTGGGGACCACTGTGTCCCTGCAGCACATGATCTATGACCATTTGTGGATCTTGTACATGCGTCAATTGTTTATTTATTTATTTATTTATTTTACCCTTTTCATGTGATGTTCGAGGTGTGTCTCTGACACAATGGCTGGTCACTATGCTGTGTGCTGAGCAGTGTGTTGCAGGATACGCACACAGCACACGTATTCAGGAATAGGAATTTTGCCTTGCCCAATGTGCATGTGAACAGGCATTGATTGTTATGTTCATGCTACAACTGTTGGAATGCATTTGGGTATGACTTGTTTTGTGTGGGAGGTTGTTGGTCAGTCATTTCATCAGATTCCATGACAGGCGTCATTGTGTGAAGCCACTTTCCATTTATCACATGTCACTTCGTATATTATTGGAAATGTGTTGGGCTTTTGCTATTGCTTGCCATGTCATGGTGTCTCAGACAAGGGTGATGTGGTTTAGGAGGGTTTGGATGACATACCAGGGATTGTGATGGCCTGTTTTGCAGGGATGTGTGATACACACCTTACATGTGTTCCTTTTGGTTACACACAATTGTTTATGTTTTAGTAGCTAGGGATGCACACAATGTAGCACTTCCATGGCAACATTCTCAGGGTGGTTAGGTTGTGACAATTGACTGTCTCTTTGTCATCATCGATTGTCACCTGGTATGTGCCAGGCCTGTGTGCACTCCACAGGGGTGGGAGTTTAGGTGAAAAATTTAGACACAAGCTGGGACCGGACTGCCTCGCCACGTGCCCTAGCCCCTCCCATGGGCAGCGCCTGTGCCTGTGGTTGGGGATGTGGGGGAACCACCATGTCCACTGGTACACCCTGCCATGTAGCAACATTGTGCAGGACACATGCTGCCACAATTATCCTGCACACTACTTGGGGTGCATAGAGTAGCTGCCCACCAGAGCGGTCAAGGGAGCAGAAGCGTGACTTTAGCACTCAGAATGTGCGCTCCACTATGCCCCTGGTTGCAATATGGGTAGCATTGTCTCTTACCTGGGGTGGTGTGGTGGGGTTCCGGATTGGCGTCATTATGTGGTTTCTCAGAGGGTAGGCACTGTCCCCTGGAGAGGTGATAATGGTTGCGATTTTTGGGGTTTCTGTATTAGTCTGTGGGTGACATGCATGCATGTGCACAGGCATTTGCACTCACCTAGGAGCCATGTGTCGCCATGCTGTCCAGCTTCCAGGGCCCGGCTCAGGGCGGACATTCTGTATATGAAACTGTCATGGGTGGAGCCTGGGTAGGTTGCATAGACAGAGGTGATGTTTCCCTTTGCATCACATACCACCTGCACGTTGATGAAATGCCAGTGCTTGTGGTTTCGATAGATGTGCTCAGTGGCCCTAGGTGGACGTAGGGCCACATGGGTGCAATCTATGGCACCGAGCACTTTGGGGAAGTGTGCCACCCTGTAAAAGTCCTGGACTATGCCCTGCCTTTCTGCGGGTGTTCTGGGCATGTATATGTGCCTGTGGACTGAGGCGCACGCAGTCATGATTGCCAACACCTGGTGTAGGCAGCATTACTGCGTGGCCTGTGAGACCCCCCCCACTATGGCAGTAGTCCGCTGAAATGACCCAGTGGCCAAAAAATGCAGGACATTGAGCGCCTTCTAAAAGGGGCTCAATGCTTGGGAGCAGAGGGTGGGGGATGTAAGGTCAGCTTCCCACTCCCTGACCTGGTCTAGGATGGTACGAGGTGGAAATCTATACCTGCCGTAGACCTGGTCGTCAGGCATCCCAAAAAGGCTAGTCCGGGGGGAAAAAATGCGGGCCCTGGCTATTCTCCTCCTGTGTTGTCCCACAATCAGTGCTGCAACAAATGGGGCATTCATCGTAGCTGGATATATACGTGTTTGTTTTTTGCGTGCACTTTTATATTGTGCGCGCGGTCGCTTACGCCTGCCTTCCTGTGGCGGACGTGTTGATGCCTGTACGGGTCTGCGTGTGCTTGTTTCCCGTATTCGATTCCATGAATACGAGTTGTTCGCGTGCGTGTGGGCGTTCCGTGCATTTCCCTGCAGTACTTCCCCAGTTACGCCTTCTTTTTTACGCATTGTTCCCCATTCCGCGGCTTACGCCCCGTATCCCGCCCCCTTTTTGGTGTGTGCGCCGACGTTGTGTGCTTTCCCTGTGCGCGTCGTGCACGCCGTTCGGGTTGTTCCAATGACGTGTGGGCCCGTGTGCACCACGCATGGATTTGGCGCACAACCAGTGGGAAACACGCACAGGCTCTTCCTTGAATCGCACGTGCGCTTGCTTTTTCACGCCTGCGCCACCTTTTCGGCGCACATTTGTTCCATGAATCGGCCCCTGTATATCGAGCAACAGTTTAACTCATATTTCAGCTTTATTGATTTTGCTGATCTCTTTGTCTGTTTAGTAGACAAACATATTAGTCTCAGTGCATAATTGGTAGCAACACTATACACCATAGTCCAAACACAGTTAAAATGTCAAACAAAACACACATTATTCCAAAAGCATGTGTATTATTGCGAATTAACAGGCAAATACTACAGAATATTTTTCATTCACATATAAATTCAAGCAGAAGTTCAATTGTGGGAGAAAATATAACTCTAGTGTTTCCTTTGCGCTTTGAATAAATCAGTGCATTGGTCCTACGTGCAGTAACAAAAACCAGCTACAAATAGATAGGTGACCCCTAACTAGGTCAGACCTAGTAATTGTTTCCTAGATAAAAGGACCAAACCGTAGGTCTACGCCTGGGGGTAGAAACCCCCTAAAAAGTGATGGACTAAAAAGCTTGCTGGTAGCTGTGTCCACAGGCGTTTCGGCTCCTAGTTGGTAATCCTTCTTCTGGGCCTCTGGTATAGTCTCTCTGCAGTGAATCGGTGGGGGGGAGGGGACTTGCACAGCTTCAAGGCGATGGTTAGCCTGGCTTGCGTGATAATAGGCATGAGGTCCGTAGCGCTGTATGGTCAAATTGGCGCTGATCTGTTTATCTGGGTCTAGCAGATGCTCGTTGATGCTTGCTAGTGAATTATAGGGCGGTACGTCATTGCTCGTGGAGCCGAGGTTGGTAGTACTGTCGCTGTAGTAATTTCTGTCTGTGGCTTAAACTTCACGTAGCCACTCGCGTGGAAGTTCAATCATGTATGGAGGAAGGTTTCAAGCTGCGTTGCGGGTTGCTGCACAGACAGAGGCCATAAAATGTGTTTCCCAACAGTTTGCACCCCGCAGGACTGAGGAAGTAGTTGGCATCACAACATATACACCAGCAACATCACCCCTCTGCAATTGTTCCCCGATGACTGGATATATTAAGAATTTCATGTGCTGGTTGAGTGAACCCAGATATAACGGTCCGTTCCATGTCATATACGCCACTCCCCTTGCTGTCATAGTCATGGAACTGCATTATTGGGTGCACCTGTCTGATGTCCACAAGGCACCCCAAGGCCCGAGCCCACACCAAACCAGTAAAGAGCACCCCTCCAGCCCAGTCCACATGCCCCTTTTAAAGAAGTGAGGAAATATACCCCAATATCCCCATACAACCACCCCACACAAAGCTGCTACGCATTACCTTTGCACAGGGTCGCTCTCTCTCCTCTCTGTCTTTCTCTCTCTCTCTCTCTCTCTCTCTCTCTCTCTCTTTTTTGTTTTTAAACGCATTCCTTTTTCGGTACTGTTTGCCATGGACCCAGCTGCACCTGATAATTCCATTTATATTAAGCAAAGTAACATGTATGGAACCTTAGCAAAGGGTTCTTATTTGTATGCATGTGCTATGCATTATATTGCTGGGTGGTTCACCATGTTTATGTTTGGATTAGGTATTTATATATATATATATATGGGATGCACTTTTATATGGGGGGGCACATAAAAAGGGGGTACACAAATAGAGGCTTCTATTAATGGTTCTAATCAGTATGTAAATATCACTGAGAGTACTAACCTCAGTACTTCCCCATTTTTACTAACACACAACACTGTGGCCAGTTATAGCCATATCAATGACCATGTAAAAAGTATTGACACTGTTAATGATACTGCTATTATCAATATACCTTTGCATCCTACTTTTTTTCTAAATAATGTATGTAACAATGTTTCAGCACGTACAAAGGGGCAAGTTAGAAGGTCCGTGTATGATGAATACTGTGGACTTGGTTTTGATACAATAGAAGACGTGCACCATCCCGAACTTTCAAATAGTTGGTTGGCAGACATGAGATTGGCGGGGAGGAGGAGAGTGAATGGTAGTTGTTATGTGTGTTCGTAGATAATACACGTGACGGGCGCAGCCAAGAAATACCACTTTTAAAGGCTCAATGCCTGTTTCATCTTGCACTGTGTAGGCTGAGAGGCACTTTCCAATTACGAGTGTGCGAATAGAAGTTATGAACCCTGATCAGTCGCAATGCACTCAAAGTCTCAAAAGCATCCAGTGTTTGCGGAGGCTATACCTGAAATTGAAAGGAGTAAAGTACGTAACGAGCAAGTGGCAAGAAACATCAATAAGCTGCATGGCAGAGGGCTAGTGGGGTTCAGATACAAAGTGTTCGCCCGAATCAATACCGCATATGTGCCATTTTGGCACACACATATCGCAAAGTTGACGTGGATCAAAGCAATGGAAAAGCCATTGAAAGTGCGAAAGCAAGAGACTTATGAACTTTGTTTTCATAATGAACGAACTATTTTTGTAGGGGCCAATCAATGAAGGAATAAAACCTTGCTCATTCCAGATCTCAAGAAAGAAACTGCTGCAGTAATGGACTACTAATGGGTGTGTGGCTAGTAGGCATTCTTGCACCTCCCACCATCTTGGAGGGGCTACTGCTTACTGGCCACATTGGACCCAGCGCTTCTCGTGATCCCTGAAGACCACCTCGCAGTGGGATCAAAGAGCTTGCTTGCCCCAACCCCAACTCCAACAGTAGGGGGGCCCACCACAAGCCTGTTGCTGCCCCCATCTTACATATCTTACCTGAAAAATAAAAAAACGAGTTGCGCAGGAAAAGATCAAACTACTTGTCTCAAGACTCCTCTGAATTGCTCAAAGAAATACCCACTGAATATAAACAGTTCAGCAAAAAAGAAACATTTTCTGCATCTCTATTACTGCCTGGTGTTCAGAAACCTGCACACGCCAAGTGGGTCCAAATTGTGCGTTGGAAAGCAATACAGCTGGCCAATGACACAGAACAAGGTCTCAACGCAATCAAGGTTGAGATGTGTGCCACAAGACTGATGACCCTACAGAACCAACATCTTCTCGGCCTGCTTACTGCAATGGAAGGAAGGGGAAGGGTTTGCCACAAAATTGGCAATTCTTGCTGCAACTTCATACCCCCAAATGACGCATAGAACGGCTCCCTGGCGCAAATAATAGGAGCATTGCACCTTCTCGGATCGCACATGCAAACTGAAGCTGACATTCAACTGGGACTTTGATGTTGTTCCAAAGCAGTACCTAACAGTGCCATGATGATGGTTTCAATTGGAGTATTGAGTTCACCTTATGGTACAAAAGACAGTGCTGTCCAAATAGATGACCCAAACAAACTACGCATGGTGGTGATAGAGCAGCGCTCGCACCCTCGCCCACTCTCCCAGCCCTCTGGCACTATCACTACATCCCCCACGTGACTCCAAGTACTATACAGAGTACTAGGTTGATTTAGCAGGTGATGGGGATGTATTACACAGCCACGGTACTGGCTGTATAGTTATGGTTAAGTTGCTAATGCAATAGGAAGAGCACTTTTTGGGTGGCTTATAACTTAGCTCTTCCTGGATGAATGCTCACCAAACTTAGTATAAAAAGTATACGGCCCACTCTGAATCTATTTACACATTTTGGTGAGGTTTGGTCTAGGGGGGGCAAAGTTATAGGGGGTCATAAAATTAATTTTTTTCCCATAGACTGAATGGGGAGAAAACTTTGCGCACGCCTGCAGTCCAAACCGGTGGACGGATTTTCACCAGATTTGCGGCAGGAGCAGCGGCTTGGTCCCGAAAGCATGCTTTTGTAAATTTGGTGAAAATCCATCCAGTAGTTTTTTTAAAAACGATCAAAAAGTAGGTCTAAAAATATGAGTGATATCTATGTCCGCTCCGCGGACACACTTCCCTGTTCGCTCCGCGGACAGGACACCGATTGGCTATTCGGCTTGCATCATGTCCGCGGACATGTGACGTCTTTGCTGATTGGATGGTGAAGAGCGTGAAGTGCGTCGGATTGTTCCGATGCGCCCGCCATCTTGGATCCGCCGACAGCGCGGCAGCGAATAGAGGGAAAATGCAGTTTTGGGGACTGTATTGGTGTGCAAGAATGCTTGGGGAGGTTTGGGGAGTAAGAGATGGGTCAAATACTGTATTTGTTTAGGTGGGAGGTGCCTCTGATGTATTTGCCATGACCGCGCTGTCCGGGATGTTCGTAATTAGTCAAAATAATGGGTGTCCTAAGGACACTATTCCCGTCCGTGCTGTCCGCAGGTAAGTTGAAACTGTTCTAAGGACACGCGCGGTGTCCGTGGACATAAAAAATGCCCATATGGCACAGTTAAAATGTTTAATTCTATGGGTGTGATATGCTGCGGTGGTTGTGGCCAAGGCTTAGAGTCTTGGGTGAAAGGCCATGCACCCAAGATCGAAGTTATAAGCACCAAAGTTATAAGCCACCATGGGTGTGATATGCTGCGGTGGTTGTGGCCAGGGCCTAGAGGCTTCGGTGCATGGCTGAAGGCCATGAACCCAAGACCGAAGTTATATGCAATGAAGTTATAAGCCAGCATGGGTGGCTTATAACTTCGCTCTCCCTGGATGAATCCTCATGAAACTTTGCAAAAAGTGTGATATGGGTGGGCCCATATAGACAATTAAAATGTTTGATTCTATGGGTGTGATATATGGGTGTGGTATGCTGCAGTGTTTGTGGCCAGGGCCTAGAGTCTTGGGTGCCCATATGGCACAGTTAAAATGTTTGATTCTATAGGTGTGATATTCTGCAGTGGTTGTGGCCAGGGCCTATGCACCGAAGTTATAAGCCACCATGGGTGTTTGGTAACAAGCACTGCAGTATAACATATCCGTGGAAGTAAACATTTTGTATTGTGGTGTATGGTTAGATGTTTGCTTCAATGGTTCTGTTATGCAGCAGTATTTATGTGTTCTATTAGAATATACTTACTGTTTGATTTTTTGTGATTCCATATATTTATTTCATGAGTTGGGTAACTGGAGCACATATTCTTTTTCAATTTCTGTGATAAAAGAAAAGATCATGTTAGTGTAGGTCATTTATAAAGACTTATTACATTGCAAAATAGACATTTCTACTTGTTTCCGTTCCTCATATTTAGTAGTTTACAAACCAGTGTACTGTGCAATTTGCTCAGTTTCTGTGTTTGTTTTTTAAATCATTGGGTCTGTGGGAAAAAAAATCCATGTTGGATTTCAAAACCCCTTTTTTGTTATACTACAGTCTATTTGTTTCTTTGTTTTCAGTGTTCACTTGTTGTTTCTGGCTAATGTTCTATCTGTTGGCTTGTTCCAGATTTTTTGAGCAGTTAGATACCTGTTGGCGTATTCTAACTGTTAATTTCTTGTTATAATTTAGTGGTATTCATTTATCTGTTTGGTTGTTATAGAATCTTGGGGCAGTTAAATACCTGTTGGCGTATTTTAATTGTTTATAATTTTTTAATTGAAGCTTTGTTAATGTTTAAGTACTGAATAGTTATTAAATTTTTGTTTTAAGAATATTAAATAAGCGTTTGTAAGATTTGCTGGTAATCTCTGCTTTAGAGTAATGGTACTATCATTACATTCAAACCATCCACATTTCTTTTTTATATATGCAGTGTAGTGACCTGCATTGGTTGTGGCTCCTGCGTGGTAGATTATACCGATTGTTGTGAAGGTTTTCTTACCAAGTGATACTTGACCATGTGTGAATCCATTCAGCTTGCAGTTGTTTTTGGTACCATCTACATTGTAATGTAGAAGCATTAGTATTACGTATTTACTATGCGTTTGTATTAGTAGGTTGGAGCGATTATCTGAATTGCAGGTAGTACATAATCTACCATGGTTTGCATTTTGTACAAGTTGAAGAAATGGAACGGATTCACAATTAGGTAGGGATACATACACAAAGCACTCATTAGGGATTTGTTCCTGTGCCACATTGTTGCATAGAGTGCATGTATCTTTCCACATGTATGAAATCTCGAAGATTTCATTTATAGGTATGTTTTTGTTTTCCAGTACTTGCAGTAAGTACATTAGAAATTCTTGTGGATCTTCTTGTGAGTTTATAGTGAATTTCACCATTCCAGCACAGTAGTCCAATTCTTGTCTTATTCCATGAACACTATAAGGGTAATTCATAGGCCCTCATTACAACCCCGGCATTAAGGGTTAACGACGGCGTTAACCCTTAACGCCGGATTCCCACTTTAACGCCTGCTTTTGGCAGGCGTTAAAGTCCATGGCGCTAACCCGCCATGGTGCTAATTACGCCGCCGTAATTTACGGCGGCGTAATTAGCACCTTCCCCACTCCCATTATGCCCTATGGGGCAAAAATGGGAATGGGGAAGGGAAAATGGGAAATGGGGATTTACCGCCCCACTCACCTTGGAATGGGGCGGTAAATCCGCCATCCACCATGGTGCAAACGTAGTTTACACCATGGTGGTAAAGTTGGTGCACTTAGCACCAAGGTTGTAATGACCTCAATAGAGTTTAGCACAAAAGTGGCGCACACGGCTGGCGCACAGTGTCCCCGTGCGATACACTGCGCTAGCCGCGTGCAAAAAAATCAATTTCATCGCACAGCGTATTCATGGATTTTAGCCTCCAAAACCAGCCGTGGCACAGAGTGGCGCAGCGATCCTGCAGCAGCGCCAGTTACGCCCCCAAGAACGCCCTCGCGCAAGGAAAAGCCATCAAAATTCCCAATTTATCGCAAATGTCTGCGCTAACCCTGGACCAGTTCACAGGGCTGCCAAACACCAAATGCCAAGCGGGGAACGTGTATTTCAGTGGTTCGCGGGAAGTTTCACACGCGAATGTCCTGGGTACGTGTACATCAGGGGTGCGCGTGAAGTAATACACGCAAATCCATCAGGGCACGTGTATTCCAGGGGTGCGCGGGAAGTATCACACGCAAATTCAGCAGGATACGTGTATTTCCGGGGTGCGCGGGAAATATCACATGCAATTTCATCAGGGCATGTGTATTTCAGGGGTGCGGGGGGAGTACTACACGTGAATTGGCCGTGTGGGTCCTCCCAGGTGTTCCCTCTACACCCTCCACGGCCCCTGCAGGCAGCCCACACCACAGGGGACTACCCTGCACCCCTGCTCATGTCCCGCAGGCAGCCCATCCACCATGGGCATGCCCCCCAGCCAACCCACATGTCACCTTGCACCACTGATCAACAACGGATGTCTCCCAGAACCCTCACCCCCCAGCACTGTGGGGCACCTGCCAGCAGGCCCCCACACATGTCCAACTCATGTCCCCCTGCACCCCCACCCCCCAGCACTGTGGTGCACCCTCCACCAGGCCCCCACTCATGTCTCCCAACACCCCCACCCCCCCCCCCGCAGTGCAGGGCACCCTCCACCAGGCCCCACTCATGTCCAACACATGTCCACCTGCACCCCCACCCCGCTGCATCCAGGGCCACCCTCCACCAGGCCCCCACACATGTCCAACTCATGTCCCCCTGCACCCTCACACCCCCCAGCATCCAGGGGAACCCTCCAACAGGCCCCCACTCATGTCTCCCTGCACCCCCACCGCCCAGCATCCAGGGGCACCCTCCACCAGGCCCCCACTCCTGTCTACCAACCCCCCCCAGCAGTGCGATTCGCCTGGGTACGTGTATTTCAGGGGTGCGCGTGTAGTCTGACACGCGAATTCATCAGGGTACGTGTATTATGCGTCCGCGTGAACTTCCACACGCGATATCAGCAGGGTACGTGTATTACGGAGTTTGCGGGAAGTTCCACACGCGATTGCCCTGGGTACGTGTATTTCGGGGTTGCTTGGGAAGTTCCACACGCGATTGCCCTGGGTATGTGTATTTCAGGGTGTGCAGGAAGTTCCACACGCGATTGCCCTGGGCACGTGTATTTCGGGGTGCGTGGGAAGTTCCACACGCGATTGCCCTGGGTACGTGTATTTCGGGGTGCGTGGGAAGTTCCTCACGCGATTTCAGCAGGGTACGTGTATTCCAAGGTGTGCGGGAAATTCCACACGCGATTGTCCGTGGTGCGTGTATTTCTGTTTGCGTGAAGTTTCACACGCGATTTCAGCAGGGTACGTGTGTTCCAAGGTGCGCGGGAAATTCCACATGCAAATCCAGCAGCTTACGTGTATTCCGGGGGTGCCGTGGAGTCCTACACGTGAATCGGCCCTGTGGGTCCTCCCAGCTGTTCACTCTACACCCTCCACGGCCCCTGCAGGCAGCCCACACCACAGGGGACTACCCTGCACATGTCCCGCAGGCAGCCCATCCACCATGGCCATGCCCCCAGGCAACCCACATGTCACCTTGCACCACTGCCCACCAAAGCATGTCTCCCAGCACCCCCACACCCCAGCACTGTGGGGCAACCTCCACCAGGCCCCCACTCATGTCCAACTCATGTCTCCCAGCACCCCCACCCCCCACCAGTCAGGGGCACCTGCCAGCAGGCCCCCACTCATGTCCAACTCATGTCCCCCTGCACCCCCACCCTCCAGCACTGTGGGGCACCCTCCACCAGGCCCCACTCATGTCCAACTCATGTCCCCCTGCACCCCCACCCCCCAGCACTGTCGGGCACCATCCACCAGGCCCCCACTCATGTCCAACTCATGTCCCCCTGCACCCCCACCCCCCAGCACTGTGGGGTACCCTCCACCAGGCCCACACTCCTGTCTCCCTGCACCCCCACCCCCAGCACTGTGGGGCACCCTCCACCAGGCCCCCACTCATGTCTCCCACCCCTACCACCCCCCAGCAGTGCGATTTGCCTGGGTACGTGTATTCCAGGGGTGCGTGGGTAGTCTTACACGTGATTTCATCAGGGTACATGTATTATGGGTCCGCGTGAACTTCCACACGCGATATTAGCAGGGTCCGTGTATTCAAAGGTGGGCAGGAAATTCTACACGCGAATCCAGCAGCCTACGTGCATTCCGGGGGTGCCGTGGAGTCCTACACGTGAATTGGCCGTGTGGGTCCTCCCAGCTGTTCACTCTACACCCTCCACGCCCCCTGCAGGTGGCCTACACCACAGGGGACTACCCTGCACATGTTCCGCAGGAAGCCCATCCACCATGGCCATGCCCCCCAGCCAACCCACATGTCACCTTGCACCACTGCCCACAAACGCAAGTCTCCCAGCACCCCCACCACCCAGCACTGTGGGGCACCCCCCACCAGGCCCCACTCATGTCCAACTCATGTCTCCCAGCACCCCCAACCCCCAGCACTGTGGGGCACCCTCCACCAGGCCCCCACTCATGTCCAACTCATGTCTCCCAGCACCCCCACCCCCCAGCACTGTGGGGCACCCTCCACCAGGCCCCCACTCATGTCCAACTAATGTCTCCCAGCACCCCCACCCCCACCAGTCAGGGGCACCTGCCAGCAGGCCCCCACTCATGTCCCCCTGCACCCCCACCCCCCAGCACTGTGGGGCACCCTCCACCAGGCCCCACTCATGTCCAACTCATGTCCCCCTGCACTCCCACCCCCCAGCACTGTAGGGCACCCTCCACCAGGCCCCACTCCTGTCTCCCTGGACCCCCACCCCCCAGCAGTGCAGGGCACCCTCACCAGGCCCGCACTCCTGTCCAACTCATGTCCCCCTGCACCCCCACCCCCCAGCATCCAGGGGCACCCTCCACCAGGCCCCCACTCATGTCCAACTCATGTCCCCCTGCACCCCCACCCCCAGCACTGTAGGGCACCCTCCACCAGGCCCCCACTCCTGTTTCCCTGCACCCCCACCCCCCTGCATCCAGGGGCACCCTCCACCAGGCCCCCACTCCTGTCTCCCAGCACCCACACCCCCCAGCACTGTAGGGCACCCTCCACCAGGCCCCCACTCCTGTCCCCCTGCACCCCCACCCCCAGCACTGTAGGGCACACTCCACCAGGCCCCCACTCCTGTCTCCCTGCACCCCCACCCCCCTGCATCCAGGGGCACCCTCCACCAGGCCCCCACACATGTCTCCCAGCACCACCACCCCCCAGCAGTCAGGGGCACCTGCCAGCAGGCCCCCACACATGTCCCCCAGCCAACACGTCATCACAATCTAGATCCCTTGTCCTTATGGGCAGCCTCCACATGCCAAACACCCACCCAAGTATTGCATCCACCCACTTAGAAATGCCAATTACATGATACAACCCCAATGGCAAGTATGTAAATGAAGACATGTCCCTCACATACACACAATGGGTGTCAGTGAATGTCAAAACCCATATCATGACATGCATGAAACCAATGAGATGAAACTACACATTGAAGTATGATGAAAAAATATGGATTAAAAGCAACATAAATGGAATCAAAAATAAAGAAACGAAAATGGGAATTAAAAGCAAAAAGCAGCATGTCCGTAAAATAATGTAAAACCACAAATCATAATCCAAAGGAAAGGTGTCCAAAGTCACAGTTCACAAAAGTAAATCCAATGGAAAATTAAAACCAAAAACCATTGCTCCATGGGTAAAATCAAAATAAAAAAAAAATTCCCAACAGTCAACTATATACAGATAAACAATCCAGGGTCCATAATCCCAACAGAAGAAATGAAACCTATCTAATAACACTACCTAATAAAAAAAACTATATACAAAAATGTGGTCCATTGTCCAAAAGGTCCAAAAAATATAAAAAAGCAAAGGAAACCTAACACTAACTACAGAACTATTTACAAGGGCAGCGGGCCAGTCCGACGGCTCACTTCGGGATGTTCCGGGCCAGGGCATCATCGAACTCCTGCTCAATGTCCCGGAGGCGGTCCTCCTCCATGGCCTGAGGGTCCGCAGGGCCGACGACATGTTCACCTCCAACTCCCTGCAGATTGCCTCGAGGCACTCGGCCCGCCTCAGGGCCCTCTGCATGGAGTTCTCCGCCCTGACCATCGTGCGCAGTGCCTCTTCGGCCCACTGCCGCTCCGCATCTATGGCGTGGCCCAACCGCTGCCACACGGAAGACACTTCCCGTCCTGGGTCCTCCTGCCCTCCGGCTGATGCCTGCCCCTCCGATGTCGAAGGCCCCAAGCCATCATGGCTCCCACCTCGTTGCTGCTGCTGCTGTGCCTGTGCCCGTGCCCTGGCTCCTGCTGCCTGCACATCCTCCACCGGCTGGGGTGCAGTCGTTGATGTGGCCACCCCTGCTGGACGTCCGACTCCCGACTGTGGCAGGGATGCCTCCTCCACCAGCCTGGCCGCACCATCAGAGGCAGCTCCACAGGGCACCCAGGTGACAAATGGGTGGGAAGATGGCACGGAGGACGACTGGTGGATAGGGTGTTCAGTTGAGGAGGGGGTCAGAGCAAGCTGCAGCAAACAGAGGAATCCGGCCTGGGTGACCTGTCCCAGTAGGCCGACGCGGTCAACGAGCCATTCAAGATGACGTGCAGTCTCCTCAGGAAAAGACTGCAGGTCACCTCGCATGGCCCGTTGACGCAACGCCACACCAGGCACTGCACCACTAGCACCAGTGGAATCCCCAACTCCAGACCCCGTCTATGTCGCTTGCACGGCCTCCTCCGCCACCAAACCCCCCACCAACCTGGATGACTCCGTGCCATCTTCCCCCATTGGGCACTGTGGGGTCCCAGCTGCCCCTTCTGCTGCCGAGGAGTCCAACTCCGACCTCTGCCTCTTGGACATCCCCCCGGCAGCTGCGGCCTGGGACGTGGCACCAGACTCCTCACTCCCCGACGAGATCACAACCTGGGAGGGGAGCCGGGCCTTGCGTCTCCGGCTGGCGGTGCGATCCCCGCCGCTGTGCTCCACAGCACCTTCTCCGCCCTCTTCATCAGTTGACGCTGCAGACAGGGAGAAATAAAACACAGGCATCAGGGCACTGTACAATGGACACATACACACATGACAGTTGTATATGAGTGGAATTGGCAAACCTCAGACATGGCATCACAATCGCCAACACACATGTCATTTCAACTCGCACACATGAGCCATACCACAGCCATATCGCAACAGCCAGCACCATCCATACACATACAACAGCATGAGCAGGCAAAGGTGAGCCAGACATCACATGCAGCACAGGGAGTGCACTACACATGCACACACACCACCACACTTGCATGCATGTGTACACCTCTGCCAACTGTCGCAGTGTTCAGATTGGCATCCATGTCACATCTGCCAATCAGGCTTCCACATCCCGCCGTCACATGCATCCATGTTGCATCACTGTTGCACCCTTGTCAAATACACACACATGCACATGTACACAGTGCTGATACATGCAGCTGAAAACAACATCCATGTGTGACATCACGAACATGCCTACATTCATACACATTCATCCAAACATGTGTGTCCACACAACTGCATGTGTGCCCACACAACTGCATTTTGCAAATGCCAAATGCAGTTGTGTGGGCACACATGTGCCTACACACACAAGCACCATCCATGTCTCACACATGACAGCCCTCGCATGTGTTAGCCTCACGGCCCTGTACACCCCCCCATACTTGGCCCCATAAAAACACATGTGCAACCTGCACACTACTGGCACATCACCACACGCACAGCTCACAATCATGATGCATGTACACTTACCGCTCGACTCCAGACGGGTCTGCCTCTCAAGGACCTGGACGTGGAGCGCTGGGGATATGCGTTCCAGGACCCTTATCTGATCGTCCGACCAGTGGCCCCGGCGTCCCTTAGCATCCGCGGCCTTCAAGAGGCGCCGGGCCTTGTTGAGGGTCCTGGACCTGAAGTCCTCCCAGCGCTTCTTGACATGATGGAATAGTCGGACTGCCACCCCCTCCGCGTTGATGGCAGTCATGATGTCCGTCCAGATCCGAGTCTGTCCTTCCTTGTCGGCGCGCAATCTTCCGAAGAGCGCATCATACTGCCCCAGGACTTGCTCCACCAGGACACCAACTTCGTTGGCAGTGAAGCTGGTGCCCCTCTGCCTCTCTGGCCGGGGGTTGTCAGTGGTGCCAGATGTTGCAGTGCCCGACATGACAACCCCAGAGGCAGGAGTGGGTGGGCAACTGGGTCCTTGGGCTGGTCTGTGGAGCGATGGAATCCCGGTCGGGAGTCTTCGGTTCCAGCAGGGGTGGTCACAGCAACAGCACCCCTGGCTGATGTGCAGGCAGCAAATGGCAGGGCACGTGGGCAGCAGGCAGTCAGGCAGCAGCAGATGGCAGATGGGAGCGTGCTCGGGGCTCTGCGGGGCAGTAATTCGGCCTTCTGGGCAGGAGCGTGGTCTTCCGTTTGCTTACGCGTGGCCAGCTTGATACGGAGTGATTTGTCATTTGAAAATCCAGCACGTCTGCGTGTAATTCAAGGAAAGGGCCTTAGCGCGTAAGCGTGTCAGCACACATACGCAAATTCATTGGCCCAAAGGCCACCAGCGCGTATGCGCGTCTGTGACGTGCGTGCGCGGGCGTTTCCCTGCACATGGGTGCATGTTACACGTCCAATGACTGCACGCAGAGTGTCAGTTCGTGTAATTGGAGGATGGGGCCTTCGCGCATACACGCAGAAGTGACGCTGGACGTGTGGGCATGTTTAAAAGGTACGTGTAGAACACCATTTCCTTGTATGTGCTTTTCGTGGAGAGCGAGTGGGTGAAATCTGTACTTCTTGTCGGTTCACACGCGATTTACTTCACGGCGTTCCAAGTTCCTACTCCCTGTTACCTCTGACAGCTTTTTCTCTTTTTGTCTTTTTCCTGGGCCAGTTTCCTCAAACAGCGTTCACTTCTCCTGTTGTCGTGTCTCCTCAGACAGCGTACAATTCTTCTTTTGGCGGGGGTGTTGCCAACGCGCACAAGTGTGTATTTTTCATGCCTTATTTCCTGGCAGACGGTGAGTCATGCACGTATTTGATATCTGTGCTTGCCTCGTGTGTTGCCTACCCCTTCAGAGGTCAGTCTAGGCTGCGTGTGACACGCATACATTCATTTTTGTGTTTCTGGGTGCCACAGCGTAGTGCAGGTTTATTTTTCCACGCACGTGGTCTAGGAGGGGTTGCGTGCACATTATCTCCCTTTTTCGGGGTGCCTGTGCATTGCGTGACCCGTCATCTTCCCCCAGGGGTCGCATACAGCCTTGCTAGAGCACTAGGGTGCAAATTCCATCTAGTACCCTACCCCTTTGACCCCCAATTGCCCAGGACAATAGTTTACTGCAACTCCCATACGCACAACAACATCAGTGCCATGGTTGGGAGGCGAGCACGCGGTAAGGGTGGCAAAGGTGGGCGAGCCACAAGAGGTGGCCGTGGTGGATACGGTAGGGGACATGGCCGGGACTTGCAGGGTGCCCCTAGCAGCCATGTGTGGGTGACCAATCAGGGACACCCATGCCCCCCCCGGTTGAGGGTAACGTGGCTGACACCATCCCTGCTCAGCCCTTGTTGGACCAGCCCATTGTGGCACCAGACCTGGCACAGGGTGACTCCATGGCTGACTTCCAGGTCAGCAGGTCTAGGCCACGTGTGGCGGTGCACGTTGGTGTAACCAGCCCACGTGGATCAGGGGCAGCTATGTCATCTGCTGCCCCGAGTAGGCAGGGTGGGGAGGCTGCAGGGGCAGCTGCGGCTCCATCCATCCCAGCTCTGAGTCTCCCAGCCAGGACAGTGTCGGTCCTAGTCCATCCTGCTGACGTTCCCCCTGACTACATCACACTTCAGCTAATGCCTGCACCAAGTCCCATTGTGAGTGTTCATTCCCACACTCCTAGTCCACAGTCCACCGGGACTCCTGCCCCTAGTGTCCAGAGCGGCGTAGGACACTCAGTATCACCACCACCTTCCAAGCAGAAGAGGAAGAGTGCTCGTCCAGTACAGGCTGATGCCCCAGATATGGGTACACAGTCCAGCCCACCAAGGAAGCCCAGCTTCAATCAGGCCGAACTTGATGCACTTGTGGAGTATGTGACCGCACATGACAGCGAAATGGTGATTACTGCAGGATGCAAGACCACACCTGCACAACGTCAGGCACACTGGCAGACCATCGCGGAACTCATAAGTGCCCTTGGATTCGTGAGGCGCACAGCTAATGATTGCTACAAGCGCTGGAATGACCTGAAGCGCAGGGCAAAGAAAAAGCTGGCCTCAAGTCATGCCGCAACTCTAGTGACTGGAGGTGGGTCTCCAGCAGAGGACATAGAACTCACTCGACATGAGTATGTTGCTGGGACCTACGTCATGGAGGAACAGATCCAAGGCGTGGGAGACCTGCCAGATTACGAGGCATTGTCCGGTGAGTGCACATGCATGTGTGTGTCATCTATGTGCATGGTGTGTGTGTGAGTGCTTCTGATTGAGTGCCAGGTGAGGGGGTGTGTGCCTGAGTGGTTTGGGTCACCCATGTGATTCATCCAATACGTTCTGCGCACCAGGATTTGGGTGTTGCAGTATCCCTTCTGGCAACAGTAGACATTCAGCCCAACCTCACGCCAGTTGCCCTTGAAGTGTCATCTTGCCACAACATAGTTGCATATTATTCTGTGTTCATTCAGGCTGATTGTCTGCATTCCACCACTTTCACTAGGCATTTCTCAGTCCTATTGTCACATGTGTGACATGGCTAGGGTACATGCCATCTGTGTGATGGCATGTGTAATGTATGTGTATTGGACATGCCAATCACAGGCCAATGTGTGATGGCACTGCTAGCCAGCATGCATCAAATGTGTTGGTCTTCCATCTTGGTGTCATCAATGTGTGCCATTTGCCTCCCCTTCACACGCAGTGACAGTGCATGCATGGGAGGGTTATAGTCATGTGGGACATGTGTCAATGAAGTACTGTTTCTGTTGCTTCTCAGCCCTAATTGTGTGCCATGGTGCTAATGCCTGTTCCCATTTCTTTTCTTTCATGTCTTTGCAGGGGATGACGCACTTGATACTGTTGGGGTTGTGGAAATGGTGCAGACCCAGGAGGGGTCTCAGGCCCGACCGGGCACCAGTGAGGGATGTGGTGTGGTGGTGGGTGAGAACCCACACTTGCTGCAAACCATCATCTCAAGGGGTGTCTCTGAGTGCACCTCCCCCGAGCTCTATTCAGGTGTCGATGCGGATGATGAGACCTACGTGCCGTAGCAGGTAAGTGTTTCTGGGAGGGATTCTGTACTCTCCAACCCACCTGCACCAGGGGTAGAACCCTCAATGGGGATGTCAGTGTTGGTAGGTCCGCCTTTGGTGGTTACGGATGCAGGGTCAGACTCCGCTACATCTGATCCTGTTCCTGGGCCAGCAGATCAGAGGGAGAATGCAGTCCTGCAGCCTCAGGCAGTGCCGGCACAGCAAGGCGCAGTTCGCCTTGCCCCAGACAGGTGTAGTGCCCGCCGACGCAGTGGCCGTACGCCACCTGGCAATACCGCATGGGAGCAATCCATATACGGTATGGCAAACCAACAGGCAGCATCAACTGAGATGATGGCTCAGGCCATGGATAGGGTGGCCACTTCCATTGTCCCCCAAGAAAGGCTGATTGAACAACTACAGCAGGCAACAGGCTCCATTAGCCAGTCACACAGGGAGGACATGTTGGCGTCCAACAGGGACAGGCGGGCGGCACTGGAGACTCTGTGGGAAGCCATTTCTATTGAGTCCCAGGGCCACAGGGAAGCCCTGAGGGTGGAACTCCGTCAGCTCAGGGTAACTCTGGTTGAGCTTGAGGCTTCAGCTAACACGAGGACAGAACAGCAGCTGGAGCGGCTCACACGTACGCTCTCAGCTGAGATGCAGGCAACTAGGGAGGAGGTCTGGGCATCCCGTGAGTTGTTGCATGGGGACCTCCGCACAATTATCCTCCAGAACCAGACCTTCCACACCCGCATGCTTGCAGCCATGGAGGACCAGACTAGGGCTTTGCGTGGGCTGCCTCCCATAGTGCCACCACCTCCTGATGCAGCTGCAGAGGGTGAGGAGAGTGACAGCAACGATTCTCCCACAATAGGGTAGGCGTGCAGGCCATGAGCCCATGGAGGTGTTTTTTTCGCAAGATCCACACAGGTGGGTTTTGGTGTGCACCCTGTCCTCGGACCTCCTGGGTGGCCTCCCCCACCCCACCGGGCCCATTTATGGCCATTTTTGATTTTTGATTTTTGATGTTTGATTTTTGTTTTTTGATTTTTGATTTTTGATTTTTTGGACAGTGTGTTGCCTTGTGTGGCTCCCGTGGGCATACGCTGTATTGTGGCTGGGCACATGCAGGCTTGTCCTGAATTTGGGTCAGATGCTTGGGTTTGTGTGACACACACCCCTCCTGCTTCCCGTTTCCATGGGCTTGCAAAGGGTGTGCCCAAGTGACATTGACTTACACGGTGACGTTGGACTCCCATTTGATGTGTGGGCAGTCTGTACTCAATACTGTGTATACATTCCTAGTGCATATTGTTGTTGTATTGTACACTGCATGGTGTATTGATATGTGCCTCTGCATCCATCTCATCCTCCTAATTTGCAGGTCCATTTTTCATGTCCTCACAAGGCGGTCTACTTTGGAAATGGAGTCCATGTTGTAAGCAGTGCACCTACACTTTTGCGTGGCGCTAACACTGTACAGTTGGAAGTGTTCGAAGTGCTGGCATTATCAGGTAGTGAGGCTACCCATTTTTAAGTCCGTACTGTCATGTTTATGGTAGGTTGGAGGTTGTGTAGGTGATTAGTCTTATTGGTAAGTATTTGGTAATGTGTGTTGTTGGTCCTGCATTACTGTGAGCATTTCATGTGTGTCCAGTTTCCATTAGGGACACTGTAGTTTGTGACACTTGGGTCATGTTGTGGGGATTAATGTGTTTGCTCTCACATAGCATGACGTGCCATGGTGTGTTGTGTGGCCGTGCCGGGGAGGGGTTGGGTGACATGGCACTGTTCCCATGTTGTATTTTGCAAGTGGGTATTCATTTTTGCTGCATGGAAGTGTGTCTTTTGATGACACTGCATTGGTGGTGTTTGTGTAGGTAGGGATGCACACATTGTGACACTTCCAGATGAACAATCTCAGGCTGCTATGGTTCTGACAGTTGACTGTCCCTTAATTCATCATAATTGTCAGATTGAGTCATCATTGATTGTCAGATGGTATGTGCCAGGGCTGTGTGCACTCCACAGGGGTGTGATTTCTATGTGAGGTAATTAGCCACCAGCTGCGTACGAGCTGCCTCACCCCGTGCCCTTTCCCCTCCCATGCGCAGCGGGCGTGCATGTGGTTGGGGATGTGGGGGCACGACCATGTTCACAGCCAGGCCCCGGCATGTTGCAACATTGTGCAGGAAACATTCTGCCACTATGATCCTACACACTACTGGGGGAGCGTATAACAGCTGCCTGCCAGAACGGTCAAGGGAGCAAAAGCGTGACTTGAGCACTCCGAATGTGTGCTCCACTATGCCCCGTGTTGCAATATGGGCTGTGTTGTATCTTACCTCTGGAGGCGTGATGGGGTTCCGAATTGGCGTCATCATGTGGGTGCTCAGAGGGTAGGCACTGTCCCCTGGGGAGGTGGTGGTGGGGATCATTAGTGGGGTATTGACATTACTCTGTATCTGTCATGCATGCGTGTGCTGTGGCATTTATACTCACAAAGCAGCCATGCATCGCCATGCCGCCCAGCTTCCATGTCCCGGTTTAGGTTTGACATCCTGTAAATTAAGCTGTCGTGGGTGGACCCTGGATAGTTGGCATATACTGAGGTGATGATTCCATTGGAATCACATACTACCTGGATGTTGATGGAATGCCAGTGCTTGCAGTTTCTATAGATGTGCTCAGATGCCCTGGGGGGACGTAGAGCCACATGGGTGCAATCAATGGCACCTAGCACTTTGAGGAATTGTGCCACCCTGTAGAAATCCTGGCTGACAGCCTGCCTTTCTGCAGGTGTTCTGGGCAGGTATATGTGCCTGCAGACTGATGGGCGTGCAGTGATGATGGCCAACACCTGGTGTAGGCACCATGACTGCGTGGCCTGTGCCACCCCCCCCACTATGGCACTTGTCCGCTGAAATGATCCGGTAGCCAAGAAGTGCAGTACATTGAGGACCTTCTCCAGGGGGCTGAGTGCTTGGGAGCACAGGGTGGGTGATGTGAGGTCATCCTCCCACTCACTGACCAGGTCGAATATTATGTGTGGTGGAAACCTGTACCTCCCATACACCTGGTTATCAGGCATACCAAAGAGGCTGGTTCTGGGTGTGAAGATTCTGGCCCTGACTATCCTTCTCCTCCTCCTGCGGTATCCCACGGCCACTGCTGCTAGGAACGGTATATTCATCCTGGCATCTGAGCTTGTTTGTTATTTGCGCACTCTTTTATGCTGTGCGGGACGTGCGCCTGCTTCATGCTGGCGTACGTGTTTCCGGATTGGACCTTTTTTTTTTGCGCGTTGTAGGCGACCGTGTAAATCTTCCAGCCCACCCCAGGAATACACGTAACACGCTCTCCCAGGCCCAGTCGCGAGTAAATATTCCCACCCACCCCTGAAATACACATACCCTGCAAATTCACATGTGAAACTCCCCGCTCACCCTGAAATACAAGGGCAATCGCGTGTGGAACTTCCCGCGAACCCCGTAATACACGTACCCTGCTGATATCACGTGTGGAAGTTCACGCGGACCCATAATACACGTACCCTGATGAAATCGTGTGTAAGACTACCCGCGCACCCCTGGAATACACGTACCCTGGAAAATCGCACTGCTGGGGGGTGGGGGGGTGGGAGACATGAGTTGGACATGAGTGGGGGCCTGGTGGAGGGTGCCCTACAGTGCTGGGGGTGGGAGTACAGGGGGACATGAGTTGGACATGAGTGGGGGCCTGGTGGAGGGTGCCCCTGGATGCAGGGGGGTGGGGGTGCTTGGAGACATGAGTTGGACATGAGTGGGAGCCTGGTGGAGGGTGCCCCTGGATGCTGGTGGGTGGGGGTGCAGGGGGACATGAGTTGGACATGAGTGGGGGCCTGGTGGAGGGTGCTCCTGGATGCTGGGGTGTGGGGGTGCTGGGAGACATGAGTGGGGGCCTGGTGGAGGGTGCCCTGCACTGCTGGGGGGTGGGAGTGCAGGGGGACATGAGTTGGACATGAGTGGGGGCCTGGTGGAGGGTGCCCCTGGATGCTGGGGGGTGGGGGAGCTGGGAGACATGAGTGGGGTCCTGGTGGAGGGTGCCCTACAGTGCTGGGGGGTTGGGGTGCAGGGGGACAGGAGTGGGGGCCTGGTGGAAGGTGCCCTACAGTGCTGGGGGGTGGGGGTGCAGGGGGACATGAGTTGGACATGAGCGGGGGCCTGGTGGAGGGTGCCCCTGGATGCTGGGGGGTGGGGGTGCAGGGGGACAGGAGTGGGGGCCTGGTGGAGGGTGCCCTGCACTGCTCGGGGGTGGGGGTGCTGGGAGACATGAGTGGGGGCCTGGTGGAAGGTGCCCTACAGTGCTGGGGGGTGGGGGTGCAGGGAGACACGAGTGGGGGCCTGGTGGAGGGTGCCCCTGGATGCTGGTGGGTGGGGGTGCAGGGAGACATGAGTGGGGGCCTGGTGGAAGGTGCCCTACAGTGCTGGGGGGTGGGGGTGCAGGGGGACAGGAGTGGGGGCCTGCTGGAGGGTGCCCTGCACTGCTGGGGGGTGGGGTGCAGGGAGACAGGAGTGGGGGCCTGGTGGAGGGTGCCCTACAGTGCTGGGGGGTGGGGGTGTAGGGGGACATGAGTTGGACATGAGTGGGGGCCTGGTGGAGGGTGTCCCTGGATGCTGGGGGGTGGGGGTGCTGGGATACATGAGTGGGGGCCTGGTGGAGGGTGCCCTACAGTGCTGGTGGGTAGGGGTGCAGGGTGACATGAGTGGGGGCCTGGTGGAGGGTGCCCTTGGATGCTGGTGGGTGGGGGTGTAGACGGACATGAGTTGGACATGAGTGGGGGCCTTGTGGAGGGTGCCCTGCACTTCTGGGGGGTGGGGGTGCAGGTACACAGGAGTGGGGGCTTGGTGGAGGGTTCCCTACAATGCTGGGGGGTGGGGGTGCAGGGGGACATGAGTTGGACATGAGTGGGGGCCTGGTGGAGGGTGCCCCTGGATGCTGGGGGGTGGGGGTGCAGGTGGACAGGAGTGCGGGCCTGGTGGAGGGTGCCCTGCACTGCCGGGGGGGTGGGTGTGCTGGGAGACATGAGTGGGGGCCTGGTGGAGGGTGCCCCTGGATGCTGGTTGGTGGGGGTGCAGGGGGACATGAGTTGGACATGAGTTGGGGCCTGGTGGAGGGTGCCCCTGGATGCTGGGGGGTGGGGGTGCTGGGAGACATGAGTGGGGGCCTGGTGGAGGGTGCCCTACAGTGCTGGGGCGTGGGGGGCAGGGGGACATGAGTTGGACATGAGTAGGGGCCTGGTGGAGGGTGCCCTACAGTGCTGGGGGGTGGGGGTGCAGGGGGACATGAGTGGGGGCCTGGTGGAGGGTGCCCTGTACTGCTGGGGGGTGGGGGTGCAGGGGGACATGAGTGGGGGCCTGGTGGAGGGTGCCCCTGGATGCTGGTGGGTGGGGGTGCAGGGGGACATAAGTTGGACATGAGTAGGGGCCTGGTGGAGGGTGCCCTACAGTGCTGGGGGGTGGGGGTGCAGGGGGACATGAGTGGGGGCCTGGTGGAGGGTGCCCTGTACTGCTGGGGGGTGGGGGTGCAGGGGGACATGAGTGGGGGCCTGGTGGAGGGTGCTCCTGGATGCTGAGGGGTGGGGGTGCTGGGAGACATTGGTGGGCAGTGGTGCAAGGTGACATGTGGGTTGGCTGGGGGGCATGGCCATGGTGGATGGGCTGCCTGTGGGACATGTGCAGGGATGCAGGGTAGTCCCCTGTGGTGTGGGCTGCCTGCAGGGGCCGTGGAGGGTGTAGAGGGTGTAGAGGGAACAGCTGGGAGGACCCACATGGCCAATTCACGTGTGGGACTCCCCGGCACCCCCGAAATACAGGTAGGCTGCTGGATTCGCGTGTGGAATTTCCCGCGCACCCGGAGTACACGTACCCTGCTGAAATTGCGTGTGGAACTTCACGTGCACACCGAAATATACGTACCCTGCAAATTCGCGTGTGAAACTTCCCACGCACCCCGAAATACACGTACCCAGGGCAATCGCGTGTGGAACTTCCCGCGAACCCCGTAATACACGTACCCTGCTGATTTCGCATGTGGAAGTTCACGCGGACCCATAATACACGTACCCTGATGAAATCACATGTAAGACTACCCGCGCACCCCTGGAATACACGTACCCAGGCAAATCGCACTGCTGGGGGGTGGGAGACATGAGTGGGGGCCTGGTGGAGGGTGCCCTGCACTGCTGGGGGCGGGGGTGCAGGGAGACAGGAGTGGGGTCCTGGTGGAGGGTGCCCTACAGTGCTGGGGGGTGGGGGTGCAGGGGGACATGAGTTGGACATGAGTGGGGGCCTGGTGGAGGGTGCCCCTGGATGCTGGGGGGTGGGGGTGCTGGGAGACATGAGTTAGGGCCTGGTGGAGGTGGCCCTACAGTGCTGGGGGCTGGGGGTGCTGGGAGACATGAGTGGGGGCCTGGTGGAGGGTGCCCTACAGTGCTGGGGGGTGGGGGTGCAGGGGGACATGAGTGGGGGCCTGGTGGAGGGTGCCCTGCACTGCTCGGGGGTGGGGGTGCAGGGAGACAGGAGTGGGGGCCTAGTGGAGGGTGCCCTACAGTGCTGGGGGGTGGGGGTGCAGGGGGACATGAGTTGGACATGAGTGGGGGCCTGGTGGAAGGTGCCCCTGGATGCTGGGGGGTGGGGGTGCTGGGAGACATGAGTTGGGGCCTGGTGGAGGTTGCCCTACAGTGCTGGGGGGTGGGGGTCCTGGGAGACATGAGTTGGGGCCTGGTGGAGGGTGCCCTACAGTGCTGGGGGGTGAGGTTCAGGGGGACATGAGTGGGGGCCTGGTGGAGGGTGCCCTGCACTGCTGGGGGGTGGGGGTGCAGGGAGACAGGAGTGGGGGCCTGGTGGAGGGTGCCCTACAGTGCTGGGGGGTGGGGGTGCAGGGGGACATGAGTTGGACATGAGTGGGGGCCTGGTGGAGGGTGCCCTACAGTGCTGGGGGGTGGGGGTGCAGGGGGACATGAGTGGGGGCCTGGTGGAGGGTGCCCTGCACTGCTGGGGGGTGGGGGTTCTGGGAGACATGCGTTGGTGGGCAGTAGTGCAAGGTGACATGTGGGTTGGCTGGGGGGCATGGCCATGGTGGATGGGCTGCCTGCGGGACATGTGCAGGGGTGCAGGGTAGTCACCTGTGGTGTGAGCCACCTGCAGCGGCCGTGGAGGGTGTAGAGGGTGTAGAGGGAACAGCTGGGGGGACCCACATGGCCAATTCACGTGTGGGACTCCCCGGCACCCCCGAAGTACACGTAGGCTGCTGGATTCACGTGTGGAATTTCCCGCGCACCCGGAGTACACGTACCCTGCTGAAATTGCATGTGGAACTTCATGCGCACACCGAAATACCCGTGCCCTGCAAATTTGCGTGTGGAACTTCCCACGCACCCCAGAATACACGTGCCCAGCCCAATCGTGTGTGGAACTTCCCGCGAACCCCGTAATACACACACACGCTATTTTTCACACAGCGGGTGTCCGTGTTTGTTGGTACCCCTTTGCACCTCATTTGTCCTAGAGGGCCACAGCTGTAGCTGTATATGGATGCTTTTTGTTAGCGCACATTTTGGCGCACATTTATTTCAGGCGCAGGGACGCTACCGCCTGCTTTCTTGTGGCGTACTTGTTTGGCCCTGTGCGCGTCTTTGACCGTGCGCTGGTTTGCCCTATTCGATTCCATGAATACGAGTTGTAGGCGAGCGTGTGGGCGTTCCGCGCACTTGCCTCCTGTACTTCCACCGTGACGCCCATATTTTCACGCGTTGTTCCCCATTCCGAGTGTTACACCCCGTGTTCCGCCTACTTTTGTAATGTGCACCGCGCTATGTGCGATTTCGCAGCGGCCGTGGCGCACGCCGTTGGATGGCCTGTGCGCCGCACACTTTTTCAGCGCACATCCAATATTTTTCTCGCGCACAGACTTCCATGAATCAATATGTGCTGGTTTCCCTGCGATTTTCGCAGTTGCACTGCGATTTCCGTACTTTTACTGCGAATCGCACGTTTTGGCACCTCTGCTCCAGAATTTTCGGGGCACATTAATTCCATGAATCGGCCAGTAACAGGGTAATTCATAGAATTTTGCACAAAAGTGGCGCACGCGGCTGGCGCACAGTGTTCCCGTGCGATACACTGCGCCAGCCGCGTGCGAAAAAATCCATTTAATCGCACAGCGTATTCATGGATTTTAGCGTCCAAAACTAGCCGTGGCGCAGAGTGGCGCAGCGACCCTGCAGCAGCACCAGTTACGCCCCCAAGAACGCCCTTGCGCAAGGAAAAGCCATCAAAATTCCCAATTCATTGCAAATGTCTGCGCTAACTCTGGACCAGTTCAAAGGGCTGCCAAACAGCAAACGCCAAGCGGGGAACGTGTATTTCAGTGGTTCGCGGGAAGTTTCACACGCGAATGTCCTGGGTATGTGTACATCAGGAGTGCACGTGAAGTAATACACGCGAATCCATCAGGGCACGTGTATTCCAGGGGTGCGCGGGAAGTATCACACGCAAATTCAGCAGGGTACGTGTATTTCCGGTGTGTGCGGGAAGTATCACACGCGATTCCATCAGGGCACGTGTATTTCAGGGGTGCACGGGGAGTACTACACGTGAATTGGCCGTGTGGGTCCTCCCAGGTGTTCCCTCTACACACTCCACGGCCCCTGCAGGCAGCCCACACCACAGGGGACTACCCTGCACCCCTGCTCATGTCCCGCAGGCAGCCCATCCACCATGGGCATGCCCCCCAGCCAACCCACATGTCACCTTGCACCACTAATGAACAACGCATGTCTCCCAGCACCCTCACCCCCCCGCACTGTGGGGCACCTGCCAGCAGGCCCCCACACATGTCCAACTCATGTCCCCCTGCACCCCACCCCCCACCACTGTGGTGCACCCTCCACCAGGCCCCCACTCATGTCTCCCAGCACCCCCACCCCCCCGCAGTGCAGGGCACCCTCCACCAGGCCCCACTCATGTCCAACTCATGTCCCCCTGCACCCCCACCCCCCTGCATCCAGGGACACCCTCCACCAGGCCTCCACACATGTCCAACTCATGTCCCCCTGCACCCCCACCCCCTCAGCATCCAGGGGCACCATCCACCAGGCCCCCACTCCTATCTCCCTGCACCCCCACCCCCCAGCATCCAGGGGCACCCTCCACCAGGCCCCCACTCCTGTCTACCACCCCCCCTAAACCCCCAGCAGTGCGATTTGCCTGGGTACGTGTATTTCAGGGGGGCGCGTGTAGTCTGGCAAATTCATCAGGGTATGTGTATTATGGGTCCGCATGAACTTCCACACGCAATATCAGCAGGGTACGTGTATTACGGGGTTCGCGGGAAGTTCCACACGCGATTGCCCTGGGTACATGTATTTCGGGGTTGCTTGTCCACACGTGATTGCCCTGGGTACGTGTATTTCGGGGTGCGCAGGAAGTTCCACACGCGATTGCCCTGTGTACGTGTATTTTGGGGTGCCCGGGAAGTTCCACACGCGATTGCCCTGGGTACGTGTATTTCGGGGTGCGCAGGAAATTCCACACGCGATTGTCCATGGTGCGTGTATTTCTGGTTGCGCGTGAAGTTTCACACGCGATTTCAGCAGGGTATGTGTATTCCAAGGTGCGCGGGAAGTTCCACACGCGATTATCTGTGGTGCGTGTATTTCTGGTTGCGTGAAGTTTCACATGCGATTTCAGCAGGGTACGTGTATTCCAAGGTGCGCTGGAAATTCCACACGCGAATCCAGCAGCCTACGTGTATTCCGGGGGTGCCGTAGAGTCCTACACGTGAATCGGCCGTATGGGTCCTCCCAGCTGTTCACTCTACACCCTCCACGGCACTTGCAGGTGGCCCACACCACAGGGGACAACCCTGCACATGTCCTGCAGGCAGCCCATCCACCATGGCCATGCCCCCCAGCCAACCCACATGTCACCTTGCACCACTCCCCACCAACGCATGTCTACCAGCACCCCCACCCCCCAGCACTGTGGGGCACCCTCCACCAGACCCCCATTCATGTCCAACTCATGTCCCCCTGCACCCCCACCCCCCAGCACTGTGGAGCTCCCTCCACCAGGCACCCACTCATGTCCAACTCATGTCTCCCAGCACCCCCACCCCCCACCAGTCAGGGGCACCTGCCAGCAGGCCCCCACTCATGTCCAACTCATGTTCCCCTGCACCCCCGCCCCCCAGCACTGTGGGGCACCCTCCACCAGGCCCCACTCATGTCCAACTCATGTCCCCCTGCACCCCCACCCCCCAGCACTGTGGGGCACCCTCCACCAGGCCCCCACTCCTGTCTCCCTGCACCCCCACCCCAGCACTGTGGGGCACCCTCCACCAGGCCCCCACTCATGTCTCCCACCCCCCCACCCCCCAGCAGTGCGATTTGCCTGGGTACGTGTATTCCAGGGTTGCGCCGGTAGTCTTACACGCAATTTCATCAGGGTACATGTATTATGGGTCCGCGTGAACTTCCACACGCAATATCAGCAGGATACGTGTATTCCAAGGTGCGCTGGAAATTCAACACGCGAATCCAGCAGCCTACGTGTATTCTGGGGGTGCCGTGGATTCCTACACGTGAATCGGCCGTGTGGGTCCTCACAGCTGTTCACGCTACACCCTCCATGGCCCCTGCAGGCGGCCCACACCACAGGGGACAGCCCTGCACATGTCCTGCAGGCAGCCCATCCACCATGGCCATGCCCCCCAGCCAACCCACATGTCACCTTGCACCACTCCCCACCAACGCATGTCTCCCAGCACCCCCATCCCCCAGCACTGTGGGGCACCCTCCACCAGGCCCCCACTCATGTCCAACTCATGTCCCCGTGCACCCCCACCCCCCAGCACTGTGGGGCACCCTCCACCAGGCCCCCACTCTTGTCCAACTCATGTCTCCCAGCACCCCCACCCCCCACCAGTCAGGGGCACCTGCCAGCAGGCCCCCACTCATGTCCAACTCATGTTCCCCTGCACCCCCGCCTCCCAGCACTGTGGGGCACCCTCCACCAGGCCCCACTCATGTCCAACTCATGTCCCCCTGCACCCCCACCCCCCAGCACTGTGGGGCACCCTCCACCACGCCCCCACTCATGTCCAACTCATGTCCCCCTGCACCCCCACCCCCCAGCACTGTGGGGCACCCTCCACCAGGCCCCCACTCCTGTCTCCCTGCACCCCCAACCCCAGCACTGTGGGGCACCCTCCACCAGGCCCCCACTCATGTCTCCCACCCCCCCACCCCCCAGCAGTGCGATTTGCCTGGGTACGTGTATTCCAGGGTTGCGGGGGTAGTCTTACACGCGATTTCATCAGGGTACGTGTATTATGGGTCTGCATGAACTTCCACACGCAATATCAGCAGGGTACGTGTATTCCAAGGTGCGCGGGAAATTCCACACGCGAATCCAGCAGCCTACGTGTATTCCGGGGGTGCCGTGGAGTCCTACACGTGAATCGGCCGTGTGGGTCCTCCCAGCTGTTCACTCTACACCCTCCACGGCCCCTGCAGGCAGCCCACACCACAGGGGACTACCCTGCACATGTCCCGCAGGCAGCCCATCCACCACGGCCATGCCCCCAGCCAACCCACATGTCACCTTGCACCACTGATCAACAACGCATGTCTCCCAGCACCCTCACCCCCCCGAACTGTGGGGCACCTGCCAGCAGGCCCCCACACATGTCCAACTCATGTCCCCCTGCACCCCCACCCCCCTGCATCCAGGGACACCCTCCACCAGGCCTCCACACATGTCCAACTCATGTCCCCCTGCACCCCCACCCCCCCCAGCATCCAGGGGCACCATCCACCAGGCCCCCACTCCTGTCTCCCAGCACCCCCACCCCCCCGCAGTGCAGGGCACCCTCCACCAGGCCCCACTCATGTCCAACTCATGTCCCCCTGCACCCCCACCCCCCTGCATCCAGGGACACCCTCCACCAGGCCTCCACACATGTCCAACTCATGTCCCCCTGCACCCCCACCCCCCCCAGCATCCAGGGGCACCATCCACCAGGCCCCCACTCCTGTCTACCACCCCCCCTAAACCCCCAGCAGTGCGATTTGCCTGGGTACGTGTATTTCAGGGGGGCGCGTGTAGTCTGACACGCAAATTCATCAGGGTACGTGTATTATGGGTCTGCATTAACTTCCACACGCGATATCAGCAGGTTACGTGTATTACAGGGTTCGCGGGAAGTTCCACACGCGATTGCCCTGGGTACATGTATTTCGGGGTTGCTTGGGAAGTTCCACACGCGATTGCCCTGGGTACGTGTATTTCGGGGTGCGCAGGAAGTTCCACACGCGATTACCCTGTTTACGTGTATTTTGGGGTGCCAGGGAAGTTCCACACGCGATTGCCCGGGGTACGTGTATTTCGGGGTGCGCAGGAAATTCCACACGCGATTGTCCGTGGTGCGTGTATTTCTGGTTGCACGTGAAGTTTCACACGCGATTTCAGCAGGGTACGTGTATTCCAAGGTGCGCGGGAAGTTCCACACGCGATTGTCTGTGGTGCGTGTATTTCTGGTTGCGTGAAGTTTCAAATGCGATTTCAGCAGGGTACGTGTATTCCAAGGTGCGCTGGAAATTCCACACGCGAATCCAGCAGCCTACGTGTATTCCGGGGGTGCCGTGGAGTCCTACACGTGAATCGGCCGTGTGGGTCCTCCCAGCTGTTCACTCTACACCCTCCACGGCCCCTGCAGGCGGCCCACACAACAGGGGACAACCCTGCACATGTCCTGCAGGCAGCCCATCCACCATGGCCATGCCCCCCAGCCAACCCACATGTCACCTTGCACCACTCCCCACCAACGCATGTCTCCCAGCACCCCCACCCCCCAGCACTGTGGGGCACCCTCCACCAGGCCCCCACTCATGTCCAACTCATGTCCCCCTGCACCCCCACCCCCCAGCACTGTGGGGCACCCTCCACCAGGCCCCCACTCATGTCCAACTCTTGTCTCCCAGCACCCCCACCCCCCACCAGTCAGGGGCACCTGCCAGCAGGCCCCCACTCATGTCCAACTCATGTGCCCCAGCACCCCCGCCCCCCAGCACTGTGGGGCACCCTCCACCAGGCCCCACTCATGTCCAACTCATGTCCCCCTGCACCCCCACCCCCCAGCACTGTGGGGCACCCTCCACAATGCCCCCACTCATGTCCAACTCATGTCCCCCTGCACCCCCACCCCCCAGCACTGTGGGGCACCCTACACCAGGCCCCCACTCCTGTCTCCCTGCACCCCCACCCCCAGCACTGTGGGGCACCCTCCACCAGGTCCGCACTCATGTCTCCCACCCCCCCACCCCCCAGCAGTGCGATTTGCCTGGGTACGTGTATTCCAGGAGTGCGCGGGTAGTCTTACACGCGATTTCATCAGGGTACGTGTATTATGGGTCCGCGTGAACTTCCACACGCAATATCAGCAGGGTACATGTATTCCAAGGTGCGCTGGAAATTCCACACGCGAATCCAGCAGCCTACGTGTATTCCGGGGGTGCCGTGGAGTCCTTCACGTGAATCGGCCGTGTGGGTCCTCCCAGCTGTTCACTCTACACCCTCCACGGCCCCTGCAGGCGGCCCACACCACAGGGGACAACCCTGCACATGTCCTGCAGGCAGCCCATCCACCATGGCCATGCCTACCAGCCAAGCCACATGCCACCTTGCGCCACTTCCCACCAACGCATGTCTCCCAGCACCCCCACTCCCCAGCACGGTGGGGCACACTCCACCAGGCCCCCACTCATGTCCAACTCACGTCCCCGTGGACCCCCACCCCCAGCACTGTGGGGCACCCTCCACCAGGCCCCCACTCATGTACAACTCATGTCTCCCAGCACCCCCAGCCCCCACCAGTCAGGGGCACCTGCCAGCAGGCCCCCACTCATGTCCAACTCATGTTCCCCTGCACCCCCGCCCCCCAGCACTGCGGGGCACCCTCCACCAGGCCCCACTCATGTCCAACTCATGTCCCCCTGCACCCCCACCCCCCAGCACTGTGGGGCACCCTCCACCACGCCCCCACTCATGTCCAACTCATGTCCCCCTGCAACCCCCACCCCCCAGCACTGTGGGGCACCCTCCACCAGGCCCCCACTCCTGTCTCCCTACACCCCCAACCCCAGCACTGTGGGGCACCCTCCACCAGGCCCCCACTCATGTCTCCCACCCTCCCACCCCCCAGCAGTGCGATTTGCCTGGGTACGTGTATTCCAGGGGTGCGCGGGTAGTCTTACACGCGATTTCATCAGGATACGTGTATTATGGGTCCGCGTGAACTTCCACACGCAATATCAGCAGGGTACATGTATTCCAAGGTGCGCAGGAAATTCCACACGCAAATCCGGCAGCCTACGTGTATTCCGGGGGTGCCGTGGAGTCCTACACGTGAATCGGCCATGTGGGTCCTCCCAGCTGATCACTCTACACCCTCCATGGCCCCTGCAGACAGCCCACACAACAGGGGACTACCCTGCACCCCTGCACATGTCCCGCAGGCAGCCCATCCACCATGGCCATGCCCCCAGCCAACCCACATGTCACCTTGCACCACTGCCCACCAACGCAAGTCTCCCAGCACCCCCACCACCCAGCACTGTGGGGCACCCTCCACCAGGCCCCCACTCATGTCCAACTCATGTCTCCCAGCACCCCCACCCCCCAGCACTGTGCGGCACCCTCCACCAGGCCCCCACTCATGTCCAACTCATGTCTCCCAGCACCCCCACCCCCCAGCACTGTAGGGCACACTCCACCAGGCCCCCACTCATGTCCAACTCATGTCTCCCAGCACCCCCACCCCCCACCAGTCAGGGGCACCTGCCAGCAGGCCCCCACTCATGTCCAACTCATGTCCCCCTGCACCCCCACCCCCCAGCACTGTGGGTCACCCTCCACCAGGCCCCACTCATGTCCAACTCATGTCCCCCTGCACCCCCACCCCCCAGCAATGTAGGGCACTCTTCACCAGGCCCCCACTCCTGTCTCCCTGTACCCCCACCCCCCAGCAGTGCAAGGCACCCTCCACCAGGCCCCCACTCCTGTCCAACTCATGTCCCCCTGCACCCCCACCCCCCAGACTCCAGGGGCACCCTCCACCAGGCCCCCACTCATGTCCAACTCATGTCCCCCTTCACCCCCATCCCCCGGCACTGTAGGGCACCCTCCACCAGGCCCCCACTCCTGTCCCCCTGCACCCCCACCCCCCAGCACTGTAGGGCACACTCCACCAGGCCCCCAATCATGTCCAACTCATGTCTCCCAGCACCCCCACCCCCCACCAGTCAGGGGCACCTGCCAGCAGGCCCCCACTCATGTCCAACTCATGTCCCCCTGCACCCCCACCCCCCAGCACTGTGGGTCACCCTCCACCAGGCCCCACTCATGTCCAACTCATGTCCCCCTGCACCCCCACCCCCCGGCAATGTAGGGCACTCTTCACCAGGCCCCCACTCCTGTCTCCCTGTACCCCCACCCCCCAGCAGTGCAGGGCACCCTCCACCAGGCCCCCACTCCTGTCCAACTCATGTCCCCCTGCACCCCCACCCCCCAGACTCCAGGGGCACCCTCCACCAGGCCCCCACTCATGTCCAACTCATGTCCCCCTTCACCCCCACCCCCCGGCACTGTAGGGCACCCTCCACCAGGCCCCCACTCCTGTCTCCCTGCACCCCCACCCCCTTGCATTCAGGGGAACCCTCCACCAGGCCCCCACTCCTGTCTCCCAGCACCCACACCCCCCAGCACTGTAGGGCACCCTCCGCCAGGCCCCCACTCCTGTCCCCCTGCACCCCCACCCCCCAGCACTGTAGGGCACACTCCACCAGACCCCCACTCCTGTCTCCCTGCACCCCCACCCCCCTGCATCCAGGGGCACCCTCCACCAGGCCCCCACACATGTCTCCCAGCACCGCCACCCCCCAGCAGTCAGGGGCACCTGCCAGCAGGCCCCCACACATGTCCCCCAGCCAACACGTCATCACAATCTAGATCCCTGGCCCTTATGGGCAGCCTCCACATGCCAAACACCCACCCAAGTATTGCATCCACCCACTTAGAAATGCCAATTACATGATACAACCCCAATGGCAAGTATGTAAATGAAGACATGTCCCTCACATACACACAATGGGTGTCAGTGAATGTCAAAACCCATATCATGACATGCATGAAACCAATGAGATGATACTACACATTGAAGTATGATGAAAAAATATGTATTAAAAGCAACATAAATGGAATCAAAAATAAAGAAACGAAAATGGGAATTAAAAACAAAAAGCAGCATGTCCGTAAAATAATGTAAAACCACAAATCATAATCCAAAGGAAAGGTGTCCAAAGTCACAGTTCACAAAAGTAAATCCAATGGAAAATTAAAGCCAAAAACCATTGCTCCATGGGTAAAATAAAAAAATAAAAAATTCCCAACAGTCAACTATATACAGATAAACAATCCAGGGTCCATGATCCCAACCGAAGAAATGAAACCTATCTAATAACACTACATAATAAAAAAAACTATATACAAAAATGTGGTCCATTGTCCAAAAGGTCCAAAAAATATAAAAAAGCAAAGGAAACCTAACACTAACTACAGAACTATTTACAAGGGCAGCGGGCCAGTCCGACGGCTCACTTCGGGATGTTCCGGGCCAAGGCATCATTGAACTCCTGCTCAATGTCCCGGAGGCGGTCCTCCTCCATGGCCCAAGGGTCCGCAGGGCCGACGACATGTTCACCTCCAACTCCCTGCGGATTGCCTCGAGGCACTCGGCCCACCTCAGGGCCCTCTGCATGGAGTTCTCCGCCCTGACCATCGTGAGCCGTGCCTCTTCCGCTCGCTGCCGCTCCGCATCTATGGCGTGGCCCAACCGCTGCCACATGGAAGACACTTCCCGTCCTTGGTCCTCCTGCCCTCCGGCCGATGTCTGCCCCTCCGATGTCGAAGGCCCCGAGCCATCATGGCTCCCACCTCGTTGCTGCTGCTGCTGTGCCTGTGCCCGTGCCCTGGCTCCTGCTGCCTGCACATCCTCCACCGGCTGGGGTGCAGTCGTTGATGTGGCCACCCCTGCTGGATGTCCGACTCCCGACTGTGGCAGGGATGCCTCCTCCACCAGCCTGGCCGCACCGTCAGAGGCAGCTCCACAGGGCACCCAGGTGACAAATGGGTGGGAAGATGGCACAGAGGACGACTGGCGCATAGGGTGTTCAGTTGAGGAGGGGGTCGGAGCAAGCTGCAGCAAACGGAGGAATCCGGCCTGGGTGACCTGTCCCAGTAGGCTGACGCGGTCACTGAGCAATTCGAGATGACATGCAGTCTCCTCATGAAAAGACTGCAGGTCACCTCGCATGGCCCGTTGACGCAACGCCACACCAGTCAGGACAGGCTCAACCCGTACCTGGATAGCCACGTCCGCAGGCAGAGGAAGGCCAGTTGTTGTGAGCTCACCCCCTGCCTGAAAACGGGTCTGGACTTAGGCATCCCTGCTGGTGCAAGATGATGCAGTGACAGCATCAGGGACAGGATTGCACACAGGCACCTCCGTGGCGGCCTGTGCTGCCTCCTGTCCCTGGTCCTACACTGCACCACTAGCACCAGTGGAATCCCCACCTCCAGACCCCGTCTCTGTCGCTTGCATGGCCTCCTCCTCCACCAAACCCCCCACCAACCTGGATGACTCCGTGCCATCTTCCCCGGTTGGACCCTGTGGGGTCCCAGCTGCCCCTTCTGCTGCCGAGGAGTCCAACTCTGACCTCTGCCTCTTGGACCTCCCCCCGGCAGCTGCGGCCTGGGACGCGGCACCGGACTCCTCACTCCCCGACGAGATCACAACCTGGGAGGGGAGCCGGGCCTTGCGTCTCCGGCTGGCGGTGCGATCCCCGCCGCTGTGCTCCACAGCACCTTCTCCGCCCTCTTCATCAGTTGACGCTGCAGACAGGGAGAAATAAAACACAGGCATCAGGGCACTGTACAATGGACACATACACACATGACAGTGGTACATGAGTGGCAATGGCAAACCTCAGACATGGCACCACAATCGCCAACACACATGTCATTTCAACTCGCACACATGAGCCATACCACAGCCATATCGCAACAGCCAGCACCATCCATACACATACAACAGCATGAGCAGGCAAAGGTGAGCCAGACATCACATGCAACACAGGGAGTGCACTACACATGCACACACACCACCACACTTGCATGCATGTGTACACCTCCACCAACTGTCGCAGTGTTCAGATTGGCATCCATGTCACATCTACCAATCAGGCTTCCACATCCCGCGGTCACATCCATCCATGTTGCATCACTGTTGCACCCTTGTCAAATACACACACATGCACATGTGCACAGTGCTGATACAAGCAGCTGAAAACAACAGCCATGTGTGACATCACGAACATGCCTACTTACATACACATTCATCCAAACATGTGTGCCCACACAACTGCATTTGGCATGCAAGCCTACACACACAAGCACCATCCATGTCTCAGACATGACAGCCCTCGCATGTGTTAGCCTCACGGCCCTGTACACCCCCCCCCATACTTGGCCCCATAAAAACACATGTGCAACCTGCACACTACTGGCACATCACCACACGCAGAGCTCACAATCATGATGCATGTACACTTACTGCTCGACTCCAGACGGGTCTGCCTCTCAAGGACCTGGATGTGGAGCGCTGGGGATATGCGTTCCAGGACCCTAATCTGATCGTCCGACAAGTGGCCCCAGTGCCCCTTAGCATCCGCTGCCTTCAAGAGGCGCCGGGCCTTGTTGAGGGTCCTGGAACTGAAGTCCTCCCAGCGCTTCTTGACATGATGGAATAGTCGGACTGCCACCCCCTCCGCGTTGATGGCAGTCACGATGTCCATCCAGATCCGAGTCCGTCCTTCCTTGTCGGCGCGCAAACTTCCGAAGAGGGCATCATACTGCCCCAGGACTTGCTCCACCAGGACACCAACTTCGGTGGCAGTGAAGCTGGTGCCCCTCTGCCTCTCTGGCCGGGGGTTGCCACTGGTGCCAGATGTTGCAGTGCCCGACATGACAACCCCAGAGGCAGGAGTGGGTGGGCAACTGGGTCATGGGGCTGGTCTGTGGAGCGATGGAATCCCAGTCGGGAGTCTTCGGATCCAGCAGGGGTGGTCACAGCAATAGCACCCCTGGCTGATGTGCAGGTAGCAACTGGCAGGGCACGTGGGCAGCAGGCAATCAGGCAGCAGCAGATGGCAGGTGGGAGCGTGCTCGGGGCTCTGGGGGGCAGTAAGTCGGCCTTCTGGGCAGGAGCGTGGTCTTCCGTGTGCTTACGCTTGGCCAGCTTGATACGGAGTGATTTGGCACGTGAAAATCCAGCACGTCTGCGTGTAATTTGAGGACAGGGCCTTAGCGGGTAAGTGCGTCAGCACACGTACGCGAATTCATTGGCCCAAAGGCCACCAGCGCGTATGCGCGTCTGTGACGTGCGTGCGCTGGCAATTCCCTGTACACGGGTGCATGTTACACGTCCAATGACTGCATGTCAGAGTGTCAGCTCGTGTAATTGGAGGATGGGGCCTTAGCGCGTACACGCGGAAGTGACGCTGGACGTGTGGGCATGTTTAAAAGGTACGTGTAGAACGCCATTTCCTTGTACGTGCTTTTCGTGGAGAGCGAGTGGGTGAAATCTGTACTTCTTGTCGGTTCACACGCGATTTACTTCACGGCGTTCCAAGTTCGTACTCCCTGTTACCTCTGACAACGTTTTCTCTTTTTGTCTTTTTCCTGGGCCTTTCCTCAAACAGCGTTCACTTCTCCTGTTGTCCTGTCTCCTCAGACAGCGTACAATTCTTCTTTTGGCGGGTGTGTTGCCAACGCGCACACGCGCGTATTTTTCACACGTTATTTCCTGGCAGACGGTGAGTCGCGCACGTATTTGACATCTGTGCTTGCCCCGTGTGTTGCCCACCCCTTCACAGGTCATTCTAGGCTGCGTGTGACACGCATATGTTCATTTTTGTGTTTCTGGATGCCACAGCGTAGTGCAGATTTATTTTTCCACGCACGTGGTCTAGGAGGGGTTGCGTGCACATTATCTCCCTTTTTCGGGGTGCCTGTGCGTTGCGTGATCCGTCATCTTCCCCAAGGGGTCACATACAGCATTGCTAGAGCACTAGGGTATGAATTCCATCTAGTACCCTACCCCTTTGACACCCAATTGCCCAGGACAATAGTTTACTGCAACTCCCATACGCACAACAACATCAGTGCCATGGTTGGGAGGCGAGCACGAGGTAAGGGTGGCAAAGGTGGGTGAGCCACAAGAAGTGGCCGTGGTGGATACGGTAGGGGATGTGGCCGGGACTTGCAGGGTGCCCCTAGCCCCCCATGTGTGGGTGACCAGTCAGGGACACCCATGCCCCCCCCCTGGTTGAGGGTAACGTGGCTGACACCATCCCTGCTCAGCCCTTGTTGGACCAGCCCATTGTGGCACCAGACCTGGCACAGGGTGACTCCATGGCAGACTTCCAGGTCAGCAGATCTAGGCCACGTATGGCGGTGCACGTTGGTGTCACCAGCCCACGTGGATCAGGGGCAGCTATGTCATCTGCTGCCCTGAGTAGGCAGGGTGGGGAGGCTGCTGGGGCAGCTGCGTCTCCATCCACCCCAGCTCTGAGGCTCCCAGCCAGGACAGTGTCGGTCCTAGTCCATCCTGCTGACGTTCCCCCTGACTACATCACACTTCAGCTAATGCCTGCACCAAGTCCCATGGTGAGTGTTCATTCCCACACTCCTAGTCCACAGTCCACCGGGGCTCCCGCCCCTAGTGTTCAGAGCGGCGTAGGACACTCAGTATCACCACCACCTTCCAAGCGGAAGAGGAAGAGTGCTCGTCCAGTACAGGCTGATGCCCCAGACACGGCTACACAGTCCGGCCCACCAAGGAAGCCCAGCTTCAATCAGGCCGAACTTGATGCACTTGTGGAGTATGTGTCCGCACATGACAGCGAAATGGTGATTACTGCAGGATGCAAGACCACACCTGCACAACGTCAGGCACACTGGCAGACCATCGCGGAACTTATAAGTGCCCTTGGATTCGTGAGGCGCACAGCTAATGATTGCTACAAGCGCTGGAATGACCTGAAGCGCAGGGCAAAGAAAAAGCTGGCCTCAAGTCATGCCGCAACTCTAGTGACTGGAGGTGGGTCTCCAGCAGAGGACATAGAACTCACTCCACATGAGTATGTTGCTGGGAACTACGTCATGGAGGAACAGATCCAAGGCGTGGGAGACCTGCCAGATTACGAGGCATTGTCCGGTGAGTGCACATGCATGTGTGTGTCATCCATGTGCATGGTGTGTGTGTGAGTGCTTCTGATTGAGTGCCAGGTGAGGGGGTGTGTGCCTGAGTGGTTTGGGTCACCCATGTGATTCATCCAATACATTCTGCGCACCAGGATTTGGGTGTTGCAGTATCCCTTCTGGCAACAGTAGACATTCAGCCCAACCTCACGCCAGTTGCCCTTGAAGTGTCATCTTGCCACAACATAGTTGCATATTATTCTGTGTTCATTCAGGCTGATTGTCTGCATTCCACCACTTTCACTAGGCTTTTCTCAGTCCTATTGTCACATTTGTGACATGGCTAGGGTACATGCCATCTGTGTGATGGCATGTGTCATGTATGTGTATTGGACATGCCAATCACAGGCCAATGTGTGATGGCACTGCTAGCCAGCATGCATCAAATGTGTTGGTCTTCCATCTTGGTGTCATCAATGTGTGCCATTTGCCTCCCCTTCACACGCAGTGACAGTGCATGCATGGGAGGGTTATAGTCATGTGGGACATGTGTCAATGAAGTACTGTTTCTGTTGCTTCTCAGCCCTAATTGTGTGCCGTGGTGCTTATGCCTGTTCCCATTTCTTTTCTTTCATGTCTTTGCAGGGGATGACGCACTTGATACTGCTGGGGTTGTGGAGATGGTGCAGACCCAGAAGGGGTCTCAGGCCTGACCAGGCAACAGTGAGGGACGTGGTGTGGTGGTCGGTGAGAACCCACACTTGCTGCAGACCATCATCTCAAGGGGTGTCTCTGGGTGCACCTCCCCCGAGCTCTATTCAGGTGTCGATTCGGATGATGAGACCTATGTGCCGTCGCAGGTAAGTGTTTCTGGGAAGGATTCTGTACTGTCCAACCCATCTGCACCAGGGGTAGAACCCTCAATGGGGATGTCAGTGTTGGTAGGTCCGCCTTTGGTGGTTACGGATGCAGGGTCACACTCCGCTACATCTGATCCTGTTCCTGGGCCAGCAGATCAGAGGGAGAATGCAGTCCTGCAGCCTCAGGCAGTGTCGGCACAGCAAGGCGCAGTTCGCCTTGCCCCAGACAGGTGTGGTACCCGCCGACGCGGTGGCCGTACGCCACCTGGCAATACCACATGGGAGCAATCCATATACGGTATGACAAACCAACAGGCAGCATCAACTGAGATGATGGCTCAGGCCATGGATAGGGTGGCCACTTCCATTGTCCCCCAAGAAAGGCTGATTGAACAACTACAGCAGGCAACAGACTCCATTAGCCAGTCACACAGGGAGGACATGTTGGCGTCCAACAGGGACAGGCGGGCCGCACTGGAGACTCTGCGGGAAGCCATTTCTATTGAGTCCCAGGGCCACAGGGAAGCCCTGAGGGTGGAACTCCGTCAGCTCAGGGTAACTGTGGTTGAGCTTGAGTCTTCAGTTAACACGAGGACAGAACATCAGCTGGAGCGGCTCACACGTACGCTCTCAGCTGAGATGCAGGCAACTAGGGAGGAGGTCCGGGCATCCCTTGAGTTGTTGCATGGGGACCTCCGCACAATTATCCTCCAGAACCAGACCTTCCACACCTGCATGCTTGCAGCCATGGAGGACCAGACTAGGGCTTTACGTGGGCTGCCTCCCATAGTGCCACCACCTCCTGATGCAGCTGCAGAGGGTGAGGAGAGCAACAGCAGCGATTCTCCCACAATAGGGTAGCCGTGCAGGCCATGAGCCCATGGAGGTGTTTTATTTTCGCAAGATCCACACAGGTGGGTTTTGGTGTGCACCCTGTCCTCGGACCTCCTGGGTGGCCTCCCCCATCCCCCGGGGGCTATTCATGGCCATTTTTGATTTTTGATTTTTGATATTTGATTTTTGATTTTTGTTTTTTGATTTTTGATTTTTGATTTTTTGGACAGTGTGTTGCCTTGTGTGGCTCCCGTGGGCATATGCTGTATTGTGGCTGGGCACATGCAGGCTTCTCCTGAATTTGGGTCAGATGCTTGGGTTTGTGTGACACACACCCCTCCTGCTTCCCGTTTCCATGGGCTTGCAAAGGGTGTCCCAAGTGACATTGACTTACACTGTGACGTTGGACTCCCATTTGATGTGTGGGCAGTCTGTAGTCAATACTGTGTATACATTCCTAGTGCATATTGTTGTATTGTACACTGCATGGTGTATTGACATGTGCCTCTGCATCCATCTCATCCTCCTAATTTGCAGGTCCATTTGTCATGTCTTCACAAGGCGGTCTACTTTGGCAATGGAGGCCATGTTGTAAGCAGTGCACCTACACTTTTGCGTGGCGTTAACACTGTACAGTTGGAAGTGTTCGAAGTGCTGGCATTATCAGGTAGTGAGGGTACCAATTTTTTAAGTCTGTACTGTCATGTTTATGGTAGGTTGGAGGTTGTGTAGGTGATTAGTCTTATTGGTATGTATTTGGTAATGTGTGTTGTTGGTCCTGCATTACTGTGAGCATTTCATGTGTGTCCAGTTTCCATTAGGGACACTGTAGTTTGTGACACTTGGGTCATGTTGTGGGGATTAATTTGTTTGCTCTCACATAGCATGACATGCCATGGTGTGTTGTGTGGCCGTGCCGGGGAGGGGTTGGGTGACATGGCATTGTTCTCATGTTGTATTTTGCAAGTGGGTATTCATTTTTGCTGCATGGAAGTGTGTCTTTTGATGACACTGCATTGGTGGTGTTTTTGTAGGTAGGGATGCACACATTGTGACACTTCCAGATGAACAATCTCAGGCTGCTATGGTTCTGACAGTTGACTGTCCCTTAATTCATCATAATTGTCAGATTGAGTCATCATTGATTGTCAGATGGTATGTGCCAGGGCTGTGTGCACTCCACAGGGTTGTGATTTCTATGTGAAGTAATTAGCCACCAGCTGCGTACGGGCTGCCTCACCCTGTGCCCTTTCCCCTCCCATGCGCAGCGGGCTTGCATGTGGTTGGGGATGTCGGGGCACCACCCTGTCCACAGCCAGGCCCCGACGTGTTGCAACATTGTGCAGGACACATGCTGCCACTATGATCCTGCACACTACTGGGGGAGCGTATAACAGCTGCCCGCCAGAACGGTCAAGGGAGCGAAAGCGAGACTTGAGCACTCCGAATGTGCGCTCCACTATGCCCCATGTTGCAATATGGGCTGTGTTGTATCTTACCCCTGGAGGCGTGATGGGGTTCCGAATTGGCGTCATCATGTGGGTGCTCAGAGGGTAGGCACTGTCCCCTGGGGAGGTGGTGATGGGGATCATTAGTGGGGTATTGTCATTACTCTGTATCTGTCATGCATGTGTGTGCTGTGGCATTTATACTCAGCAAGCAGCCATGCATCGCCATGCCGCCCAGCTTCCATGTCCCGGTTTAGGGTTGACATCCTGTAAATGAAGCTGTCGTGGGTGGACCCTGGATAGTTGGCATATACTGAGGTGATGATTCCCTTGGAATCACATACTACCTGGACGTTGATGGAATGCCAGTGCTTGCGGTTTCTATAGATGTGCTCAGATACCCTGGGGGGACGTAGAGCGACATGGGTGCAATAATGGCACCTAGCACTTTGGGGAATTGTACCACCCTGTAGAAATCCTGGCTGACAGCCTGCCTTTCTGCAGGTGTTCTGGGCAGGTATATGTGCCTGTGGACTGATGGGCGTGCAGTGATGATGGCCAACACCTGGTGTAGGCACCGTGACTGCGTGGCCTGTGACACCCCCCCCCACTATGGCACTTGGTCGCTGAAATGATCCGGTAGCCAAGAAGTGCAGTGCATTGAGGACCTTCTCCAGGGGGCTGAGTGCTTGGGAGCGCAGGGTGGGTAATGTGAGGTCATCCTCCCACTCACTGACCAGGTCGAGTATTATGTGTGGTGGAAACCTGTACCTCCCATACACCTGGTCATCAGGCATACCAAATAGGCTGGTTCTGGGTGTGAAGATTCTAGCCCTGACTATCCTTCTCCTCCTCCTGCGGTATCCCACGGCCACTGCTGCTAGGAATGGTATATTCATCCTGGCGTCTGAGCTTGTTTGTTGTTTGCACACTCTTTTATGCTGCGCGGGACGTGCGCCTGCTTCATGCTGGCGTACGTATTTCCGGATTGGACCTTTTTTTTTTGCGCGTTGTAGGCGACCGTGTAAATTTTCCCGCCCACCCCAAGAATACACGTAACACGCTCTCCCAGGCCCAGTCGCGAGTAAATATTCCCTCCCACCCCTGAAATACACATACCCTGCAAATTCACATGTAAAACTTCCCGCGCACCCCAAAATACACGTACCCAGGGTGTTAGGGAGAATTCTCTGTTTAGGCTGAATTTCCTAACCTAGTGAGTCCCCCAGTAGCTTTGCTGGATTTCTGGAGTTTGTTTTTTTCCATCCTGCCAAGAGTGAGACTCTTTTTCTCCCACTCTTGGACATGAATGTGGTTAATTCCTTTGAATGTCAATGTGTTCTATGGGCTATGGGGTCTTTTACTCCATAGGGCCTCATATGTTTTTCTATGTGTGTTACACCGCACCCTCCGTGCCGTAACACTGGGGCGTCCTAGAGGATCCCCACCATAGACTCCATACCCTGGGACTGACTACTGTCTCCCAGGGCATGTAAAGTCACCATTGGCTTTACTAGACCTACATTTACTAACAGAACTAGTACAAACCATCCGATTGTGGACGTACTAGTAGGGGTAATTCGATTACTCCTGTGTCTGTTATTCGAGGGGGCACTGTCCCATCCACCCTCGTCGAGTTTTGGCTGGTGGCAGTGGAAACTACTCGTTATATTCGACCCAGAATATAACCCTATGGGATTCTTCCCATTTGTTGGAGGTTAATACTCTTTCTCGTTAATCTCTAATATACCACCGGTTTATTTATCTTAAATAAATCTATCGGTTGGTATTTTCTGCCAGAACTCGGTTTTTAAAATGGTGTCTGTGTTCGTCTCTGTGACTCCTAAACCAAAGGTTGAGCCCTTTGTTCCACTTTTGGCGGGCTTCTGCACAGAGGCCCTCCAAAGTGGTGCCATTCTGTCTGGGTACCACAGGGGGTGCGGGAGGGGGTTTAGGCACCCTGGACTGAGTTGCCTTAACAACTCAAGTCACACTCTGGGGTGATTGGCCCAAGTGGTGAGCCACCCCGCTCACTACTTAGCGTGTTTTTGATTGACAGCTAGGCTGAATGAATGGGGTTTTCTGCATAAAAGCAGGGCTTTTGGGACTGGATCTTCAGAAGTCGCCACAGGACCTAAGAATCTGACGAGGGTAAAGCTGAGCTGACCTGCAACGACAACACCTCCGGTGGAGCCCTGCTGAACTGACTCACCACTTCCTAACGACAGAGGAGATCTCCCGGCTGGAGAGTCTTCTTCCCCTGACTGGTGGGAGCAACCAGTCCCCTTTGCTTTTTCTTCGCTTCCAGGGCATAGTGGTCGAATTGCCCGTGCTGAGCACCCCGGCAACCGGATAGCCACTAACCCGTACCGCGACCAAAAGGTGGTGCCTTGTGACGGAGCACTCCGCGGCTGGTCTCCTCCCTGGTGGTGCAACGATCTTCAACTTTCTTCGACGACGAGAACATCTCTTCTCTTGGCAAAGCCCTGACTTGCATCCACCGCCAGGAACAACTGCCCCCACCGGAGCTGTCGCTCCACATACAAGGTACCGTGTCCGCCTGGCTTCCCTTGTGTCGGTTAGCGTGAGGTGTCTTAATCCTTGCCTCTCCATTGGGTCGCCTCCAAGCCTTCTTAACTTTCTGTTCTGAACTGGTCCAATCTTTCTATAACAATTTGCGACAAAGACTCGAAGTGCATTTCCACTGTGGTACTTTTGGGACATATCGCCTTGCCTCTCTCAGAGTGGGCCTGGCCTCAGAACTTTGCGATCTACAGTAGACCCTGCCTTACTTGCCTTGCATTTGTTCGTAAAAGTGTTGGTACCGAGTTGATTCCATACCATGCCTTTTCTCTCCCGTCCTAACGAATATTAGAGTGCCATCTAGGTTAAAGCATTCACCTCTGTCTGCAAATAAGTGGTGCCATTGAACCTAGACTTGTCAAACTATTGTTAGGGGGATTGATTTACTGATAGTGATTGTGATTGAAGTGGTTTGCCGTATTAGTGCCAGTGTGTTTTCCATAGATGTGTTTTTATAAATAAATAACTATATATCTTTACACCGAAGCCTTGTTCCGTGTTTGCTTGTTCTACTGTGTAAATTGCCCTATTTTGTATACTCCACATACTGCCTAACTCTTCTTGAGGGAAGTCTGACTGCTCAGCCACAGCTACCAAGTGAATCTGTGTGGTACAGACTGCTACGAAGTGGGTTTACTGCCAAACACCTGTAGTCCTAAATCTTTTGCAGTGGTCCCAGAGGGAACTGCACAGGTTTCCGCCTAACACAGGGCAATCGCGTGTGGAACTTACCACGAAATCCCGTAATACACGTACCCTGCTGATATCGCATGTGGAAGTTCATGCGGACCCATAATACACGTACCCCGATGAAATTGCGTGTCAGACTACCCGCGCACCCCTGGAATACACGTACCCTGGCAAATCGCACTGCTGGGGGGCGGGGGGGTGGGAGACATGAGTTGGACATGAGTAGGGGCCTGGTGGAGGGTGCCCTACAGTGCTGGGGGGTGGGAGTGCAGGGGGACATGAGTTGGACATGAGTGGGGCCCTGGTGGAGGGTGACCCTGGATGCAGCGGGGTGGGGGTGCTGGGAGACATGAGTTGGACATGAGTGGGGGCCTGGTGGAGGGTGCCCCTGCATGCTGGTGGGTGGGGGTGCAGGGGGACATAAGTTGGACATGAGTGGGGGCCTGTTGGAGGGTGCCCCTGGATGCTGGGGGATGGGGGTGCTGGGAGACATGAGTGGGGGCCTGGTGGAGGGTGCCCTGCACTGCTGGGGGGTGGGGGTGCAGGGGGACATGAGTGGGGGCCTGGTGGAGGGTGCCCCTGGATGCTGGGGGGTGGGGGTGCTGGGAGACATGAGTGGGGGCCTGGTGGAGGGTGCTCTACAGTGCTGGGGGGTGGGGGTGCAGGGGGACAGGAGTGGGGGCCTGGTGGAGGGTGCCCTACAGTGCTGGGGGGTGGGGGTGCAGGGGGACATGAGTTGGACATGAGTGGGGGCCTGGTGGAGGGTGCCCCTGGATGCTGGGGGGTGGGGGTGCAGGGGGACAGGAGTGGGGGCCTGGTGGAGGGTGCCCTGCACTGCTGGGGGGTGGGGGTTCTGGGAGACATGAGTGGGGGCCTGGTGGAGGGTGCCCTACAGTGCTGGGGGGTGGGGGTGCAGGGGGACATGAGTGGGGTCCTGGTGGAGGGTGTCCCTGGATGCTGGTGGGTGGGGGTGCAGGGGGACATGAGTTGGACATGAGTGGGGGCCTGGTGGAGGGTGCCCCTGGATGCTGGGGGGTGGGGGTGCTGGGAGACATGAGTGGGGGCCTGGTGGAGGGTGCCCTACAGTGCTATGGGGTGAGGGTGCAGGGGGACATGAGTTGGACATGAGTGGGGGCCTGGTGGAGGGTGCCCCTGGATGCCGGAGGGTGGGGGTGCAGGGGGACAGGAGTGGGGGCCTGGTGGAGGGTGCCCTGCACTGCTGGGGGGTGGGGGTGCTGGGAGACATGAATGGGGGCCTGGTGGAGGGTGCCCTACAGTGCTGGGGGGTGGGGGTGCAGGGGGACATGAGTGGGGGCCTGGTGGAGGGTGCCCCTGGATGCTGGTGGGTGGGGGTGCAGGGGACATGAGTTGGACATGAGTTGGGGCCTGGTGGAGGGTGCTCCTGGATGCTGGGGGTGGGGGTGCTGGTAGACATGAGTAGGGGCCTGGTGGAGGGTGCCCTACAGTGCTGGGGGGTGGGGGTGCAGGGGGACAGGAGTGGGGGCCTGGTGGAGGGTGCCCTGCACTGCTGGGGGGTGTGGGTGCAGGGAGACATGAGTGGGGGCCTGGTGGAGGGTGCCCTACAGTGCTGGGGGGTGGGGGTGCAGAGGAACATGAGTTGGACATGAGTGGGGGCCTGGTGGATGGTGCCCCTGGATGCTGGTGGGTGGGAGTGCAGGGGCACATGAGTTGGACATGGGTTGGGGCCTGGTGGAGGGTGCTCTACAGTGCTGGGGGGTGGGGGTGCAGGGGGACATGAGTGGGGGCCTGGTGGAGGGTGCCCCTGGATGCTGGGGGGTGGGGGTGCTGGGAGACATGAGTGGGGGCCTGGTGGAGGGTGCCCTACAGTGCTGGGGGGTGGGGGTGCAGGGGGACAGGAGTGGGGGCCTGGTGGAGGGTGTCCTACAGTGCTGGGGGGTGGGGGTGCAGGGTGACATGAGTTGGACATGAGTGGGGGCCTGGTGGAGGGTGCCCCTGGATGCTGGAGGGTGGGGGTGCTGGGAGACATGAGTGGGGGCCTGGTGGAGGGTGCCCTAAAGTGCTGGGGGGTGGGGGTGCAGGGGGACAGGAGTGGGGGCCTGGTGGAGGGTGCCCTACAGTGCTGGGGGGTGGGGGTGGAGGGGGACATGAGTTGGACATGAGTGGGGGCCTGGTGGAGGGTGCCCCTGGATGCTGGGGGGTGGGGGTGCTGGGAGACATGAGTGGGGGCCTGGTGGAGGGTGCCCTACAGTGCTGGGGGGTGGGGGTGCAGGGGGACATGAGTGGGGACCTGGTGGAGGGTGCCCCTGGATGCTGGTGGGTGGGGGTGCAGGGGGACATGAGTTGGACATGAGTGGGGGCCTGGTGGAGGGTGCCCCTGGATGCTGGGGGGTGGGGGTGCTGGGAGACATGAGTGGGGGCCTGGTGGAGGGTGCCCTACAGTTCTGGGGGTGGGGGTGCAGGGGGACATGAGTGGGGGCCTGGTGGACTGTGCCCTGCACTGCTGGGGGGTGGGGGTGCAGGGAGACAGGAGTGGGGGCCTGGTGGAGGGTGCCCTACAGTGCTGGGGGGTGGGGGTGCAGGGGGACATGAGTTGGACATGAGTGGGGGCCTGGTGGAGGGTGCCCCTGGATGCTGGGGGGTGGGGGTGCTGGGAGGCTTGCGTTGGTGGGCAGTGGTGCAAGGTGACATGTGGGTTGGCTGGGGGGCATGGCCATGGTGGATGGGCTGCTAGCGGTACATGTGCAGGGGTGCAGAGTAGTCCCCTGTGGTGTGGGCCGTCTGCAGGGGGCATGGAGGATGTAGAGGGAACAGCTGGGAGGACCCACACGGCCAATTCACGTGTGGGACTCTCCGGCACCCTCGAAATACACGTAGGCTGCTGGATTCGCGCGTGGAATTTCCCGCGCACCCGGAGTACACGTACCCTGCTGAAATTGCGTGTGGAACTTCACGCGCACACCGAAATACACGTACCCTGCAGATTTGCGTGTGAAACTTCCCGTGCACCCCGAAATACACGTACCCAGCGCAATCGCGTGTGGAACTTTCTGCGAACCCCGTAATACACGTACCCTGCTGATATCGCGTGTGGAAGTTCACGCGGACCCATAATACATGTACCCTGATGAAATCACTTGTAAGACTACCCGCGCACCCCTGGAATACATGTACCCAGGCAAATCGCACTGCTGGGGGGTGGGGGGGGTGGGAGACATGAGTGGGGGCCTAGTGGAGGGTGCCCTGCACTGCTTGGGGGTGGGGGTGCAGGGAGACAGGAGTGGGGGCCTGGTGGAGGGTGCCCTACAGTCCTGGGGGGTGGGGGTGCAGGGGGACATGAGTTGGACATGAGTGGGGGCCTGGTGGAGGGTGCCCCTGGATGCTGGGGGGTGGGGGTGCTGGGAGACATGAGTGGGGGCCTGGTGGAGGGTGCACTACAGTGCTGGAGGGTGGGGGTGCTGGGAGACATGAGTGGGGGCCTGGTGGAGGGTGCCCTACAGTGCTGGGGGGTGGGGGTGCAGGGGGACATGAGTGGGGGCCTGGTGGAGGGTGCCCTGCACTGCTGGGGGGTGGGGGTGCTGGGAGACATGCGTTGGTGGGCAGTAGTGCAAGGTGACATGTGGGTTGGCTGGGGGGCATGGCCATGGTGGATGGGCTGCCTGCGGGACATGTGCAGGGGTGGAGGGTAGTCCCCTGTGGTGTGGGCCGCCTGCAGGGGCTGTGGAGGGTGTAGCGGGTGTAGAGGGAACAGCTGGGAGGACCCACACGGCCAATTCACGTGTGGGACTCCCCGGCACCCCCGAAATACACGTAGGCTGCTGGATTCGCGTGTGGAATTTAACGCGCACCCTGAGTACACGTACCCTGCTGAAATTGCATGTGGAACTTCACGCGCACACCGAAATACACATACCCAGCAAATTCACATGTGGAACTTCCCGCGCTCCCCAGAATACACGTGCCCAGCCCAATCGCATGTGGAACTTCACGCCAACCCCGTAATACACGCACACGCTATTTTTCACACAGCGGTTGTCCATGTTTGTCGGTACCCCTTTGCACCTCATTTGTCCTAGACGGCTACAGTATGGATCATTCATCATAGCTGTATATGGGTGCTTTTTGTTAGCGCACATTTTGGCGAACATTTATTTCAGGCGCAGGGACGCTACCGCCTGCTTTCTTGTGGCGTGCTTGTTTGCCTTGTGCGCGTCTTTGACCGTGCGCTGGTTTGCCCTATTCGATTCCATGAATACGAGTTGTAGGTGAGCGTGTGGGCGTTCCGCGCACTTGCCTCCTGTACTTCCCCCGTGACGCCCATATTTTCACGCGTTGTTCCCATTCCGAGTGTTACGCCCCGTGTTACGCCTACTTTTGTAATGTGCGCCGCGTTATGTGCGATTTCGCAGTGGCCGTGGTGCACGCCGTTGGATGGCCTGTGCACCGGCGTGCGCCGTGCACTTTTTCAGCGCACATCCAATATTTTTCTCTCACCCACGGACTTCCATGAATCGATGTGTGCTGGTTTCACTGCGATTTTCGCAGTTGCACTGCGATTTTCGCACTTTTACTGCGAATCGCACGTTTTGGCACCTCTGCGCCAGAATTTTCGGCACACATTTATTCCATGAATCGGCCAGTATATGTGTTGTCAGGATTGTTTGTTGCATTTCTATGAAGGACTAACATTTGTAAACACAATTGTTCTGTACTGTGTAAGTAAATGTTGTCAACAATTGGTGGCAATTGAAATAGAATATTCATTGCTACATTTGCATAGTAACTTACACCAGTTACATTTGAAAATTTGAATGGACCAGATAGTTCTGTGTCCAAGTCATTTTTTCAGAGCGTGTGTTGCTTCTTTGAAGAAGTACCTCAGTTACTTTTAGTAATAGGTTCTTCTTTGGGTGTGGTAATTGATGAAGTATTAAATTCTTTTACTCTCTTTGGAGGATTTGCGGTGAGATCCTGTTGCATTTCTGTTTGAATTAGTTTTCTTTTACAACGTTTTCCTTTTTGTGGAACAGGATATGTTTTTAGATGGGGGTGTATAGTGAACGTAGTCTATTGTATTCTAACATGCAAGGAATATCAGTGTTTACTTTACTTGCATCAAAGTTGATTAGAAATAGACCGTCAGGTGTACGTAAGCGTGATAGTGCTACGTAGCTCGTGCCTTCTTTAAAGACTATGTTCCCAACATCTATCAATGCTTTGTCTGGGGTAAGACCTTGTGATTTGTGAATGGTGACTGCGTATGCTAGAGTTAGAAAAAATTGTTCTCTGCGTACATACATGTCTTTGAAGAGAAGGAATCGAGCTGTTCAGCGCCCTATCCTTTTTACGTCTGAAAGTTTGTCACAGAGAATATTGACAAACTAAATGTTGTTGTCACGTGGGTATGTTTGAAAGCCAACAACTGTACCCAGTGCTCCATTAACTAGTGCTTGCTCCATGTCAAGGTTACGTTTAAGCATTACTCTACAGTTTAAGGATCATTTTAATATTTTATCCAAACCAGCTGTGTTGGAGATAGAATTTACTAAGGTATTTAGTCTTGTTGTGGCTTGTTGACACATGCGTAGTGTCATACCATGTACGTCCAGATTATCTGTGGAGCAAATTTCAATCATTGGTTGCATTTCATTTTTCAACATTGTTTCCTTGAATTTGGAGCAGCTTGCAAGAGTTAGCATTGAGGACATACAATTGACATTTTTGTGTGCTAATTGTTGACATCAGTAGCACATGAGTTATGGGCATAAAGTGCATGGATGTGCCGGGTTTTTAGTATTACTTGTGGATCTTGAGATAGTACACCAACTCTAATACTTTTTAAAATGTTGGCGTTAGTGAAGTCTGCAGATTGGCGCATGTTTTCTGTTAATTCTCTGTATTGGAAATGTTGCCAAAGGTTGACATTTCCTATGCTGCCAAATGTTTTACGGCAGAGTTTGTGTCCTAAGGTTTTAAAAATAGGTTCACCTTTCACTGGTGTCAATTGAAGAAGATCTCCGAAAACAATAATGTGTTTTCCTCCAAAGAGCTCTTCGTAGTTTGTTTTAAGTACTTCTTGCAATCTGAGGTGAATCAAAGCCAACATTAGGTTGGAGACCATGCTCACTTCATCTTTTAGTAGCATTTTCATTTGTTTTAAGACTCTGCGTAGCAAGCAAAATAAAAATCATTACTTTATGTGCACTTCACATATATATATTTTTTTTAACAGACAATACAAACATTGAAAACAATACACCAAAAGACACATTGGAAAATACGCTGCAGCGCATGGAACAAAAAATGGACATGCTCATGGAAAATTTCAATCTTTTGAAACATTTTGTGGAGGACCACATAAAATAAAAAATTAAATACCATTGTCCCACATGTACCTGTTCCCCCTCTCCATGTCCCAGTCAACTATCCCCAAACCCTCAACACCAAGAAAAACGTGTTGATGAGACTTCCATCCCTTCATCCCCTCCCATCCATCCTCTCCAAACCCCTAATTCCCCTGTATTACTATCAGTTTCTGCTTCCCCCTCTCTTTCATAAATTGTGTATCTGTATATAATTAAAAAAATATTATGTGTCTTTTAATTCAATCCTTTGTGTCTTATTTTTTTTAAAACTCAGTTGGGGTGTACACGGACAGCGCGCCTGTCCGGAATGTCCATAAATGAACAAAATGGAGGTATCCTAAGGACACTATACCTGTCCGTACCATCCGCAGGCAAGTTGAAACTGTCCTAAGAACACGCGCGGTGTCCGGGATGTCCGTAGTCAAACAAAATGGAGGTGTCCTAAGGACACTATACCTGTCCGTACAGTCTGCAGAACATCTACGCACATGCGCACCACACCCGTAAATCCCTTCACGGACGTGTTCCCGATCTCATCATGTGACCGCATCCACGCTGAGCATGTGTCCTAATTTGCGGACACTGTCCGGTTCCCCAACATTTTAAAATAACTTTTTCAGACAATTCAAATTATTTTACAGTAAAAATTCACCACAATGACCCTGGCTTTGAACATACTTTTTGGAACTTTTTGAACCTTTTTGGGGTATTCGATCTGTCTGCGAAGGGCACCCCTCCGCCCCTATAAAAGCCATACCCCAGAGCTGATCTTCATTCTACTTCTGGCTATTGCAGATTGACTTTTGCTGCCTTTGCTGCTCTTGCTGAGATTATCTCATCAACCCTGATGACATCCATGGCTGCTGTTGCTACATCTGCCTCAGCACCACCCCCAAACCCTCCACCACCACCACCTCTCCAAGGGCCTGCAAAGGGTAACAGGCGTGAGGATGTTGAGAACACGGATGAAGATGATGACGTGGAACTCCCTACTACCAGCACTCGCTTGGAGTCTTACGCGTGGCGGTTGTTTACTATTCATGGTAATTTACCAAAAGCACGTGTGAACAAGGTCACCTGCAAACAGTGCAAAATGGTACTGAGTCATGGGAGATGTGGTTTGTACTGCTTTGTTACGACATCCATGAAGCGACACCTAACATCGTTCCACAGTGGGTCCATTCGCAAGGTTGCACCTTGTGATCAACGTAGTCGGTTGAGTTCCTCTACCACATCCTCTGTTTCCGCTCCTCTCACCACAAGAGACACTCCTGTGGGAGAGCGCATCCCTCCAGCTGTCTCACAGACCATTCACGATGCTCTTACCTTTCGAGGGTCACAATATTGTGTATGTACTGCGACGCAGTACTGTGCAGCGGGGAGAGTCTTCTAAGTGCTTTCGAGACTATGATCACAGAGCACCAGAAGACCTGCTACCTACCTAAGTAAGGCCCACCCTACATCTTCTTCTCTCCACTTGCCCTTTCTTATCCCCGTGGTTGGTGTCCCTTCATTAGCCTCCTTTCCCCTCCTCTCCTAGTGTGTCATGTGTAAAAAACCAAAATAAATATTAAAAAAAGGCTCTTTTCAGAGCCGCCTTTCATAGTTTAAAAATAGAAGTGGCAAATAAACATTGCAGGGCCCTGTGCATTTTTTGAAAGTCTGCGGGCAGTCCTAGGACATATAAAGTTTAAGAGTGCTGCCCTAGCAAAACCAATCCACTTTTCTCTGGGAGGAAGTGGTGGCTCTGAAAAGAGCCTTTTGGTGGTGGTTTTGGTTGTTTGAAAAACTTGAAATCGTCAACATCTACTACAAAATGGATGACGGTAATTCCAAAAAAGATCGCAATGCATTTTGTACATTTCTCAGAAAAATCTGATTGCCAGCATAAGTAAGATGGACTCCATCTCTGCGAAAAATGTATGTGCTATGAAACATAATATTTTCTTTGTGAAAAGAGGACATGCCAACATCTCTTAGAAAGGCACAAACAGCCTTATTCACATTGCGCCTCACTTTTTCCCATTTGTGGACCAAATGAAGAAGAATGCTGCCACAATTGTCTTTGCGCTATACGAGAAAAAATTATTTGGGAATTTGGAAACATTTCCATGACCTTCCCAAGTCCTTCTTTCATTGCAAATTGCAAAGAAATTCCAGACACATGTCCCAAACTTTTCCCTCCACAATGAATTATAATTATGCCTGGATGATGCTCTGTCTCCAATGTAGCACAGAGAGGTACCAAGTCCAGCCACTTCATGCCACGCACTCCATGCCAGTGCACTTCCACATGAGGGAATCCAAGATCTGCAGCTACTCCACAGCGTTCTGCATGCACCTCCAACCAATGTATCTATGAGTATCCCAAAATCCAGATAATCTGTTTTCGGAAACACACAGCCATAACTATCTGTTCTTCTCTCAGGAAAAAGATGTTCTGACAAACTCTCTCCTTAAACAACACACTCAGTGAACTTTACTGACCAATCCCTAGCTCTGCTCATTCTCATTTGCATGCCTCTCCACCCCAAAACCCCTGTATGTAACACGCGCTGTCTGTGGACTACCGCCATGTCCGCATACATATCAAAAATCTGAGCGTGGTAAATGTAAATTTAAATACTCTGCCCCATTTCCCCTTTGAGGTTGGCTCTGAAAAGAGCAGTTTCTTTTGTTTTTTCTCCAGATTCTTGACAGACACCTGTTATTTTTTATTTTGGGGGGGGGGTTCTTCTTACTTTACTACTAAAATCTTCACATAGCCTTCTCCATAGCAACCCTCATATTCCAAAACAGCATGGCATTTCCCAAAAAAGATAATGAAATGCCATCTTCTTCAAAATAAACATTATTACTGGAATCAATATTCTCATTATTACAGAAAAACATACCAGCTCTAAGCATGAAACCACACATGCCTTGGTTGATTGCACACCTACCAATGTTTTGCAGAGGACAAAAAAGAGAACTATTGTCCCATATTGCCCCAGGTAGTAATCCAGAAAAAATTACTTTGGCATTTGTAAGGATGTTCATTACTGCTTCAACCAAGTGTTCCAAATCTGCCAACAAAGTAGCGGCACTGACGTACCCCAAATGGAAAGCACCATAGTGCAAAACTATCAGATGCAGACTGTTCATCCTGCCCATATCTTCACAAACTTGTACAATTGCCTGTACGTTGCAATCAGGCACAGTTCTCCAAACCACCTCCACTCCTTTAACATCGAAATTGTTTGCCACATGCCTGCATTGAGCATACTGCTGTAAGCCATGCACAAACATATCTCCAAGCACCAACACCCTGACTTTCTCCACCTCTGCCATCTTCACTACACCCAGTCTCTTTCAACACAAATGCACAACCTCAACATCTGATTGGCTGATCCCTACAGTCCCCTTTCCATGCTGGATTTGCTGGAAAACCCCGGATGTGGCACGCCTTATCCGCGGACAGCCGCGGTGTCTGTGAAGCGCGTATCTACTAGCCAGCCTTTCTACCCTTTCCACATCACTCTCGGTGCCATTCCCTCATTCGATACAGCTAAGCAGTCACACAACCATCCACCAATCACATCCAAGACTTCTACATCTAACTCCATCATCAGAGTTCCGCACTTCAAATGTACTGTTGATCACTCTGAGTACAAGTCTCATATCATTGGAAAGCACGTACTACAAAAACTACTCTACAAGTCTCCAAGATTTCTATTTACAGCTGCATGCATATCCACATGCATGAATACAAACTACAGGTATACATATTTTATTCATAGTACATGTACAACTCTTATGAATGCATATGAACAGAGTAATGCCACTAAACCTGCATAACCTATAAAATGACCTTATTGCAATTTTTCCCATCTACTATAATCAACTGTCACTTCGAAACCAGTCTACTATCTTCTACACAGCTTTAAAAAACCAAGTGAATTTCATACACTTAAAATTCTACTCATTAGTAAACCATGTTGAACTAACATATTGTAAATAAAATATAAAGTCTGCACATAGTCAAATGAAATGCATGCATACACTATGTTCAGATATCAAACAAGAGTTCTACTGCAAAAACATAAAAATCAACGTCTAAATTAACATCAGTGCTATAAACACACAAAATTACGAACTTCTTTCTTTTACGATTGCAGTGAAGACCAAGCTCCTGAAAATCAGCAGCATCTGAACTACAAACAACATATCCGAAGAAACTTGCTCATTCCACAAAAAAAGAGGACGTACAATACTACTTTTTAATATTCTGCCCACAAATCCCCATTTATTAAACAGGGATTAGCAGGCAGAATGGCACACAAATCCCAATTTTTTGGAACACAAATAACATAACTCAACCCCTAGAATGTTAGTACTACAAAACAAAGAACTGTTTTAATTTTATACCATTAGATTTACTATTAGTGCTTCTCCTCACCACTAGCTCAGTTTCTACTGTCATCTGAACTGCAGTATAGTAACACACAAATAGAAGAATAGCCTTCCCAACTAATTCTAGCTGCCCAATGCACAATCACACACCGCCACATACATATTTACCATCATACTCAGACACTCATGCCCACAGCACACATACATTGCAGAACGGCCCAACCCATACCTTCTTTTTTTTTCAACAGACCCCAAAGAATGCCTACCAAAAAGCAAGTCTGTAGAAAGCAACGCAGAAATAGAGCAAATGAAAATAAAAGTGTCCACAATAAGCAGTGGGGGGGTCTCACAGGCCACGCAGTCACGCTGCCTACACCAGGTACTGGCAATCATGACAGCGCGCCCCTCAGTCCGCAGGCACATATACATGCCCAGAACACCCGCAGAAAGGCAGGCCATTGTCCAGGATTTTTTCAGGGTGGCACACTTCCCCAAAGTGCTCGGTGCCATAGATTGCACCCATGTGGCCCTACGTCCACCTAGGGCCACTGAGCACATCTACCGAAACCGCAAGCACTGGCATTCCATCAATGTACAGGTGGTATGCGATGCAAAGGGAATCATCACCTCTGTCTATGCAAACTACCCTGGCTCCACCCATGACAGTTTCATATACAGAATGTCCGCCCTGAGCCGGGCCCTGGAAGCTGGGCAGCATGGCGACACATGGCTCCTAGGTGAGTACAAATGCCCTTGCACATGCATGCAAGTCACACACAGACAAATACCCAAACCCTAATATTCTCAACTATTATCACCTCCCCAGGGGACACTGCCTACCCTCTGAGCAACCACATGATGACGCCAATCCGGAACCCCACCACACCACCCCAGGTAAGATACAACGCCGCCCTTATTGCAACCAGGGCCATAGTGGAGCGCACATTCAGAGTGCTCAAGTCACGTTTCCGCTCCCTTGACCGCTCTGGCGGGCAACTACTCTATGCACCACCAGTAGTGTGCAGGATCAATGTGGCAGCATGTGTCCTGCCTAATGTTGCAACACGGCAGGGCGTCCCGGTGGACATGGTGGTGCCCCCACATCCCCAACCACAGGCACAGGCGCTGCCTATGGGAGGGGATAGGGCACGTGGCGAGGAAGCCCGGACCCAGCTTGTGGCCACATTTTTCACCTAAACTCCCACCCCTGCGGAGTGCACACAGGCCTGGCACATACCAGGTGACAATCGATGATGACAAAGAGACAGTCAACTGTCACAACCCTACCACCCTGAGATAGTTGCCATGGAAGTGCCACATCGTCTGCATCCCTAGCTACTTAAACACAAGCTATCCTGTGTGACCAAAAGGCACACATATGACATATGACATGATATGGCCTATACACAAGTATTTCAAGGTGCGATGAGGCAGGGAGGGGGGAACAAGGGAAGACAGACAACGGTACTACTAGGCCAGGTGTCATTTAGATTGTGCAAGTGCAGGGGTAGGGGGAAGGGAAAGGTGCAAGGGGAAGGGGAGGGGGGGGAGTGCAGTACAGGGGAAGTAGACCAAAAAACAAATATATAGGACAGTTGGTGGCAACTGCAAAGGTAAGTGCAGACAAGTGCTGGGAAGGGGGGGCTGTAGGGATAGAGAGACAGTACTGCAGTGCAGGGGTTGCCAGGGAGGCAGTGCAAGTGGAGAGTGGCTGGGCCAGGGACCGAGGTCGGTGAGAGTGGCCCAGTTGCAGATCCAGTGCAGTTCCAGTGAAGAATTCCGCAAGGGAGAGGCAGAGAGAAAGCAGAAGCAAAGAGGAAGGTCCTGAGGTGCTTCCCGAACCGGAGATGGTTCCCCTCAAGTTCAAGTGAGGCAGGAAGGCTGTTCCAGAGGGAGGGCCCTGCCGCGGAGAGAGATCTACCCCCAGCTAGTTGCTCTGAGAAGCGGATGACCCTGACATGCAAGGTGTGCACCACACACACCTGCAAAACAGGCCATGGCCATCACAGTTATGTCACTCAAACCCTCCCAAACCACAACATGACATGGCAAGCAATACCCATACACCAACACAGTAACAATAAGGTACACATTGCCATGTCCAAAATGTACAGTGGCATCAGACAATGATGCCTGACCTGGAATCAGATGAAATGACTGACCAACAACCTCCCACCCAAAATAAGTAATTTCCAAATGCATTACAAGAGTTGTAGACGTAACATAACAATGAATGCCTGTCTGCATGCACATTGTGCATTGCAAAATCAGCACTGCAGCTTCTGTGTGCTGTGTCCTACTCCTGAAGGACACTGCTCAGCGCACATCACAGTGAACAGCCATTGTGTGTGATGCACACCCTGAGCATCACATCTAAGCGACAGACCACATCAAAAAGCAAATTAGGCATGTACAGGATCCATAATTGGTCACAGAACATGTGCTGCAGGGACACAGTGGCCACCAGAAGGCAAACAGTGTACACATGGTTATGCAAGGGTGGGAGTACATGTAGTGCATCAGAGTGCAAGTGTGTGGGTCTGCAAGGACATGCACTCAACATATGGATGTGCACTCAAGTGACCATCAGTGCTCTCTACGCATCACATGTGAACATTCACCATGTGTACACCCCAGCATGTCAAACCACAACTATCCCCTTGCACCTGAAAGGTAAACACAACACATGAACAGGCATTGATCAGCACAACACAACATGTACATAGGATACCACCATTACAATGTCAGAGTTCCTATCACACTGCAGGGCAAGGCAACTATAAACCCCCCCTCCCTCACAAATGTCCATGACCCACTGAACAACTGCACCTGGGTCATGGAGCCTTCAACCCTCAATTCCACCTGGCCACAGGATCACCTTTACCCTTCGTCACCATCTCCCACCTTGTGTGTAAAAAGGTGCCTGCACCCTCAGAATCCACACTCATTTCCAAAATCACAAAATCCAAGGCATAAAAACGAACCCGAACACCCTCCAGTAAATGACTTGACGTAGCAGTACCTCACAAAGGCCAAGTACTACCACAATGATGCAACAACCAAGGTAGCACAGTAAAACAATGTCACAACAGGATGTGAACCATGTGTGGTACATAACATAGGATGATGCACCATGAACGGATGTGTACTGTCACAGGTCCCCTGTACAGGCGCGGGAGTGTCACGAAACAACCACCCCCACCGTGTCCCGGGTGCTTGCAAGGTCAAACTCATACAGGCCCCTGAGACCCTGGTGGGGAAGGAGCTTCAGGGATATGCAGTCGGGACCGGTGTTGGCACACTGGATAACTGGAATGAGTGGCAGGAGACGGGAGGAGAAATGACACATGAAAGTAGGGAATGCACGAAAATGTACTACCTGCATGAACACATACACAATCCAAACAAACTTGGACATCATTGTCATGGCCTTCTGTAGTCCAGGCTTAGGAGTGGTATGAACCAACCACCCCCTCTAGGGTTTTGGCGCCTGCAAGTTCGGGGCTTACACAGGCATCCGCAACCCCAGCGGGGAAAGAGGGTTAGGGAACGTTGCTTGGATAGGTACGGGAAGCAGGAACACCGGGTAGAGGGTACAGGGTTCAAAATTGCATAGGATTCCGGGTGATTAGACCATACCAAATTGAATCACACATACATCCATGCATTAGTGCACCCCCCATCAAGCCTATGCAGAGCAGTTTGAAAGAAAAACAACAAGACACTTAGCTCTGGTTTTGAGTGCTGGCCTCCTGCCTGCGCACTCTCAGGTCCGGTTACAGGAGCACTGCAATGCTGCAAAGAGAGCCACAGTCAACAACCTGTACGTGCCAATTACACAAAAACACACCACCAAGCATGCCCCATAGCAACAAACTACTCTACAAACAGACAATCTGGTGTAGATGCTTTGTACCCATATATAACATTACCCCTGTGACGGGTCATACACAGTCAATGCAGTAAGTCAGCCGCCGGTGGGTGTGTGGCAAATGGAACACCAATGTGTCACAATTCACACAACATGCAATGTTCCCTGGGTAAGCAGACAGACCAATATAGCAAGCCATGACTTCAGAGCAAGTTGCGTACCACTATGACTGAAACAAAGTTGGCAGTGCATTCATCATAAAGTACATGGAAATGAAATGTACTGCACCCGAGTATGTCCCTTGCTGTATGTCCCTGTGAGCTGCCCCTTTCCATGTCTCGGAAGGCTACATGGTTGATACAAGTGCCTCAATGGACCTTGGTGTACCGGAGGGCATGTGCAACTGCCCCTGCAGGTGTCCCAGACAACCTTACAATCAACAGCCATCAGTCCACCAACACATCTGAGCTGCATTGTGTGCTTCAACACCAATATTCGTCCAAGCGCACCCTCAGTGCTGTGACTAAACCTGCATGTGCAACTCGCCTGGTGAAAGCTTTGCTGTGTTGTGGCCCCCCTGTGCTGCTCACCTTGCCTGGAGTTCCTTGGAACACGTCAGCAGTTCTAGGATGTAGGTCTGCAATCCCTGTGCCTCTGCTTGTGCACACATGTGCATGTGGGCACCAACAAACGTGTCCAGAATTCCGTCGTCCAATGGGCCATGTCTGCTGGCTAAGGTGCTCTGGAGGCTCATCCCCCTGCCGAAAGGGCATGAAACACATGATTAATGCTTCAAAGTCATCTGTGTGTGTCTCTTCAGGCATCTCATTACTTGACCATGTCAGAGAGTCACAGCATAAATCACTCCGTCTTTCACATCCAAAGTGTGTAAGACTATCTACAGCATGAATTGCAACAAGCACGTGTACAGTAAAGATAAGAAACATACTACACAATGCATAGCAATGAATGTACACATTAATCATGAAACACCCCATCTAGCAAAAGCTGAACAGTGGACAATAACACCAAAATCACCCCCACTAGGGGTGTAAACACAAGTCACTCAGCACCAGACATGCCACAGATATGACAGTCCAAGGCCCTTGTGTAAAGGTTTGTGACACCGAACCATCCTTGCGAGCCCATGGATAAGGGAGGTAGGAGTGGCATATGTGAGTCAAGGACCCCAAGCAGCAAACACATACACAAGACAAGCCTGAAGGGCCCAGCTGGAACAGACAGTGGATGCCTTCAAAAGACACAAAGCACTGCACCGTCACATGAAAGCATAATAGACGGGCAATTTTAAACTATAGTAACTATTAACTAATTACACTAACTATGGAAAACCTACATTACCTACTTACTTAAACTAACTATCAAACAGAAACTTAACTAACTAAACTAAAAGAAAAATCAAAAATGGCCACATACGACCCGGGGGGGGAGGGGAGGCCCCCAGGAGGGGGGAGGTACAGGGTGCTGCTCAACATCCACATGCGATGATGCTGAGCCAAAAAAAAAACCTCCATTGGCTCAACGCCTGCACAGCCCGACCTATGTGGAAGATAGATGGTCGTCCGAGTCTGGCTCATCCTGTAAAGGAGGACGTGGCACAGTAGCCTGGCCACGCCTAGCCGCAGCTTGCCCCTCGTCGGCAGCAAGTCTGCCGGACGGGTGAGCCTGGTTCTGTGTGGCGATGTGATGTAGGTCTGCTTGCAGAACCTCACGTGATACACGTGCTTCCTCTTGCAAGGTAGCACGTGTAACACGGAGTTCCTCCTGCAAGGCCTGGCTGGACAACCACTGCACCTCCCGGCAAGCCTGTAGCTCAGCCGAGATGGTACGCTCAAGCTGGGCAAACCTCTCCTCTGCCTGCTGCCTCTGGGACATCATAAGGACACCCAGAGTGGATCTGAGGGAAGCATACTCCTCCCTCAGGGCATCCATGTGCGCCTCTGCGTGAGCAGCAATTGCTTGACGCAGAGACGACATTTCAGCCGCCGTGCCCTGTCTGAGGCCGCCATGCCCAGCCTGAGCGAGCGGGCCGTGGACCGTGCCGCCTGCTGCTGGAGAAGCACCTGCCTAGCAGGGGGGAGCACAGATCGGGCCACACGCTCCATGCTCTCAGCGATGTTCTCCATTGCTGCCCCCTGCCGTTCTGAATTGGCAGTCATGTCTTGCTCCCACTCAGTATACTGCGGTTGCGCGCGGCGACCGCGTTGCCGGGCTTGACCCCTGCAGGACCCAAGGACCGGGGGTCCTCGCTGTGTTGGCACCGCCCGCAGCTGCACGACTACATGCCCCCGTCGACGTGATGTCCCAGGATCATCAGTGACTGGTGTAGAGGGAGACCCTGTGTCCCGATCCACCACGGGCGGAGGAACCAAGACTGTCTGATCCCTCAGTGCAGGTGTCGCAGACAAAAGAGTGTCCACATCAGAATCACTCACCCCTGACACATGGACTTGATGCTCATCCAACTCAACATGGACGTCAGAGTCGTCATCAAGGCTGGACTCATAGGCAGCCAGAGACAAGATGGACTGTAGCACTTGGGGGTTTTCGTGGCCTACCACCCCACGACCCCCACTAGTGCCGGGTTGATGTAGTGGTAACAACCCTGTGTCTTGCATGACAACACCATCCTCCGCCTCCATTGCATCATCACCTGAAAAATAGAGAGAAAAAAGGTCACTACACATGTCAGAAGCACACAACACACACACACACCGACAGCAAATGCATCAGGCAGACATGTGACACACAACATATAACCTGCCATGCATGCTGGGTCAACTTTGAATTGCTTCTGTGATCAGACCTGTTGAAAGGTGGCATTTTCCATGGAAGTGGGTCTATGCAGTGCAGAAAATGTGTACGCCACTCACCTCACTACCTACATGTACAAGGACTCCATGGTGTGTGCCAGGAAATGTGAAGGCAGTGCAATGTCAAATTCAGACATCACGTGCATTGTGCATTCAATGTGTACCATATCTAGAAGCCAAGCACCCCTCCACCCCAGTACCAAAGCAGGGATGCCTAGCATGGTATCAAAAGGCTGACCATACACCTGCGTATTGACAGGCAGTGTTGACTGGCATCAACAGCTGAATGTGATTCAAGTGACAACACTGCAAATGATGCAGGGACAGTAAGCAGGACACATGATGAAAACTCTGGATTCCGCCCATGTGTGAAGAAGACACAACAACAGTTGGACAGAGTCATTGGCCATTGAACAGGCTGAGGCCTGTGAGCCACACAGATTGTCAGACCCTAAACATGTGTGCAACGCAGGACTGAGCCACAGTTGACATGGGAAGGCTGATGAGATGGCAGGCAATGTATGTAACCAAGGACTTGTATTACAGTGATCATCCAGTCAAGGACACATAGGGGCATGCGTGCAATGCACATGGGGCATGAATGGGCACTCATGTCCCTGCGGGAGATCTGACCTATGCACAGTACAAGTGAGATACCCTGCATCAAGTACTAAGGCTGTACCACACGGCATATGTTTTGCAGATTATACGCTGGAAGTTAGCATCTACACAGGATGCATGAACAAGAAAGTACACATTGGCAAGATTGAAGAACACCAGTGCAAAGGTGGAACTGGGGTGCAGATTGGCGGAGGAGGGGCAAGGGAGCATGCCTACATGGAGTCCCCGCATGCAGGCAGAGGAGACATGCATGACGGAAGCATTGCATTACTTACACATCAGAACCATGTACACGTCACATGTAGCGGCAATCATGCACAACACATCCCACAAGTGAAACACACACGTCCTCAACAAACACGCATCAACACTCACTGGACTGGGCATCAAAGTCCAGCATCTCTCCCACTCCTTTGACCAATTCAGGTGGTATGAACTCCGCAACGAGTGCCTCATGCGGAGTGAGCTCTTCCTCCTCTGGTGCAGGCCCACCGCCAGTCACCAGAGTCAAGTTGTAATTAGAGGCACGCTTAGCCTTAGTGCTGCGTTTGATGTCATTCCAACGCTTTTTGCACTCTTGCGCCGTGCGCACCTCATGGCCGAATGAACTGACATGATCCACAACATGCTTCCAGTGGGTGTCACGTTGGGCAGCCATAGTCTGACTATTGGCACCCACTAGCATGTCACGGCTGTGGCCCTGCACGTAGTCCACGAGGAAGTCCAGTTCCTGCTTACAGAAAGGCTTCTTCCTCGACGTGCAGGAGGTCGTGGCTGTGTGTGGGGTCCCAGCCTGTGCTGCAGGTGCAACCTTCCTCCTCTTGGACTGTGGCGCAGACCCTGGCTGGCTAATGCCGCCCTGACCAGTATGGCCAGTGGGTTCGGTGGATTGAGCCAAGGAAGTGGCAGGTGGAGGGATGACCAAAGGCCTGACTTGTGTCAGTGGCAGCTGGGTGCCCACTAATGGACCCTGCGCAGCAACACCATCTGTGGCAGGGTCATTGACCGCAACGGTCCTGGTTGGCAGACTCACAACCGGGGTGCTGTTGGGTGCATCTGCCCCTGCACTTGCCAACACCCGGCTGTTCGGGGAAGCAGATGACATGACTGCCCCAGGGACACGTGTCTTGGTCTGAGCAGCCCGGCCTGCCCCTATGGTTTCCCCCCTGGCCTGTTGGAGATCTACCAAGGCCTCTTCAAGTGCCAACGCAGCCTGCGCTGGCAGACCCCAAGCCTGGGTGGCGGTGTCCACAGCTGCACCTGCAGCTACCACTACCCTTCGGCCCGTGGCAGTCGATGGAACGGACTGCCGGGTCACACGGGCGCCAGTGCCAGATGCAGAAGCTGCATCCCCCGGAACCACAGGGGGTGGTGGCATGACTGCACCGACACATGGCACAACATTGTGCTCAAGTGGCGCACCCCTGCCTCTTCCCCCTGTGTGGCCGCCCTGGACACCCTGGAGTCCCCCTACTCCCTGGTCACCATGGCCATGTCCCCGACCACGCCCGCCATGAGGAGGACGCCCAGCTGAGCCGCCCCTCACCTTTGGTGGCCTCCCAACCATGGCACAGATGTAGTAGTGCCGGCACAGATGGAGTGGTGCCAATGGGAGGTGTACACCACAATTGACCTGGGCAATTGGGGTGAAGGGGTTGGGAAGCAAGATGTTAACAGCCCCCCTGCACCTGCAAGGCTGTATGTGACCCCGGTGATGTAGTGACGGGTCACGCAACGCTCAGGCACCCCAAAACTGCAGTAAAACTGTGCACGTAACCCTGCAGCCTACGTGCGTGGATTCAACCTCCCGCAGTACGTGGTGGCACCCAGTAACACGAATAACGCGTACGCGTGGGACACGCAGGCTACTATGACATCAAAAATGGGTGCGATACACAGGGGCACCCGCAGTGGGAAAAAGAGCGTATGCGACTCACCATCTGACTAGCGCGATGCAGAAAAACACACGTAGCCAATACCCCCGCCAAAAGAAGAGATACGTCCTTGATAGCTGTGAAGTTGTGATGGCGCGCAAAACAACAGGAAGCAGCAACACACGTCGGTCTCCACAAAAGGCACGCACAGCGAACTGCTGGGCACGCTCACCTTTAACCCGTGCTGAGGGAAACGCACGCGCGCGTCACTTCACTTATGCGCATGGGCCCTTTCCCCGTATTACACGCGGACGTGCAGTTTTTCACGCGCGCTGAAATGGCCATGCACGCCTGTGCGCGTCACCTCACAGGGGCGCTTGCGCTTGAGGGGCCTTCTGTCCAATGAAATTGCGTATGCGTGCAGACGCGCTTACGCGCTAAGGGCCTTTCCTTGAATTACACGCTGACGTGCCGAATTTTCAAGTGCCAAATCACTCCGTATCAAGCTGGCCACGCGTAAGCACACGGAAGACCACGCTCCTGCCCAGAAGGCCGAACTACTGCCCCCCAGAGCCCCGAGCACGCTCCCACCTGCCATCTGCTGCTGCCTGACTACCTGCTGCCCACGTACCCTGCCATTTGCTGCCTGCATATCAGCCAGGGGTGCTGTTGCTGTGACCACCCCTGCTGGAACTGAAGACTCCCGACTGGGATTCCATCCCTCCACAGCCCAGCCCCAGGACCCAGTTGCCCACCCACTCCTGCCTCTGGGGTTGTCATGTCGGGCACTGCAACATCTGGCACCACTGACAACCCCAGGCCGGAGAGGCAGAGGGGCACCAGCTTCAGTGCCAGCGAAGTTGGTGTCCTGGTGGAGCAAGTCCTGGGGCAATATGATGCCCTCTTCGGAAGTTCCCGAACCGACAAGGAAGGATGGACTCGGATCTGGACTGACATTGTGACTGCCATCAACGCGGAGGGGGTGGCAGTCCGCGACTTCCAACATGTCAAGAAGCGCTGGGAGGACTTCAGGTCCAGGACCCTGAACAAGGCCCGGCTCCTCTTGAAGGCAGCGGATGCCAAGGGGCGCCGGGGCCACTTGTCGGAAGATCAAATGAGGGTCCTGGAACGCATATCCCCAGCGCTCCACGTCCAGGTCCTTGAGAGGCAGACCCGTCTGGAGTCGAGCGGTAAGTGTACATGCATCCTGATTGTGAGCTGTGCGTGTGGTGATGTTTCAGTAGTGTGCAGGTTGCACATCTGTTTGTATGGGGTCGAGTATGGGTGGGGGTGTAAAGGGCCGTGGAGCTAACACATGCGAGGGCTGTAATGTGTGAGACATGGATGGTGCTTGTGTGTGTAGGCTTGCATGCCAAATGCAGTTGTGTGGGCACACATGTTTGGATGAATGTGTATGTAAGTAGACATGTCTGTGATGTCACGCATGTATGTTGTTTTCAGCTGCATGTATCAGCACTGTGTACATGTGCATTTGTGTGTATTTGACAAGGGTGCAACAGTGATGCAACATGGATGCATGTGACAGCGGGATGTGGAAGCCTGATTGGCAGATGTGACATGGATGTCCATCTGAACACTGCAACACTTGGCAGAGGTGTACACATGCATGCAAGTGTGGTGGTGTGTGTACATGTGTGGTGCACTTCCTGTGTTGCATGTGATGTCTGGCTCAGCTCTGCCTGCTCATGCTGCTGTATGTGTATGGATGGTGCTGGCAGTTGCGATATGGCTGTGGTATGGCTCATGTGTGCGAGTTGAAATGACATGTGTGTTGGGGATTGTGATGGCATGTCTGAGGTTTGCCAATGCCACTCATGTACAACTGTCATGTGTGTATGTGTCCATTGTACAGTGCCCTGATGCCTGTGTTTTATTTCTCCCTGTCTGCAGCGTCAACTGATGAAGAGGGCGGAGAAGGTGCTGTGGAGCACAGCGGCGGGGATCCCACCGCCAGCCGGAGATGCAAGGCCCGGCTCCCCTCCCAGGTTGTCATCTCGTCGGGCAGTGAGGAGTCCGGTGCCGCGTCCCAGGCCGCAGCTGCCGGGGGGAGGTCCAAGAGGCGGAGGTTGGAGTTGGACTCCTCGGCAGCAGAAGGGGCAGCTGGGAACCCACAGGGCCCAACGGGGGAAGATGGCATGGAGTCATCCAGGTTGGTGGGGGGTTTGGTGGAGGAGGAGGCCGTGCAAGCAACAGAGATGGGGTCTGGAGGTGGGGATCCCACTGGTGCTAGTGGTGCAGTGCAGGACCAGGGACAGGAGGCAGCAAAGGCCGCTGCGGAGGTGCCTGTGTGCAATCCTGTCCCTGATCCTGTCCCTGCATCATCTTGCACCAGCAGGGATGCCTACGTCCAGACCCGTTTTCAGGCAGGGGATGAGCAAACGACAACTGGCCTTCCTCTGCCTGCGGACGTGGCTATCCGGGTCCGGGTTGAGCCTGTCCTGACTGGTGTGGCGTTGCGTCAACGGGCCATGCGAGGTGACCTGCAGTCTTTTCATGAGGAGACTTTACGTCATCTCGAATGGCTCGTTGATCACGTCAGCCTACTGGGACAGGTCACCCAGGCCGGATTCCTCCGTTTGATGGGGCTTGCTACGACCCCCTCCTCAACTGAACCCCCTATGCGCCAGTCGTCCTCCGTGCCATCTTCCCACCCATCAGTCACCTGGGTGCCCTGTGGAGCTGCCTCTGACGGTGCGGCCAGGCTGGTGGAGGAGGCATCCCTGCCACAGTCGGGAGTCGGACGTCCAGCAGGGGTGGCCACATCAACGACTGCACCCCAGCCGGCAGAGGATGTGCAGGCAGCAGGAGGCAGTGCAAGGGCAGAGGCACAGCAGCAGCAGCAACGTGGTGGGAGCCATGAAGGCTCGGGGCCTTCAACATCGGAGGGGCAGGCATCGGCCGGAGGGCAGGAGGACCCAGGACATGTTGGGGGTCTCTGGGTGCCCCCATGCGTGCCCGTGAGCCCCTCCACCTACAGACCTCACGCAGGACACGTCTGTGTGCTTCGGGCTCCCCGGTCGCTCTGCTGTGGCCGGGAACGCCCCGTTTATTTAAGCCGCACGCGGCGACGTGCAACGTCATGCCGCCGCGTGCGCATACCCTCACGGGGCAACGCCACACTCCTCCTTTTTCCGGGAGGAACAACAATAACACATACTTCTAAATATTGCACTGCACACAAAACACCATTTGAAAACTTAGAGCCCATGCCCCTTTAATGTCAACCACCCGAGTCCCCGCACTTCGAACACAATCAATCTGTCCTAGCACATAGTCACAGAGGTAGGCAGGTTTCCCTCGCCCAGCCCTCTGGGGGTACCTCCCGCCTACCTCCACCGCAGGACTTCCGATTGTTCCAGTCCCTCGATCTGGCGACCCCAAGATTTCCCTCCAGGGGGTGTCTTCATCCGGGAGGTCTGTCTCATCCGGGTCCGGCGGTAGTTCGGCTCGAGAGTCACCCAGCTTCTTAAAGAAACTCACATTACGAGTGACGGCCGACTTCCCATCCGAGGCCGTCACCATTGACCCTTTTACTGCAACCACATCCAGTGGCTCCGGTTCATACGGGAGCGAGAGCTTGCCATGAGGATGCCGGTTCCGGATCAGTACTTCGTCACCCGGTTCCAGCCGCTGCGGACGGAGACCCCGTCTGATATTTTCTTGTTGTGTCCTTGTCTGTCGCTCCGCGTCCACCCGTTGATCGTCTATCACGCCGGGCTCCTTTTCTTGTACCTCCGGCAGGAGGCCTCGGGGGCATCGTCGGAATAAGACTTCTGCCGGGGCAACCCCCGTCGAGGCGTGTGGGGTGGTGCGGTACACCCTCAGGAACTGGTATAGTGCCCGCTGGAGGGGCTGGCCCTGCCCTTGGGCTATTCGGAACGTTTTATTAAGTGTTCTCATCAGCCGCTCTGCGTCCCCGTTCGCACGGGGCCACAGCGGGGACACCTTCCTATGTGTCACTCCGCAGCTCTCCAGGAACTCCGAGAACCGTGCGCTCTGGAACGGGGATCCATTGTCCGAGCATAGGGTTACTGGAAACCCATGGGTGGCAAAGATCTTCTCCACTGCTCCCACCACGTCCTCGAACGCCACTGACTCGACGAACTCTACCTCGGGGTATCGGGAGTATTCATCCACAATGGCCAGGAAGTGGGTGCCCACAGCTGTGGATCCAAAGTCCGCATGTACGATCTCCCACGGCCGGGTCCCTCGTGGCATTACCTCGATCTCAGGTTCCCGCTGGACCGGGGAGGCCGCCTGGCACCACACGCAGGCCGCCACAATGTCGTCCACCTTCCTTTCTAGCTCGGGAAACCACACCTTCAGCCTCAGTCTCGCCTTCATCTTGGCGGCTCCTTGGTGTCCCGGGTGTGCCAGATTGATGACCTCGTTGACTTTGGAGCCCGGCACCACCAGGCGATCGCCCCGCAGCAGAAGGCCCGACTCCGAGAAGGATAGCTCGTCCTTCACTTTCCAGAGTTGCTCGAGGGTCACTTTGGCCTCTTGAGTGCGCCCCGCCACCAGCTCCAGCACGGACTTCCAGGATCCCGACCGCATTGAGCTCCTCAACACTCGGAAGCATTTGTCGTTGGCCGCGGCAGCCTCCAGTTCGGGTAACGGCATTGCGTTGGGAATGGCACCCTCTACCACCATTCTGATGTGGTCGTCGGCTTCATCGGCGCAGGAGTCTTGCACTGATCCTCCACCACCTTCCGGGTGTCGGGACAGATAGTCAGCCGCATTGTTGGCACCCGGCCGGTAGATCAGGGTGACGCCATATTCCAAGAGGGCAAGCATCCACCTCTCGATTCTGGCCGGCGGCTTCGATGATGATCCAGCCATTATCGGGAGCAGCAGCTTATGGTCCGTCACCACCGTTACAGGTCTTCCCAGCACATACAGACGAAAGTGCCGACAGCCCCACAGGACGGCCAGAGCTTCGCGTTCTATCTGGGAGTATCTCTGTTCGGTGTCGGAGAGGGCTTTGCTGGCGTAGGCCACTGGTCTGATCCCTCCATCTCGGCCCACTTGAGTGAGCACAGCTCCCAGACCGAACGGGCTCGCGTCCAACACAATTTCAGATTCAAGGGCGGGTCAAAGAAGGCCACTGTATCATCTGCTGTCAGGGCGCCCTTGATGTCCTCGAACGCCGACTGCTCCAAAGGGCCCCACTGCCAGGCTGTATCCTTCTTCGTCAGGGCCCTTAGTGGCTCCGACCTCGAGGCCAGGTTCCGGATGAAGCGCCCGCAGTATGTCACCATACCCAGGAAGCTTCGCACGTCCGATGCCGACTCAGGCGGTCGTGCCGTCTTGATGTCACGGACCTTCCTCGGGTCCGGCGATACACCACCCTCCTTGAATATGAACCCAAAGAACTCAATGGTCGGGCAGAGGAATTCGCATTTGTCCTTGTGGAGGGTTAGCCCCAGCGACTGCAGCCTCTCAAGGGTCTTGGCAAGACGTTTCAGATGGTCCAGCTCAGTCTTGGCGAAGACCAGAATATCGTCACTAATGTTGAGGACGCCCTCCAGATCTGCGAGGGCGCCTCGAATTATGTTTTGAAACACTTCGGCTGCTGATGATACTCCGAAGCTCAGCCGCTTGTATCGATAGAGCCCCCTGTGAGTAGTGAAGGTCGTGATTTAACGGGACTCTGGGTGGAGAACAACTTGATGGTATCCGGCTCGCAGGTCCAATTTGGAGAAGAACCTGGCCCCCTGCACTTCTGCAATTATGTCATCGATGGTCGGGGTCAAGTGCCGTTCTCTCCTGATGGCCTTGTTGGGCAATCTCATGTCCACACATATCCGGACAGAGTCTGGCTGTTTCGGTTTCCTCGCCACTACGATGGGGGACACCCAGGGTGTTGGGCCCTCCACCCTCTCGATTATGTCCAGGTTTACCAGGTTGTCTAGTTCCTTGTCAACCTGGTCCCTCAGATGAAAAGGGATCCTCCTATGTTTCAGAGCCACCGGCTGCACCGACTCATCAATGTGGAGCCTCACCGGGTCACCATTCATTCTCCCAATCCCCTTAAAGATGGCAGCATACTTGTCCAGGAGGTCGTTTATGTCCTCTAGGTAGACTGAATATGCGAAGCTCACGATGCCAAGAGCCTCCGCTGCCGCACAACTCAACAGGGTGTTGCTGCTCACAGGAGTCACGTAAAAACGGGCCTTGATCATGGACCTGTCATGCTCCACCTTTGCAACGAACGCTCCATCCAGTGGCAAGGGCTCCTGCCCCCCAAATGCAAAGATGCGGGCTCTCAGCGTCGCCAGACTCGGTGGTGGTTTGAGCGCGGCATAATGTCCTCTCGCCATTACATTGACTGATGCCCCAGTGTCGACCAGCACCGGGACAGGCGAGCAGTTCACCTCCACGATGCATCTCGGCTGTCTCCTGCTCCTCCCTTTTAGGACTTCCATGCTAGAGACGAAGAAAATATTTTCCTCGTCCTCCTCCTCGGCTTCCTCCGCTGGCGCATCCTCTAGCGCCTGCTCCACTTGAGCTACATTGGGCGGGCGATTCTGGCGAGGAGTCCACAGTCGGGGTTGTCCTCTCAGGATCAGTACAGGTAGGGTCGCCCTACACACCCTCGAGAAATGATCGTGTATCCCGCAGCGTCCACAGATCTTCCCTATTGCCATACACTCTGATGAGTGGGGGAGGTCATAGCCGCACTTTTGGCATGACTCGACGGGTTTTCCTGCTCTGTCTCTGGGAGCTCCACTGGGCCTTCGCACCCCTCTGCCGCCCCGCCAGACGGCGCACACCTCTTCAGGCCGCGCGGGATCCGGCTTCCATTTTGTTGGCACGGGCCTCGGCCACCTCATGACACCGCCCCAGCTCCAGAATGCGGGGTAGGGTAAGGCCTGGCTCTCTCAGGACCTGCCGCCTCAGCTTGCCCGATGAGCAAGCCTGGATTAGCATGGTACGCATCATGTCCTCCGCATCCCCCCACGCACACCCTTGGGAGAGGCAGCGCAGGCGACCATAGAAGGTGTCGAGAGTCTCATCCTCCTTTTGCCTGGCCGACAACATAACGAATCTCTCGTAATCCACGTTGGCAAGGGGAACGAAGTGTGCGAGGAGAGCGGCTTTGGCTTGGTCGTAGGAGTTGTCCACCGGAGTCAGCGATTCAAATATCTCCTGGACGGCGGCTCCTGCTGAATACAACATAGTAGCCACCATACTATCATTATCCGTCACCTGGGCGGCCCGGAAGTACATGTCCAGGCGTCCGATCCATCTTCTCCACCGGGGACCCAGGCTGGACGGGAGACCCGCAGTATCAAATTCTGGAATGGGCTGCAGGGCCGCTTGCGCCCTGGCCTGGGCCATGGCCTGAGGGGGTGGTTGAGTGCCCTGTAAGATCCCAGGCCTTGGCTGATTCGGGGGAGCAGCGGCACCTACCGCAGGTCCAGGCAGTCCAGACGTCGCAAGTGGTGTGGGTGGCTGTGGGGGAATCTGCCGAAAGAGATCTGCCAAGCCCTCGTCCTGTGAATCCTCCGAGGTCGTGGCAGCCGCACCCTCCAGGGCGCCGATAACACTCATAGGCCCAAGCGCACAGGCACCCTTGTTCCAGACCTTAGGGCCGCAACTTGGACCTCTCCCCGCACTGCCACCACCCTCGTGATGATGAAGGGGTCAAAGAAGCTTTCTTGCACCAGAGGTTCCAAAAATTGAGCTTGAAAAATGGAGTGGGCTGAGAAGGCCCAGCCACCTCAGTCCGTCTCCCAGCTACTACACGACGTCATGGACCCAAAATCGGTCAAAACAACAAAACCCAGGCATGGGCCTGCAGGTTAGGCTGCCTGCAGTCAGCAAATCCAAAAATTTGGCTCAGATCACCTTCCTACTCCAAACCGGAGCTCCTGGAAGTTCCGCAACCACGTGTGCAAAATGGCCGCCAGCCGCGTGTATGGTCCGCGGCCACGGCGCGAGACGAAACATCCGCGGACGTTCCGACGTACGGAAAAATTATCCTGGATGGCTCTCACCGCCGGGCCCGGGCATCCAGTATCACTCGTCGCCACTGTTGGGGGTCTCTGGGTGCCCCCATGCGTGCCCGTGAGCCCCTCCACCTACAGACCTCACGCAGGACACGTCTGTGTGCTTCGGGCTCCCCGGTCGCTCTGCTGCGGCCGGGAACGCCCCGTTTATTTAAGCCGCACGCGGCGACGTGCAACGTCACGCCGCCGCGTGCGCATACCCTCACGGGGCAACGCCACAGGACAGAGAGTGTCTTCCGTGTGGCAGCGGTTGGGCCACGCCATAGATGCGGAGCGGCAGCGGGCGGAAGAGGCACGGCTCACGATGGTCAGGGCGGAGAACTCCATGCGGAGGGCCCTGAGGCGGGCCGAGTGCCTCGAGGCAATCCACAGGGCGTTGGAGGTGGACACTTCGATGGCCCTGCGGACCCTCGGGGCCATGGAGGAGGACCGCCTCCGGGACATTGAGCAGGAGTTCGATGATGCCCTGGCCCGGGACATCCAAAAGTAAGCCGTCAGACTAGCCCGCTGCCCTTGTACATATTTATGTAGTTAGTGTTAGGTTTCCTTTGTTTTTTTATTTATTTTGGACCTTTTGGACATTGGCCACATTTTTGTATATAGTTTATTTTATTAGTTAGTGTTGTTAGATAGGTTTCATTTCTTTTGTTGGGATAATGGACCCGGGCTTGTTCGTCTGTACATAGTTCACTGTTGGATTTTATTTTTCTTTCACAATTTACCCATGGAGCAATGGCTTTCAATTATTATTTCCCATTGGATTTTCTTTTGTGGACAGTGACTTTGGACACCATTACTTTGGATTATGATTTTTGGTTTTGCTTTTTTTCACGGACATGCTTCTTTTCTTTTTTGTACATTTCCATTTCTGTTTCTTTATTTTTGAATCTATTTATGTTTCCTTTAATACATATTTTTTTATCGAACTTCAATGTGTAGTATCATCTCATTGGTTTCATGCATATCATGATATGGGTTTTGAGATTCACTGACACCCATTGGGTGTATGTGAGGGACATGTGTTTCTTTCGAAACTTGCAATTGGTGTTCTGTCATGTAATTGCTATTTCTGAGTGGGTGGATGCAATACTCGGGTGGGTGTTTTGCATTTGGAGGCTAACCATAGGGACCAGGGATCTAGATTGTGATGACATGTTGGCTGGGGAACATGAGTTGGGGCCTGCTGGCAGGTGCCCCACAGTGCTGGGGGGTGGGGGTGGTGGGGACATGAGTTGGACATGGGTGGGGGCCTGGTGGAGGGTGCCCCTGCACTGCTGGGGGGTGGGGGTGGTGGGGACATGAGTTGGACTTGGGTGGGGGCCTGGTGGAGGGTGCCCCTGCACTGCTGGGGGGTGGGGGTGGTGGGGACATGAGTTGGACATGGGTGGGGGCCTGCTGGCAGGTGCCCCACAGTGCTGGGGGGTGGGGGTGGTGGGGGCATGAGTTGGACATGGGTGGGGGCCTGCTGGCAGGTGCCCCACAGTGCTGGGGGGTGGGGGGGGTGGGAGACATGGGTGGGGGCCTGGTGGAGGGTGCCCCTGCACTGCTGGGGGTGGGGGTGATGGGGACATGAGTTGGACATGGGTGGGGGCCTGGTGGAGGCTGCCCCTGCACTGCTGGGGGGTGGGGGTGGTGGGGACATGAGTTGGACATGGGTGGGGGCCTGGTGGAGGGTGCCCCTGCACTGCTGGGGGGTGGGGGTGGTGGGGACATGAGTTGGACATGGGTGGGGGCCTGCTGGCAGGTGCCCCACAGTACTGGGGGGTGGGGGTGGTGGGGACATGAGTTGGACATGGGTGGGGGCCTGGTGGAGGGTGCCCCTGCACTGCTGGGGGGTGGGGGTGGTGGGGACATGAGTTGGACATGGGTGGGGGCCTGGTGGAGGGTGCCCCTGCACTGCTGGGGGGTGGGGGTGGTGGGGACATGAGTTGGACATGGGTGGGGGCCTGCTGGCAGGTGCCCCACAGTGCTGGGGGGTGGGGGTGGTGGGGACATGAGTTGGACATGGGTGGGGGCTTGCTGGCAGGTGCCCCACAGTGCTGGGGGGTGGGGGTGGTGGGAGACATGGGTGGGGGCCTGGTGGAGGGTGCCCCTGCACTGCTGGGGGGTGGGGGTGGTGGGGACATGAGTTGGACATGGGTGGGGGCCTGCTGGCAGGTGCCCCACAGTGCTGGGGGGTGGGGGTGGTGGGGACATGAGTTGGACATGGGTGGGGGCCTGCCAGCAGGTGCCCCACAGTGCTTGGGGGTGGGGGTGGTGGGAGACATGGGTGGGGGCCTGGTGGAGGGTGCCCCTGCACTGCTGGGGGGTGGGGGTGATGGGGACATGAGTTGGACATGGGTGGGGGCCTGGTGGAGGCTGCCCCTACACTGCTGGGGGGTGGGGGTGGTGGGGACATGAGTTGGACATGGGTGGGGGCCTGGTGGAGGGTGCCCCTGCACTGCTGGGGGGGTGGGGGTGGTGGGGACATGAGTTCGACATGGGTGGGGGCATGCTGGCAGGTGCCCCACAGTGCTGGGGGGTGGGGGGGTGGGGACATGAGTTGGACATGGGTGGGGGCCTGCTGGCCGGTGCCCCACAGTGCTGGGGGGTGGGGGTGGTGGGAGACATGGGTGGGGGCCTGGTGGAGGGTGCCCCTGCACTGTCGGGGGGTGGGGGTGATGGGGACATGAGTTGGACATGGGTGGGGGCCTGGTGGAGGCTGCCCCTGCACTGCTGGGGGGTGGGGGTGGTGGGGACATGAGTTGGACATGGGTGGGGGCCTGGTGGAGGGTGCCCCTGCACTGCTGGGGGGTGGGGGTGGTGGGAACATGAGTTGGACATGGGTGGGGCCTGGTGGAGGGTGCCCCTGCACTGCTGGGGGGTGGGGGCGGTGGGGACATGAGTTGGACATGGGTGGGGGTCTGGTGGAGGATGCCCCTGCACTGCTGGGGGGTGGGGGTGGTGGGGACATGAGTTGGACATGGGTGAGGGCATGCTGGCAGGTGCCCCACAGTGCTGGGGGGTGGGGGGGTGGGGACATGAGTTGGACATGGTTGGGGGCCTGCTGGCAGGTGCCCCACAGTGCTGGGGGGTGGGGGTGGTGGGAGACATGGGTGGGGGCCTGGTGGAGGGTGCCCCTGCACTGCCGGGGGGTGGGGGTGATGGGGACATGAGTTGGACATGGGTGGGGGCCTGGTGGAGGCTGCCCCTGCACTGCTGGGGGGTGGGGGTGGTGGGGACATGAGTTGGACATGGGTGGGGGCCTGGTGGAGGGTGCCCCTGCACTGCTGGGGGGTGGGGGTGGTGGGAACATGAGTTGGACATGGGTGGGGGCCTGGTGGAGGGTGCCCCTGCACTGCTGGGGGTTGGGGGTGGTGGGGACATGTGTTGGACATGGGTGGGGGCCTGCTGGCAGGTGCCCCACAGTGCTGGGGGGTGGGGGTGGTGGGAGACATGAGTTGGACATGGGTGGGGGCCTGCTGGCAGGTGCCCCACAGTGCTGGGGGGTGGGGGTGGTGGGGACATGAGTTGGACATGGGTGGGGGCCTGCTGGCAGGTGCCCCACAGTGCTGGGGGGTGGGGGTGGTGGGGAACATGAGTTGGACATGGGTGGGGGCCTGCTGGCAGGTGCCCCACAGTGCTGGGGGGTGGGGGTGGTGGGGACATGAGTTGGACATGGGTGGGGGCCTGCTGGCAGGTGTCCCACAGTGCTGGGGGATGGGGGTGGTGGGGACATGAGTTGGACATGGGTGGGGGCCTGCTGGCAGGTGCCCCACAGTGCTGGGGGGGTGGGGGTGGTGGGGACATGAGTTGGACATGGGTGGGGGCCTGGTGGAGGGTGCCCCTGCACTGCTGGCGGGTGGGGGTGGTGGGGACATGAGTTGGACATGGGTGGGGGCCTGGTGGAGGCTGCCCCTGCACTGCTGGGGGGTGGGGGTGGTGGGAGACATGGGTGGGGGCCTGGTGGAGGGTGCCCCTGGTGGTTAGGGGTGCAGGGGGACATGCGTTGGTGGGCAGCAGTGCAAGTTGACATGTGGGTTGGCTGGGGGGCATGGCCATGGTTGATTGGGTGCCTGCAGGACATGTGCAGGGTATGCCCCTGTGGTGTGAGCCACCTGCAGGGGCCGTGGAGGGTGTAGAGGGAACACCTGGGAGGACCCACACGTGCAATTCACGTGTGGTGCTCCCCGCGCACCCCTGTAATACACGTACCCTGATGGAATTGCGTGTGATACTTTCCGCGCACCCCTGATATGCACGTACCCTGCTGATATCGTGTGTGAAACTTCCCGCGCACCCCGAAATACAAGTAGCCAGGACATTCGCGTGTGTAACTTCCCGCGCACCCCTGATATACATGTACCCTGCTGACTTTGCGTGTGAAACTTCCCACGCACCCCAAGATACACGTAGCCAGGAGATTTGCGTGTGTAACTTCCCGCGCACCCCTGATATATATGTACCCTGCTGACTTCGCGTGTGAGACTTCCCACGCACCCCAAGATACACGTAGCCAGGAGATTTGCGTGTGTAACTTCCCGCGCACCCCGAAATACATATAGCCAGGAGATTCGCGTGTGGAACTTCCCGCGCACCCCGAAATACAGGTAGCCAGGACATTCGCGTGTGGAACTTCCCGCGCACCCCTGGAATACACGTATCCTGCTGATATCGCGTGTGAAACTTCCCGTGCACCCCGAAATACACGTAGCCTGGACATTCGCATGTGGAACTTCCCGCGCACCCCTGGAATACACGTACCCTGATGGAATCGCATGTGGAACTTCCCGCACACCCTTGAAATACACGTACCCTGATGGAATCGCGTGTGAAACTTCAAGCGCACCCCTGAAATGCACGTACCCAGCTGAAATGACGTGATGTACTTCCCGCGCACCCCAGTGATACACGTAACCCGCTTGCCGTGCTGGTACAGGGTTAGCGCAGCCCTTTGCACTGGATTGGGGATTTTGATGGCTTTTCCCTGCGCGAGAGGCGTTCTTGGGGGCGTAACTGGCGCTGCTGCAGGGTCGCTGCGCCACTGTGCGCCACGGCTGGTTTTGGTAGCTGGAATCCATGAATACGCTGTGCGCGGAAATGGGTTTTGGCGCACGCAGCTGGCGCAGGGATTCGCACGCGCACACTGTGCGCCAGCCGCGTGCGCCACTTGTGCACTGAATTCTATGAATTACCCCCTAAGTTGTGCAGAATATGCATGGGAAGATTTACATGATTTTGTACGCATATCAAACAAAAACAAAACAAGCATAGATATACTAACACCTTGAGAACTTTGCTCTCTAGATCCTGTTAATGTTTCAAGATATTTCCATCATCGTTTCATTGCTATGCTACACTTTATTTGTAATAAAACTGTTCCTCCACTGGAGAAGTACCACACTTCTTTTGGAGAAAAGAATACCAAGCCAGAGGAGCACCACATAGCCACTTGCTTTTATGGATTAAAGATGCTCCTAAATATGGCCAAGACAGTGATGCCACTGTTTTACAGTTTATCGAAAAATATATCACTTGTGAAATTCCATCAGAAGCAACAAATAGTGATCTTCATGCACAAATTGTACAATTTCAAAGACACAAATGTGGCAAATATTGTTGTCGCAAATACAAAAACAAAGGGAAATACTATACCAAATGCCACTTTGGTTTCCCTAGACCAGTTACAGAAACAGGTGAAGTGAACAACTTCATGTCCTCAGTTAGACATAGTGTTAAAGGTAAATCACCTAAGAACACATATTACATAAAAAGAACAGAAGAAGTAAAATATATCAATGATTACAATGCAATCATTGCCCTCTTATGGAATGCAAACATAGATGTGCAGTACATTGCAGACAATTCCACTGCCTTTGCACAATATGTTACAGCCTACTTAACAAAAGCAGAAAAAACAGAGCTTCAAGACCTCTGGAAGGACCTATCATCGGACAAAACACTATCTCAGAAATTGTACAGCTTAGGCATAAAAATGCTCTCTCATAGAGAATGTGGCTCTTATGAAGCTGCAGATCGTTTAGCCGGTACTGCTTTGTATGGAAAATCTGAAAATATAGTAAGGCTAAGTCTTGGTCCTGCTAAATCTAGAAAAAGAGTTCTCAAATCATATGACAACATAGAAACAATAGCCAAAACTGATCCCAACAGCCAAGACATTTTAAAAACCATTTACTAGACACATACTACCCAAACAGGAGTACCACTTTGGAAACAATGTGTCTATACCACATAGCCCAAAACTTCACATTCAAAAATAATATAAAACCTGATGAAAAAAAAGGTATATATAGAGTGACAAATTGTGAAGGCAGCTTAGTGAAGCTTACCAAACAAAGCTTAATTAATCATATCAAATTGTCATTAAAAACTCTTCAATATAAAGAACAATATTATATGTCCCTGCTACAACTTTTTAAACCATGGAGAAAAGAAGAAGAGATACTAGAAAACTATGACTCCTATGAAGACGCTTTCAAAGCAAATGAAAGCACTATCACCGATGTAAACTTTACATAGTACAAAACAATGTTCCACAATGAACAGCAACACGAAGAAGAACTCCAGGCCCAACTAGATAAGGACACTCCCGACAGTAGTCAACCTTCTGTAACAGGAAGCCAAGAACCACTGGGACAGCCACTAATAGGAAATGAGGCAGAATTAGCTATGACAGAAGTAGTGAACACCATGTGTCACTATGAAGAACATACAGAAGACTTAAATGTACTACAATCAAAATTGAACATAGAGAAGCGTACCATTTTTCAAGAAATAACAAAACAAATTGCACATGGTGTACAACATGAAAATAAAGAATGTACCTGCCAAAAGTACAAACCTATACTACTATACGTCAGTGGTGAAGCTGGTTCAGGCAAAACATTCTTAATCAAAATCATCAACAAGTTCCTTTAACAATTGACAAACAACAAACTGTCAGCTGTTGTAACTGCCCCCATTGGTTTAGCTGCCTAGAACATATGTGGTGTCACTTTACACTGATTACTACTCCTTCCAGTTGAACACCAAAACAAATTAGAATATTACACACTTTCTACAGAATCTGCACTGGAACTACGCATAGTGTTAAAACAAATGAAAATGCTACTAATAGATGAAGTGAGCATGGTCTCCAACCTAATGTTGGCTTTGATTCACCTCAGATTGCAAGAAGTATTTAAAACAAACTACGAAGAGCTCTTTGGAGGAAAACACATTATTGTTTTTGGAGATCTTCTTCAATTGACACCAGTGAAAGGGTGAAAGGTGAACCTATTTTTAAAACCTTAGGACACAAACTCTGCCATAAAATTGTTGGCAGCATAGGAAATGTCAACCTTTGGCAACATTTCCAATACAGAGAATTAACAGAAAACATGCGCCAATCTAAAGACCTCACTTACGCCAACATTTTTAAAAGTATTAGAATTGGTGTAATATCTCAAGAAGCACAAGCAATATTAAAAACCCGGCACATCCATGCACTTTATAGCCATAATTCATGTGGTACTGATGTCATAGAACAATTAACACACAAACATTTTAATTGTATGTCCTTAATGGCAACTCTTGCAAGCTGTTACAAATTCAATGAAACAATGTTGAAAAAAGAAATGCAACCAATAATTGAAATTTACTCCACAGACAAACTGGATGTACATGGTATGACACTACCCATGTGTCAACAAGCCACAACAAGACTAAATACCTTAGGAAATTCTATCGCCAACACAGCTAGCTGGTTCAGAGAAAATATTAAAATTTTCCTTAAACTGTAGAGTAATGCTTAAACGTAACCTTGACATGGAGCAAGGACTAGTTAATGTAGCACTGGGTACAGTTGTTGGCTTTCAAACATACCCACGTGACAACAACATTCAGTTTGTCAAACTTTCGGAAGTAAAAAGGATAGGGCGATCAGCAGCTCAATTCCTTCTCTTCAAAGACATGTATGTATGCAGGGAACAATTTTCTCTAACTCTAGCATACGCAGTCACCAAATGTTAGTCCTTCATAGAAACACAACAAACAATCCTGACAACACATATAGTGTTCATGGAATAAGACAAGAATTGGACTACTATGATGGAATGGTGAAATTCACTATAAACTCACAAGAAGGTCGACATGAATTTCTAATGTACTTACTACAAGTACTGGAAAACAAAAACATACCTATAAATGAAATCTTCCAGATTTCATACATGTGGAAACATACATGCACTCTCTGCAACAATGTGGCACAGGAACAAATCCCTAATGAGCACTTTGTGTATGTATCCATACCTAATTGTGAATCTGTTCCATTTCAGCAACTTGAACAAAATGCAAACCATGGTAGATTATGTACTACCTGCAATTCAGATAATCGCTCCACCTTACTAATACAAACACATAGTAAATACATAATACTAATGCTTCCACGTTACAATGCAGATGGTACAAAAAACAAATGCAAGCTGACGGGAGCCACAACCAATGCAAGTCACTACACTGCATATATAAAAAAGAAAAGTGGATGGTTCGAATGTAATCATAGTACCACTACTCTAAAGCAGAGATTACCAGCAAATCTTACAAACGCTTATTTAATATTCTTAAAACAAAAATGTAATAACTAATCTGTACTTAAACATCAACAAAACTTCAATTAAAAAACTATAAACAGTTAGAATACGCCAACAGGAATCTAACTGCCCCAAGATTATATAACAACCAAACAAATAAATGAATACCACTAAATTATAACAAGACACAAACAGTTAGAATACGCCAACAGGTATCTAACTGCTCCAAAAATATGCAACAAGCCAACAGATAGAACATGAGCCAGAAACAACAAGTGAACACTGAAAACAAACAAACAAATAGACTGTAGCATAACAAAAAATGTTTTTTTTAAATCCAACATGTATTTTCTTTCCCACAGACCCAATGATTTAAAAAAACAAACACAGAAACTGAGCAAATTGCACATTACAGTGGTTTGTAAACTACTAAATATGAGGGTCGATAAAAATCTGAAATGTCTATTTTGCAATGTAATAAGTCTTTATAAATGACCTACACTAACATGATCTTTTCTTCTATCACAGAAATTGAAAAAGAATATGTGCTCCAGTTACCCAACTCATGAATAAAATATATCCATTCACAAAAAATGAAACAGTAAGTATATTCTAATAGAACGCATAAATACTGCTTCATAACAGAACCATTGAAGCAAACATCTTACCATACACCACAATACAAAATGTTTACTTCCATGGATATGTTATACTGCAGTGCTTGTTACCAAACTCTACAATCTTAATGACATGACATAGCCAAAACTTCACATACAAACTATAGAAATCAAACAGTACACAAACTCGCAAATATTTGATAGATATTCGATTCTATGTGTGTGATCTATGGGTATGATATGCTGCAGTGGTTGTGGCCAGGGCCTAGAGCTTTGGGTGCATGCCCTATGGCCTACGGGCTTTTGCCATGCACCCAAGACTCTAGGCCCTGGCCACAACCACCACAGAATATCACACCAATAGATCACACCCATAGAATCAAACATTTTAACTGTCTATATAGACCCACCCATATCACACTTTTTGCAAAGTTTGGTGAGAATTCATCCAGGGAGAGCGAAGTTATAAGCCACCCACGGTGGCTTATAACTTCAGTGCATATAACTTCGGTCTAGGCCCTGGCCACAACCACCGCAGCATATCTCACCCATAGAATCAAACATTTTAACTGTGCCATATGGGCACCCAAGACTCTAGGCCCTGGCCACAACCACCGCAGCATATCACACCCATAGATCACACCCATAGAATCAAACATTTGAACTGTCTATATGGGCCCACCCATATCACACTTTTTGCAAAGTTTGGTGAGGATTCATCCAGGGAGAGCGAAGTTATAAGCCACTCATGGTGGCTTATAACTTCGGTGCATATAACTTCGGTCTTGACTAGGCCCTGGCCACAACCACCGCAGAATATCACACCCATAGAATCAAACATTTTAACTGTGCCAAATGGGCATTTTCTATGTCCGCGGACACCGCGCGTGTCCTTAGAAGAGTTTCAACTTGCCTGCGGACAGCACGGACGGGAACAGTGTCCTTAGGACACCCCTCATTTTGACTAATTACGGACATCCCGGACAGCTCGGTCATGGCAAATACATCAGAGGCACCTCCCACCTAAACAAATACAGTATTTGACCCCTCTCTTACTCCCCAAGCACTCTTGCACACCAAAACACTCCCCAAAACTGCATTTTCCCTCTGTTTGCCGCCACGTTGTGGGCGGATCCAAGGAGGCGGGCGCATTGGAACAATCCGACGCACTTCACGCTCTTCACCATCCAATCAGCGAACACGTCACATGTCCGAGGACATGGCGCGAGCCGATTAGCCAATCGGTGTCCTGTCCGCGGAGCAAACAGGGAAGTGTGTCCGGCGAGTGGACATAGATATTACACATTTTTTTAGACCTACTTTTTGATCGTTTTAAAAGAAACTACTGAACAGATTTTCACCAAATTTACAAAAGCACGCTTTTGGGATCAAGCCGCTGCTCCTGCCACAAATATGGTGAAAATCTGTCCATCGGTTTGGGCTGTAGGCGTGCACAAAGTTTTCTCCCCATTCAGTCTATGGGAAAAAAAAAATTTGGGACTCCCTCTATACCATTGCCCCCCCGGACCAAACCTCACCAAACTTTGCAAAACAATTCAGAGTGGGCCATATACTTTTTCTGCAAGGTTTGGTGAGGATTCGTCCAGGGAGAGCGAAGTTATAAGCCACCCAAAAAGTGTACTTCCTATGGGATTAGCAACTTAACCATAACTACACAGCCACTACTGTGGCTGTGTAATTAGAATATAGGTAACTTCACCGTTAGGAAGGAAGCAGAAGAAAACTTCATCTTGGCCATCAGCAACACTGCTTAGTCCCTCAGCAGGTAGGCAAAGAGATCACTACGTCCAACGGGGTCTGAAGCAGAGCGTCGTTCCTTTCAGTGAGACTGCATCACCCGAGGTTTCAACGTACAACTAACTCTCTCCGTAATGCCCTCTCGTTTATGGGGGCATTCCCCCGCCCTTCCCAATTGCATTCTGCTCTCGGCCGAAGAGCAGATCACAAACAGAAGGGACAGTGGGTGGAAAAATCCAGTTATAAGTGGAAAAACCCAGCGTCCCTCTCTCTCATGCATTCCCAGGCCCCTTATCATGAACCTGCAGTATGCGCCAACTCCCTTTCTGTATTTGTCCTTCAATGGACAATATAAAACTATTCTCCACAGTTAGTCCACTCAGATAATATTTATATGACCTTACTCTGTTTTCGCTGTTACTTGCTCATTCTGTGAAGCCGGGGGAAACACAGACTTTATTAGTGTAATGGGAGATGAGTGTTCAAAATGGCTGTGCATCAATGCCTTGTTATTCTGGCTCACATTTTTCACACTAGCATACAGACCAATAGCCTGACATCCCCTATGGAACAGGCAGCCTATGTATACGGTCTCACCAACCAGCCACCCAGGTTTCTACTGTATGTGATGACGTCACGGATGATGTGATGTCCCTTCTTAATGTCCTGCTCGTGCAGATTTTGGCATAGCATTTTGCAGCAGCAGAGTTCTTTATTGCTGCTTTCCATTTTTGTGTGGAAATAAACCTTGTTTACCTTGCAAGAGGTTTCTTGGGTCTTTGTCCCTAGTGGGTTGTATTTTTACTGGTGTGAGCATTGAGGGGCTTTCATACAATAGTTTCCTTAGCAATGGTCCTGGTGAAGCAAGGGAATATTAAGGAGGCCTTCTCCACCTGCCGAATCTCAAGTCTGCACTAAAGCATTTTGGTTGCTCATTAGTGGAGGGGGTCACTCTGTAGCTCGCCTTAAAATCAGGCCAGGAGCCATCGAAAGACAGGAGGCCACCCAAGACTGACGTTCTAGTGCGCTTCCTGCCTTTCTAGCTCTGGAGACCCAAGACAACCACACCTGCCTATCTTTAAAGAAATCTTATTTTGAACTAATACCCATGGGTCTCTTCTTTAACATCTCTTCTCTTTTCTTCATCTATTCTGCCTCCTGTTGTACCTCCTGAAGGGTCCGCAACATAATTTTTAATCAACATACTTTACTTATGCCCCATAAGAGTGGGGTACGTGGTGCCCTCAATCTTGTGCTCCACAGTTCTTAAGCTTCCATGCTACTATTCACCTTTTCTTCACAGCTCTGCGCCCTCACCTTTCTTCGTTACTCCCTCCTATTCAAATATCTCTTTCTTGGAAACCCTCCTTCACCCCTTGTGCTACATCCAGCCTAAGTCCTTTTACCTCCCTCTTTTTAATAACCTTTCTACACCTCCATCTCCCTCACTCTCTATCCACAACTTCTGTTGTTTCTTTCTCTCAACCTCTTGGGTCGCTCTCTCCGCAGACCTTGGGATCTTCCTCACCCCAGCCTAGATCTTTCTGTACCCATTCTCCTGAGTCATCTTCTTCCCACTATCATACCTCTTTCTTTCCACAGTCTCCTGGGTCGCTTTCCTAGCTACTATCTCACCTCCTTACCCTGACCACCTTGGCCATTCCTGAGTCTCCATGCCCCCTGATTCAACTCCTCCTGCAACCTCTATCAGAAGTCTCCAAAAAAGCTCCTTCTCAGACTCCCACAAATTGATGCCACAGGTACATACATTTATTGGGCTGTAATCCTGACTTCCAGCCTATATATTGGCTAATTGAACTTGGATGTGTGTCCCTCTTTAGCAGGGATGATAATTTGCTGAAGGACCTCCGCTACTGAGATGGGTTACAGTTCTGATGTAGGTCTTGGGTCTGGCTAATCCCTCCCCATGGGTGGTCTGATCACTGCTGACAACACTTTTATTGATGGCCTGCCTTAGCCTAACCATTCTTAGGTGTATGGGTGTAGAGAGGTAATGAGGTGACTGCTTGACTTTCCCATCCTAGCTCACTTCCTGCTTGTTCCTCCTTTAGTATTACATATGATTTCTGTGTAAGCTTCGTCCGGAATATCAACTATTTAAAGTTGCAGGCTGTAGTATTCTTAGCCAGCCTAAGGTCAAGACGCTGGGGGTCACATTGGACCAAGAACTGTCCATGAAAGGACAAGTTAACAGTCTTGTCTCCAGTACTTCATATCACCTGAAACTGCTTGCCCAGTTGCGCCCATTCCTTAACACCACCAATTGTGCCACAATCGCACGTGCCATCATAGGGCAAAACTGGACTATTACTCTAGCCTATTGCTTGACATTCCCAAATATGAATTTACCCAATTGCAGGTAATCTAAAACAATGCTGTCCGCATTGTTAAAGGATTACATAGAACAGACCATGTCACTGCGGCCAGGAGAGCCTTACATTGGCTTCACGTCAGTAGCAGGATCACATTTCGTGTGCATTGCATTACGCACAAATGCTTATATGGCAGGCTCTTAAGTATTTGTCTAAATGCATCTCGTTGCTCACAGCCCGTTGAGCGCTGAGGTGTAATAATACCTGCCTTCTGGAGATACCAAGGGCCAGACTCTCTTACTTGGCTCAGAGATAATTCCCCCACGCAGCTCCTAGGATCTGGAATGCTGTTCCATTGGATCTGAGAACATGTCCTTCTCTCGTTACCTTCAAGCAAAGGCTGAAAACTGTTCTATTCTCTTCAACTCTCGTGATATCTTTTTTTCCTGATCTGACTCTTGCCTGTTCATTGTTCTATGTTTTGTCTTTGCGTCATTATGCCCCTGGGCCTGTGTTATGCACTATACATATAAAATAATAAATAAATACATTCAATAGGAGCCAGGTTTACATGCACTGCTGGTTCTTCAATTCTCAAAAATGGACAGGAGCTACTAAGGCAGTAATATGATGAACCCCTACCTCCCTTGGAGCATGTTGGGGTATTCAGATTATTTTACCAATGTCTCAGATGGGCCAATGATAATCCTGCCCCCTTGGTGGACCCACCATCAAAAAGTAAGGACAGACAGGGGCCTTTGTCACAAGCCTGTGATATGTGCTTTGGTCTACTTGAGATAGTTTCAAGCACCCTTGTGGGGGAAGGGGGACCAGACTGATATGCAAATGTACATTTCTCCTCTGTGAAAGTAGAGTGAGATGAACATCGATTGTAGACTGTCCTCAGAGGGCACCATCCCAGCGAACAGGTTATATGAACATGTTCATTCTCAATAGAGAAGGTCCCATATGTTTGGCACATTTTGGAACGCTTGGGGATTTACTGTAATTTTTGAAGGGTAATTCAGGCAACATCTGCATGATCCCTGTGTATATAGAGAGACAACATCACAACTGCAGTCCGCTGATGATGCCCAACAAGACAGAAAGACATGCCTGGATTGCTTGTGGTACCCTTGTCCACAGGAGACTTGTCTAGCATTTCAGTGCTGCACTGTGCTTGTGGGCAGGACCAGACTGATATGCAAATAGATATTTGAAGTGAAGCGGGCTGCAGGCAAGTTTTATACGTTTCTTTATTAAAAAATAAAATAAATATAAAGGCAGGCCCTCTCATCTGCACAGGCATTGGAATCTTAGTAAATTCTTGGTTACTCTGGAAACTTCATTACAAGTTGATTTTGCATTGGCCAACTGAGTGGCAACAGGATAAACAAAGCATGCAGGACCATGGCAACATACGTAACATGTTTATAGGGTATCCAGTGATGTTACAGAAAACATTTTATCGAGGCATTTTTTTTAAATATATGGGGGTAAGGGGATACAACTGGTGGGGGGGATTTGGGGTTAAAAACATGGAGAAATTGGGGACTTGGAGGGTGAGTGCCACAAATAAAGAAACAAAAATATAAGTATTATTTCGGTACATTTATTCTTTTAAATAATGCTTTCAGTAAAAGGTTTTCGGTAAAATGACATAGAACCGTTTATGGATGTTGTTTCAACTGCCTTATAACATGTTGATTTATTACAGTTGGTATAATTGTTTATTACAGTTGCAAAACATGTTTGTTTACTACAGGTAGCATCCTACCTGATATTATATATTTGTATGTGTACATCGATAATATACACAGTTTTAGAATAAAACAAGTTTTTTTTACAAGCATTTATGCAGAGGAAGCATGACTAGATAGCAATATTTTTCTACTGTGAAAACACAGTGAGTCAAAGCATGCTTGTAGACTCTCCTGAGTGGGCACCATTCCAGGGATCAGGTTATTTGGCCATGAATGTTCCCATATGATCAGGGAGAATTTGTGGGTGAAGAGTGACTGTATGCTTGATCAGATGATTGACATTTCCAAGGAGTTGAAGTGCATGGAACAATGCTTCAAAAAATAGCAAATTTAAACACCATGCGGAGTGTGGAGGTTAGTGCCACTAAGGGAGTATTGGAAGCAAATGCCCAAGTGCAGACCATGGCAGAGATAGCTTCAGAGAGGGTAGCAGAAGGAGAGAGGAAGCAAGAATAGAGTGCTGGTGTGTGAGTCTCAAACACTTTGACAATGACAGGGACTGCTTTATACAGGGTCATATTCGGAGAATGAGGGAAGAGGGATCACATGTCAAGACGCGGTAGGAACATTCAAGGAAAGAGGATGAATGAGATATTGGATAACATACTGGATGAGGTGCTCTGAGTGAGCGTAGTGTAGAGGAAGAATTGAAAAGGAAGCCATGTGATGTTGCGCCTATTAATGAGTGGTAATATAGATAGCTTTGTAGAATTCCCACTCACCATTATGAAGTGTTGGAAGACAGAATTTAAGAAGTGTACCTTTATTGAGATGGAAACCGTTGCTGATGCATATGGGTACAACCCCAGAGACATTAAAGGCACATTACATGCAGCCTTTCAATTCAAAGCAAGGACAAACAAAGGTGCATGCATGTTGTAGGTAAATGTGTAAATCTTTTGGGCTGAGATTAACAAGGAAAACTAACGATATAACTTGATTCATGTAGCAAAGAACACGTGCTGGTGGTAACAAGGGTTCTGACACCAAGGGTCAAAATATCATGGAACAATGGTGCCAGGAGGTATTCTGAAGGTGGTGTGATATCTTAAGGGGTTCGGGATATATAACAAAGCTGAGTGGAGGTCACACCAGTTGTCTCTAAGGACAGAAAGGACCCCATGGCAACTAGGGAGGAGGTAACAGCTGAAATGGAAGGAGGCATGATAATAGTATTATAGGTCATGTGGATGACTAAAAATCGCTCATCCTTTTACTCATTGCGAAAAAGTATGACCACCAGGATAAGCTTTGCATAGACTTAGGGAGCCTCAACAAGAACTTTGTAACAAAAAGGTGTGCTCTGCCCAACATAATTGAACTGGTGGTAGCCATGGGAAAGTCAATACAAGGAAAGTGTTTTGGATACTCTGCTTTCCCAGAGTGCCACACCTTTCATTAACATGTGTCGTAATCCCTGCTCCAGCCTTACCCGCCCTACCTTTTAATGTGACTGATGTTTTAACGAGGGATCCAAGGAGCCGGTTGATATGGGAGATGTGAACGGCTGTGAAGGATCTAACCAGGAGTGGATCTTTGCTCTGTCCAGAGATATTATCGTTCATTAGACCAGATGATGCTGTGACATCCTCGAGTGCGATTCATCTTTGTGCCTGCCTTACAACAGAGTGTCTGCAGGTTCCTCACAAGGGGATACACCTTCACAACAATGGACACACTTGAACAAGCAGCCATGAGTGCCCAACCACATCTGCCCTTTGTGCACCAGTGGCACCATCCATTAACATGTGCTTTTTGCCAGCACTACCCCCAGATTGCTGGTGGTATCCTTGCAGCAATGTTGCTATTTGGGCAAGCCCAGAGGGACAGAATGACATACTGTCTGACAGATGCTATCACGTGTATCCCACAATGGTGGTGGATGTCATGAAGAGGTATATGCTCCTGGACCATATGACCCTCTTGTAGGAGAAGTGACATACCCATTGTGCAAGAATATAGAAAAATAGAATGAGGAGTGACTGCCCTCTGAATCAGAGCAAGTAGGATAGGCCACAGATATTGGAGTTGTGGCTCAAAATGTGTGAGTGGGGCCTAATGAGTTGCAAAAACGTATTTTGCAGCCAATTGTTCTATGTTAAAAAATGCAACTGTACTAAATATTAGAAGATGCATCACTTTCTGCAGAGTTTGAAAACGTATGGAACCTGTTGAAAGGGCTTAAGGAGTTAATCCCAGTTAAGGACGCTTATACAAAATAAGCTTGAGGACCAAATGTTGGCCTGTGATAGGGCCTAGCTAGAAACTTGTGACTTGCAATAATGTTTCATATACTCTTAAGGCAGAAATCTGATGACTTATATTTCACCTCTACTTACATTTTTGCAGCTTTCATTCATAGCATACAACATATTGCTTGCTAGCAGTGGTCCTCTTTAATCATTCTCATATAATGAATGAAACAAGTGCACTGTGCATTTGAAATGGTAGATACCTATGTAAAATGAACCAAGCCACCACTGAATCCAATGCCAATATTGATCTTGATGAATAAAGAAGAAACCAAAAATGTAGAACTTTGAAAATGATGTAAGGTGATATTACTAGACAGATTAGTAGGATGTTTTGACCATCATATTTGGTTAGTTTTCATAATTCACTTTTTTGTCATTTATGAACCAGGGCTGGTGGTATGGTTTATGAAGCAACTGTTTAGATGTTTTCAATTTTGGAAGAACACACAAACAGTTACTGGTGTAGGAAATACAATGCACCACAAACAAATGATTGCAGTTGGAATTCACTGGAAGATAGAAATGGATATTACTGCCTCAAAACATATGACTCAATCATGTTCTGTTATCAAGCTTGACAAATGATCCACCTAAACCTCACATGAGTTTCAGTGCTATGTGAACTTCAGTGACTGCTCAAACCCATGTGTTTCCAGCTGTTGTGTACCAGAGACTTTATTAACCAGTAAATGCTGCTGTTTGCAGCACTTGGGTAACAAGAGGAACTGAAAAAAGCCAGCAGTTCAACTACTGTATGGCACTTTGAAAAGTGACTCTTTGTGCACTACTGTAATTGCAAAAACAAGGAGGACGACTCAGGAACAGAACAATAATTGTACAAACACTAATGGAATAACATACTATTACAGTCAGTCACCACTGCCGTAAGTCAATAAAGCTACAGAAGAGCAGCAATGTTCTCTTGGTTGACAGTAGTGACTGGGGTCATATGGCCACTGGATACTGGTTAAAGGGCCGCAGTAGAGGTACACAATGTGGTACCCAACTTGGCCCAAGCACTCGGGTTTCTTGCATCTAGTGTAAGTTGTGATATGCTGTCATTCTTTGTCCTATATGAAGAATCTCCACATTTGGGTTTTATTGGTGGATCAAGAACACATATACTCATCTGGCCATGATGGCCATTTTGGAGTTGGTGGTGGGGCTGCTACATGCTAACATTTTGCATTTTCATTTCTGCCAGACCACACACAATTGGAAGGGTAGCTTTGGCTTTCGCTCCTGTCTCAAATCTGGCATTGCCCCCTTCGCTGTGATAAATTTAACTGCCTGATTCTTGCAGTTCTCAGCCCCATCAGCTCTATCTGCTCCGCTCACTGATGCACCACAGTGCCTGCTCCTGGGTTGCCAAATACAGCCCACCTGTAAATCATATCATGCTGCATGGGTGCCTCAAAGTCGTAAGCAACAACAGTCATTGAAGGATTTACAACTGTGGAACCAAACCCATACAAAATAATGTCGTACTATAAATTGGTCAAAGCCATCCACCAAAGCGGTTTCAAGATAAACAGTAATGTTAAAGATAACCATGGCAAAGAAATACAATTTAAGAACATGGCAAGGGGACTCCATATACAGTTATAAGTAGAGTAAAACATGAATCCATTGATATGCATTCCCTACTGAATGTTTGTGAATGTTTTTGTTTCACTTAAGAAGTAGACATAAAGACAATTATAATTTTGAGGGTTAACATAAAGCTTTGCAAGTTCATCTCAGTAGAGACAAATGTTGCCCCTAGAAATAGCCTTCCTTTCCCTACTGAAGTAATTAAAGATCCTATGTGGATCCCTTCACGTCACCTAATGTACTTCCCTTGCTGCCCTCATCCCCATCTATTTAATTTGATCACTCAGGAAACAGACTGCAAATGGACAGTATCTCTGACCCATTGTGGTTTTAAAGCTAGTGATCTGTGAACCTAACTGCCTTCCATGGCATAGGTTGGGGAGCATAAGGGCAGCAGTAATGCAGGGGAGGAAGTATAGCTTGGGGGCAATGTGTATGTCTTGGAAGCAAGGCAACGCAGCGCAACACATGTTTGAATCCCGATCCCAGGCGCTTTATAAATGAACAATTCAAATATAAATAAATATAAATTAAGTAGGATTTGATGCAGCAATTAACTTGGCCTCCACCTTTCAGCATCTTCTAGGAAATCCTAAAAGTCTTACATTAGCCCACATTTAGCAGTTCTCTTGTTATTGCAGCTTGACAATTGCATTGTCTAAGCCGAGATCATGGGTCTTCAACTTTACCTCAGGTGCCCTGTGCCTTCTTCCGATGAGACGTGGCAACGCTCAAGAGTTCAGACACTGACATGTTAAGAGTATCATGTGACTGCCGTGTCACGGGAACTTTGTGTTTCTTTGTAAAGTAACTTATCATCAATGGCCTTTGGGTGTCCTGTTGAATCCTTTTCAAAGGAGCACTCATGGGAAGTTGCATGTTAGCTAGATGGGATTTGTGTTGAGGGGTCTTACCCAGTCATTTCCATTAGTGGGAAAGCTCAGTTCAATAGTTTGATTTTCAAAGGTAGTCTGAAGAGAAATTGATTATTGAACACTTGCAAAGTGGGTTATATAGTATTCTAAGGCTTCCACTCCTGCACTCTCAAGATCTCACAGAAACTTGTACCTATTTCTAGTCCTCAGAATAATGGAATTTTGGCGAACTGCATGTTCTTGGTTTGCAGGTTTTGGTGATGATGTGGTTGTGATATTTTAGAAAGGGAATTGTATTTTAGCAAACAGCTATGAAAATGGCAAATTCTCATGTGAGTGAGAATGAGTTCAATACATCAAATACATTGTACATCATGTATTCAGAAGGACTTACAACGAGTTCTGTTTGTTAATGTACGTAGTTATTATAATTCCTATTATTGGCACTGTGCGGGTCTTAGCTTTTTTGGCTCGTTGACTAAACATAAATAATTTTTCAAATAACTATTTTACATTAAAAAAAATGATCTATTAAACAACGATTGGTTTAATGTTGGATTTGATAAGCACTTAAAATGTAGCATAAATGACTACGGTTCTGTATCAACTGGAAACAAATGCTTGCAATACGTGGTTAGAATGAAAAAACCGAGTCCATTAAGCGTCTATTCCTATAATTAGTCGTCGTCTGTCCTCTCCTATCTGCTTTAGGATGTGTCCATGTGTGCACATGGCCCAGGCGGTTTGAGTACTGTGATGTTTGGCAGGGAGCTGTATCACCAGTTCATTATGCAGAGTCTATCAAATGGGTAATTACTCCGTTGGAGATGTTTCCAATCTCTGCTGTATTCCAATCACTCTTAATGTGGTGCAACATGTCAATAGGGGATCTGGAAAATGGATTGTGATACTCAGTGGTATGCAGTAAGAATCTAATATATAAACTATGAATATGTTAATTATGTAGATTTTTAGGATCATTGCCATGCATACAAAAAGACACACCGTTGTGCATATGTGACACATATTATTTGCATGTATACATCATTTAAACTGCGGATTTGTAAGACAACTAAGTAATGTTGACATTATTAAAGTTAAGCGTAGACTATGTACATTTGCAAAACAATGTGCATGTATTTCTATGTCGCTGTCTCTTCTCACTTGATTAGGCCAAAGTAATCACACATTTTTTAAAAATGAATCTTTGATCTTCTTTTCAAGTTTGCTCACTTAAACGAAGGAATGCATCTCTTCAAAGGAAATCTGGAAAAAATATGTTTCTTTTTTATTTCCATCACATGTGAAATATTGCTGTTGTACTATATCTCTGAAATAATGTATAACTTTGAAGATCAGTTGTGGGTCTCAAATCATTTGTGGATCTGCTTTTATTTGAAATCTGTTCACAGAGATGTTTTTCAAGAGCCTCATTTAGGACCTGAATCACAGAGCGTTTTCCTATGGGATTGCACCATTGTAAAACGCTTCTATGAATCAGGCCCTTAATCTTCTATTGAAGTTCAGTGGCCATGCAGTGTACATAGTGGAAACAGCTATCAGACAGTGGCACAAACTGTGGACACTTGTACCAATATACGTTTTTAATTTCTGGGGCAAACCTGGCCCTTGGGTTCTTACTTTCTGATAGAACAACAATCAGGTGAGAGGGAACAGTAGTTATAGGGGGCCCCTTTTTTCCAATGTAACATTTTTGACAGGTGGGAACCCCCCCTGGTTGTCCTTATCCTGCCCCCTTTTGATATGGGGTTGATTTCTTTTTGATATGGAATTTGATACGATTACATTTTTGATATAAAAATGTTTTAATATCAAATTTAACATCGATTTGACATCCGTTTTATCGAAACGGCATTATAAAGTATGTTTGTGTACTTTGATACGGTTTGATATAAAGTTTGTATCAAAATGATACAAAGTGTATATCAACATGTTTTTAATATGGGAGAGCGTGTGGGCGCTGTTGCTTGGTTAAGGGCAAAGTGAGTTATGAGGAGTTAGACGGCGAGTGTTGGGGTTTGGTGACGTGGCGATGCATGTGTGAGGGTTTGATAGAGATGGAATATAAGCTAAGCAAATTGGGTGACGTCAGGCGGTACTAATAGTTTTATGAATATGAATCTAGGCGCGCTAAATGATGTCACAACTTGATAGGAGTTTTAGAATTCTAGGGGGATCGCCAACATGATTTTACATGGATTCAATATAAAAAGGAGGGTTTTAATAATAATAATAATTCTTTAATTTGATATAGAATGAAAATAAATTCAAACTTTACACATAATACAAATTGCATACATTGATATTAGCTCATAAAAGAAACAGATCAGCATATATAATATACAGAAGGAAAAATATAATAAAACAAATTTGCTGAGGGTATTTACAGACTAAAAAAAAAGATCAGGAAAAATCATCATGTAAAAGAAAGAAATTATGTATGTTATTGTCTTTGCCCACACATCAGTACAATCGTAGCTATATAGAGCAAAAGTGGACAACTGTACAGGAAACACCTTGCATCAGAATCAGTTGTAAATACAATTGATGTAGCACCTCTTCCTAGCCTGAGAGACAGGAGCATTCTTTACCCCACCATATTGAGGTATTTCAAATCTGGGAGCCCAGACCAATTTCAATCTGGTGCCAGACATTATACAATGCGATAAACAAGTGCATATTGCAGGAGTTAGTGCAATAAAGCCAGAATGGAGTTTCTCATATGGTTACAGGATCATGTACAAATTCACCAAGATACTCAAAGATAGTGTGAGTTAGTGTCTGACATTCCGTTAAAAGATGTTTGGCTGTCTCTAAGCATTCTGGGGATTTACATAAGCGACAAACTCGCTCTTTAACAGGGATCTTTTCCCTTGCTCCTACATTATGCAAAGTGGGCAATTGTTCCAAACGGAACAAGATAATAAAACGTCTGAGCCTTTTGGTGGGGCAGAGATACAGATATGCTTGAGGTTTCATAGAATTGTATAGTCTGTATTTTACAAAATGATCGGTCTTTAAACTACTGAAATGTGAGAAATTCTCAAGCCAATCCCAGATGTTCACCTTTTTACCAAGCGCTCTTAGAACTTCCTTGGTGGTAGTTACCCCTCTATGCGTCCAGCCTATGTCTGTAAGAAATTTGGTCATGGCTTTCAGGAAAGGTGAAGTGGTATGTTTTTTAATCACTTCCTGATGGATAGCAGCAAGTAGGGGATTGGCAGAGCTGCCGGTCATTTTAAGATAAAACCCTGCCCTCCTTTTAAGTACCAATGCTTTGAGTGAGGGAAGGCCCAATTCAAGCCTGATCAGGTCCGTTGGAACACTCGGAGGTAACCCTAGTACCCGGCGCCAGAATTTACCCACCCTCACTTGCAGCCAAGCCAGATCGAATGAGAGAAGAAACTCAAGGCCATAGGTAATCATGGGGGCAAATACTTGAATATATAAGTGTTGTGTCCCCCAAAGAGTGAAGCCACCCTGCTTGTTAGTGAAAGAAGATATTAATGCGATGACTTGCATCGCCCTGGTTATATGTCCTTGCCTGGACTGGCTGTAGCCGCCCTGCGGCTCAATTTCCACTCCAAGATATCGATTTGAAGGGGCGTATAGTATATGGTTGTTATGTACCATCAGGTTAACTCGGGATGCTCTTTTCCTGGTAAATCTGAGCACCTTTGTCTTATCCAGGTTAATGGTCAAGCCACTGATCTTAGCATAGTCCCATAGGGTAACAGCAGAATGCCTAAGTCCAGCTATGGTATTGTCAAATACGACCAAGTCGTCTGCGTATGCTAACACTGCACATGGTGCCTCACCAATTTTACGGGGGCAGTTATTGAACTCAGCTAGTACTGCAGGGATATCATATACATATAGGTTGTATATAAGGGGTGCTGTAACACATCCCTGCTTAACCCCCCTATTCTGGATCACCTTTCTGGTCGTGCTGTGATTTCACATCTAATGGGAGCATTCAAGAGGAGGATGTACCAGCGGAATGCGAAGATGGTCAGGAGCCTGCTCAATGTCCTCAGGCCCCCCCTCAAGGAAACAACGTAGACTGGCCAAGAAGGCACTTAAAATAAGAAATATACAATGAGTGCCCCACATAACAACCATATACTATACGCCCCTTCATATCAAAAGGAGTGTTTTAAGCATGCCATTGTTGGGGGTGCAGTGGGGGCAGACATACCCAGGTGTTCATGTTTGTAAGGACCATGAAACCAATAGAAGCTGGCAAAACAAGTGTAATGTTCCAGCACCGATGGGACATGTGAATGTGTGGACAGCGCGGCCCAATTGTGCACTTTTGTTAACTTCTAAAAAGGATTAGTAGAACTTTATAGAGCGTTTGCTATAGTTAAATGTGCCTGTAAAACTTGTGTGCTGTTTTAAACATGGGCATGTTTGTTTTTTAGAACAAAGTGGGTTTATATTTGAAACAAGGCCATGTGTTGTGTGTGATTTATGACCTTGTATAAAGCTTGCAGCAGTCTAAACGAATTCAATACATGAGAATAGCCTGCTCTGAAATTTCTTTTGCTACACTCGCAAGCCATACAGTTGTGTAGCTGGCAGAGGGTACACAGATAGACAAACTGATGAGGAGATTTAAAACTGTTAACAAAATACAAATATATAATATTTCCCCATTTCTTGAACACAGCCGAAATCAAAGGCCTATGTGCAGCTGTAGCCAATGCATTTCCTTCATATAAAAAAAAGCTCAAAGTGTTTTGTAAAAGGCTTAATTCAATGCATTTGTGCCTAGCTGAATGACAGCGCACTGCCCCTGCAGAGTTTGAGCTTAGAAGACAGGGGATGGCCCATGGACAACCAGTGGATTGGGGCTCTTTTTATGCATGGGGGTTTGACCAAGTATTTTAATTAGGTGTGATGAAATGATAGTGTCAGGAGACACAGGGCTGAGTATCGCTGGCTCACACAATTGAAAGAAATATTATCAAACATTTGAAATGACGGGGCATTCAGGATAATGCACAAGTCCCCTGCACGTGCACATCTCCTGATAAACCATAGAACTTTAAATAGATATTACAATAGGTGGGACAAATTGGCAATGTCAAGAGATCCAGGGCTGAGTATCGCGTGCTCACACAATCTAAGGATACATTGTGGGACATTAAAAATTACGTTGAGCTAATGGTGTCAGCTGAGTGTTGCAAGTGGAAAAAGAACTACAAAGCCCCTTCTACAAATATGTGTAACCTGTTCTATAAAGGTGGGTCCCCTAAACCATTGTTACAGTGCTGGGCTTGCACAACTGGATGTATGAGGTGCAGCCACCCCTGAGAATGTGAATCGCTAACACGGACAGCCCTCTCCAGGCACAGCTCTCTCAGCAGGAGATGTCTTACCGGACCAGCAGTGAGCAGAAGAGGGCTGGTACAGGGACCTTTGGAAACCTACTCTGAAGGCAGATATCTCGGCTGGAGCAAGAAGACACTGCCCAGGCCCAGTTTATCTTATCTTGACTTCGAGCTGGTGGGGTTCGCATATATTTTTCAAAAGGTGTTGGCATTGTGCTTTTAATAACATTTTCAGTTACCATTGTCAGAGCATGCATTACATGTTCTCTCCTTAATGTCCTACCCCACCCTCACCTCCCCTCAAACTCAAGCTCTTCCCCCTGTACCTCTGGCTCCCATTGCTCAGGATTAGTTCTCTACCTGGTTCTCGGGCAGGTCGTCATCACTGGGGTCACTTTGGGTGTACCCATGCAACGAGGCTATCATTTGTCTCCATTCCATCAGTGGCCCAAATTCTTCACCCTCCCCTCTGTTTGCCGTCTCATACCAAGCCACTGTCTCCGCGTCTGCCCACTTTAGGAGGTCCTTCCACCATGCCTCTAGTCTAGGTCTATGAGCGGCCTTCCAGCTCATGGCAATTCTTCTCTTGCCCAGGATGTATGCTAGGTCTTTGAGTTTACATACGTGTCTCAAGTTACGCGACCTGGTGAATCCCCCCAGCATACATGCCCATATGGATTCCACGTCTAATTTAATTCCCTTTTCAGATAGCTTGTGTTTAATTTCCCCAAAAAACTTCCCAACCTCCGGGCACGCCCAGAACACGTAGATCATCCCCACTCCCTCCTCTCCACACTTGCAGCATTTTTGTACCTCTGTGTTTCCAAATTTTGCTATCATTTCGGGGTCATATATGCTCTGTGGGTAATATATAGTTGGATCTGTTGTAACCTGGCATTTTTGGACCCCTTCTCCCCATGTCTGCATAGAAGTGTTTATAAAAGATACCACCTTCTTGTGGTATATTTGGGCCCTCTCCGTTTGCCCATCTTGCATGGACTCTCCCGCCTCCTCCTCCCAGTCCCGCCGCAATTTGAGCGGCTCTTTTCCCACTCTTGACATTGTTAATTCGTATATCCTGGATATTTCATGCCCTCCCTCCGAGATGTCATACATCGCTTCAATGGCGGTATCCGGTTGCTCTGCTAGCGCTATTTCGGACCACGTTTCTTTAACCCTTTTGACTATTCTACTATATGTGATATGCTGTCCCGCCTGTACCCCGGTTCCGTTCATTATTGTTTGGAAATCCATAGCCCCCCTCTTGCCAGATATCCCCCAGGGTAGCTAGGCCCACCGGCTCCCAATATTTCCAGATCGCTTTTCTTAGTTGGTCATCTACTCCACATAGCGCCACGAGTGGCACCTGCGAGGAGCACAGGGTCGGGCCTCCCATGGTCCGGCACGGTTTGTGCCAGACCTCCCAGCTCAGTATTAACAATCTTGGCCTACTCTGCATCTCTGCCTTGGGTAGCCATATTAGTTCTCGTAGGAAGTATGGGGCACTCTCATCCTTCAACAGCCTGGATTCTGCCGTCTCGTCCTCCGCCAGCCACCTGGCTAGGTATTGTAATTGCGCCGCCAGGTGGTATATCTAAAAATTCGGTAAATGTATCCCCCCTCTGTTGTACGCATTCTGTAGTTTCCACAGGGCCACCCTGTTTCTTGTGTTATGCCACAAGAAGCCTCTGCACAGGCTGTGTAATTTAGTGAAGAAGCGCCTGGTCACCATGTGTGGGATGTTTGTGAAGAAGTGCAATAGCCTAGGCAAGACCACCATTTTCAGCAGGGCCGCCCTCCCTACCATGGCCAGGGGGAGCTTAGCCCAACACTCCATGCTATTCTTGGCGTCCTCCACTGCCCTTTCCGTGTTGTACTTGTGCTCTGCCGCCACTGTATGGTAAATGTTGATCCCCAGGTATCTGAACGTTTTGGTCTGCCAAGCTATCTGCAGGGTGGGTAGGTTTGTCTGTGGTATGCCTTTGTATCTACCCAGGGGGAACATGCTCGATTTTTTGGTGTTGACCGTTATCCCGGAAAGAGGAGCGTAGCGCTCCATCACTTCTAGGATGTATTGCAGGTTCTCCTCTGGGTAACGCAGGTACAGGAGCATATCGTCTGCATATAGTGATATCAGTTGCGGTCAGCCTTTGTTGCGCACACCTACTTCACTGTATTGCTGTCTTAGATAGATTGCTAGTGGCTCGAGTGCAAGGATGTACAGCATCAGAGACCATGGACAACCCTGTCTCGTGCCTCTACTTAGTTGCCACCTCTCTGAGTTAATCGCTCCCGTTTTTACTCTGGCTGTGGGGGAGCTATACAGCATTTTCACCCACCGCAGGTTCCCAGGTCCCATCCCGTATTCCTTTAAGGCGGTCATCAGCCATGGCCACCGAACCGAGTCAAAGGCCTTGACTGCATCTAGCGACACTACTGCTATTTGGTTTGGGTCGCCCTCTCTCTGCTCTATAATATGGTGGAGCCTCCTATGGTTATCAGATATGCTCCTACGCGGGATGTACCCAGTTTGATCGGGGTGTATTAGTTTGTTTATCACCGGCTTAAGTCTATTCACAAGTACTGCCGTAAGGATTTTGTTGTCTTGGTTCAGCATGGATAATGGTCTATGCGACCCACAATCTACACTGGGCTTGTCTGGTTTAAGGAGGGGAATGATTATCACCTCTCTTAGAGTTTCCGGCAGTCTCCCTTTCTCATATGCCTCGTTCAGCATTGCCAGTAGCGGGGGAAGGATCTCTTGTCTGTATGTTTTATAAAACTCGCTGGGGAGCCCCTCCATGCCTGGGGCTTTACACGTGGGTAGATGCGTCACCACTGCTTCTAGTTCCTCCATTGTAACAGGGGCTCCTAGGTTCTCTCTATCCCCCACGCTTAATTTGGGCAATCCTATGTCTTCCAGGATCTCCTGCGTCTCCCTCTCCATGTCCTCCCCCATGTCTGCGTAGAGGTGTTTATAAAATCTGAGGAAGCTCTCATTCACCATTTCTTGGGTATTCCAGACTTGTCTCGCCTCTCCCACTATCTCTCTAATTGCGGGCCTTGGTGCCTCGTTTTTATAAAGCCATGCTAGCAGCCTCCCTGGTTGGGCCCCTCCAGTGTGTTGTCGTTCGATATATTTCTTGTAATTCAGGTTGCGCAGCCTCTCCCATAGCTCCCCACCAGCCAATTGCAACTGGCTCGCTTCTTCCGCCCGTCCCTGTGAGGTCCCCTCTTTTTCCATTATTGTTTCCAGACTCTTTTCTATATCTTGCAGCTCCCGCTCTATACCCCCTGAAGCCCTTTAGATTTGGATATGGCCGCTCCCCTTATTACCACCTTGAAGGCCTCCCATAGGGTCCCCTCTGATTCCACACTTCCCGTATTGTGCTCGAAATAGCTTATTATCTCTTCCCGTAGGTCCTTTCGGAATGTGGTGTCTCTCAGTGCCTCGGCTCTGAGCCTCCATGTTGGAATTATGGCTCTTGGGGGCTGGTGTCGCCACTCCAGAACCGAAGGGGAATGGTCCGATAGTACCCTGGCTTTGTATTCTGAGCCCACTACTTCCCCCGCTATTCCAGGGATGGTGAAGACGTAGTCCAGCCTTGTGTAAAGATGATGTGGGGCCACATTGTGTAAGTAGTGTCTCACTGTTGGGTATTGCCGCCTCCAGATATCCTCAAGCCCAAAGTCTCTCATCAGGTCCCATAACACTCTCGCTGCGGGGGTGGGTTTATCTAATTTCGTGTCCGATCTGTCTAGTTTAGGGTCTAGCGTACAATTGAAGTCCCCCCCATATAATCGCCCGGCCGGTGAGGGGGCTGATTTTACTATATAACGTTTTATAATAAGTCACTGTATCTTGGTTGGGGGCATATGTATTAATGATACTTAGTTCCCTATTCTCCAAAAGCCCTCGGAGCGCTACCATCCTCCCATCTGGTTCCATCATGCTCTGTAATATCTGGAAAGGCACCTGTGGTGCCACCCAAATGATCACCCCCCCTAGCATATGCTGAATATGTTGCACCTACGGTAGTGCCCTTCCACTTTTTTTTTATTACCTCCTGTTTCTCCTTTGTGAGGTGAGTTTTTTGCAGCAGGGCTATGTCTATTTTTTGCCTCCTCAAGTACATCATCACCTTATTTCGCTTGAGGTAGGTGTTAAGCCCCTGACGTTTCAGGTTATTATTCTGAGGTCACCCATCACCCTTTCGGTCCTTCCTCCCGTCCCTCCCTCCGTAATCTTTAGCCCGAGAATACTTAGCCTTGGTTATGCGTAGAGGTGCGTGGGTGCATGCTCGTTTCCTAACCACTATCACTTCAAACTCCCCAACTCCCTCCCCTCCCACCTCCCGTTCCAACCCCAACTGTTGCCCAGCTCCATCTAACCTATCTAAGGGGGTGTGAGGTCAGGTGCTCTATATCTCCATGCTGTGCGTCACAGTTTGTTGCGTTCCCGTTATCTAGCACGACTATAATCAAGTCCCATTTTTACATTTTTATACAGAACCTCGCTTTCCGGAGTCACTGCATCATTTCTCCGCACCGCTTCCCTTCTGGTCCTCCTTCCCTTTTGGGCAATTTTGTGCGTCTAGCCAATCCAATGGCTCCTCTGGGGTGTTGAAAAACAGTGTCCTGTTCTTGTGCAATACCTTCAGTCTTGCCGGATACATCAGCATGTATCTGTGGACCGACTCCCGTAGCCTCCTCTTAACTGCTAAGAAGTTGAGTCGCCGCCATTGCACCTGGAGTGTATAGTCCGGGTATGCTGTGATTGAGGCAGATGCCCACTGGATCGTGCCTCCCTTGCGAAAGTATTCCAGGATCCTTTCCCTGTCACGGTAGTTTAATATTTTAGCTATAATGGGTTTCGAGGGGCTCCCGGAGGGGGCCTCCTTGCCAGGGTCTACTCACCCTTTCCACTGCAAATCCCTGGGTGAGTGTTCCCCCTTCTATCTCTTGCAGCAACATGGATTCCACGTACTCCGTGGGGTTCGATCCTTCTTCTCCCTCGGGAAGCCCCATGATGCGTATATTGTTTCTTCTGGCCCGTCCCTCGGCTTCTTCGGCTCTATTCTCCAGGTTGCCCACCTGCTGATGCAGCGTGTGGATCTCTCAGGCGTGCGAGGCACAGGCTGCTGTGTTGGCCCCCACTTCTTTTTCCAGTTCTCCCATGCGGTCCGCAATTGCCATTACATCTTGTCTCAGGAGGTTTAGGTCTATTTGTACTGTGTCTATTTTGGTTTCCAATGCCAACTTCAGTGTGGTCATGGCGGCTTCCAGTTTCGTTTCCCACGTCGCTTTCAGTTCTGCAATGGCTTCCAGGATTTGCTGGTCTCCTTGCACTAGGGATGCATCCAGCTGGGCGCTTCTGTCCTTGCTTCTGGCACCTTCCGTTGGTTGCAGGGTCTTGGTGTAGTCCTCCATCATGGGTTGCTTCTCTTTTGTTTTATTGAGCTCATTTGCCATGTCTAGTGCTGCGCCAGGTGAGCAGGCACCCCGGTCCAGATGTTGCAGTGTTTTGCCGCTGTCGGGGGCTCGGCCTTGCGTGTGTGGGTAGCCCTGTTGTTCACTTTCAGGGTGGTAATCTCTTTTGGGCTTGCTCAGCTAAGTCCTTGATGCCGGATCTGTTACTGCTGTCTGGGTCAGTCCCACTTCTTTGTGGCATCCAATGTGGGCAGCCTCAACTTCACTGCAGGGTTACCCTCTGGTGGCGCCGCAGCGCCCCACTCCCAAATTCTTTGTACTGAGGTGCGGCGGCCCTTTTAGTTGAAGTCCGTCGGGACCGTGGATCTTTTATACTTGGGACAACTTCTACTGTGGAGTCCAGATTCCGTTCCAGGTTTGCGCCTTTCACACCGCTTGCTTCCCCTGCTCATTCCTGTCTTTTGGGCAAGAGTTCTGCAGTGAGGATGGCAAGTTTCCTCAGGATGAATGCCGGATCGTTGGGAGCTCCAGAGTTGCCCAGCTTCCTACCTGGCCGGCTAGCCACACTCCCCCTCACTCCTTCTTTGCCTGTTTCACCGCCCTTTGACATCCATGTATTGTCCGCTCTTGGGCTTGCTCCTTGTCATGCAACCCTGGCTCTGGTGCGTGCATCCCAATGCGTCACTTTCCTGTTCAGCGTCTCCCACAGCGCTTCTTGAGGCTATGTTGTTGCAGCTATGACTGTGTGTCTCTTCAAGTTCGGGCCACCCATTCGCAGGGGGGGATCACTCTATTCGGATTGTTCTTGCCCCCCCTTAGTAGCTTGCCGGGGTTGTGTCCCACTTTGTGGGCTAGTGACCTTTATGGACCAGCCATCCCCTCTCGATGTTGCGTGCGCCCGGCTCACCTTTCTTCACCCTCATTTAAGGGCTGCAGACCTGCACTTTGTGCTGTGGCCACTGTCTGCGTCCACAAGGTCTGGATCTGCGTCCCTTCCATATAGAGCTAGATTCTGACCCCTTCAGGGAGACCATAGTATTCTCAGATGGGTTTGTGCAATCCGAATTGCATCTTGCAGCAGCAACCTTAGGCATCCATGGTTTGTGTGCTGCTCAGAAAATGCTTTTTTGTCTCCCCCAGGCTACCGTTTCTGTTGAGTTAAGTGCCACGGGGGTGAGACATAGGCAGGCAGCTCTCTTCCTAGGCTCTTTCACCGTCAGCCTGCTTTCATGTGCTCTGGGCAATGCACCGCCTCACGCCATGCACGTGTGTCCGTGTCTGGGGATCACAGAACCTTTAGGCATCACCAGCAGGAGTGCCTGCCCGTCCCTCTGCTCAATGCCGTTGTGTGGGCATTTTCGTTTAATTTTTTTTTTTTCCTCCTTTATTGTTCCCCCGGAGCAGTCCCTGGTGCCTCGGGCGTAATCACTGCACGGATTCCTGCTGCGACGTGTTTTCGCCCGTCAGTGCGGTGTGTGTGGCGGGGCAAGTGTGGTTACCCCACTGTCTTTTGGGTCTCGCTCCGGCGATCGGACCCGCAAATGTCATCTAGTGCTCAGTGCACACATCTGCAGTGCCCGGGTGCCACGGCTCGCTCCCGCACCCCAGATAGGCTCTGGATGCCTTATGCACTGCATACCATGAAGCCCCTGCACTGGGGCGGCATCAACATGCCGCAGCTTTCCAAATGCTCTGTCCGTCGCACTTCTCACAGCGTTGTCAGCAGGCACAACAGTCTACACTCGTAAAGGCACTGCTCTGCTAGTTTCGTTTCATATTCAGCCGGAGACGGTTCCTTTGTTTCGGTGCCAGCGCCATTTTCCTTTTTTCCACCACCAGAGTTATGCTCCTCGCAAATGCTGCTTTCACTCAGTGGTTACACAGGTCCTCACGATTTTCCGATCGCTATGCTCCCTCTACATGTAGCCGTTGTTCCATTTCCAGCACTCGCATTGCAATATTAGTTCATGTAACTCCTAGGATTTTGCAGGATCGACAGGAGACACAGAAAAACCACGTCCTCTTACATGGCTACTTGGCCACGCCCACCCCCCTATTCAATCTGTGTTAGGAGGTATTGACAGCTCCCCACTGTGTGAAAGATAGCTACAGACAACAAGTGTGACATTTGTAATGTAAAACATGTGTTTCTCTGCAGGCCTTGCAGTGTTCTAGGGTCTTAGAGGCCTTTGCGCGGGACGGAGTTAATTACCAACCACTAACCAAATACCTTGTATGTTGCTGCAAGCACCGGGTGTGAGAATGTTTTTGGAATATCCGCAAGGTAGTTCACAGCGTAGTTCACAGCACTCTACTTCAGGTAAGCGATACAGTATTTGAAAGCTTGGCTTTTGAGAGCTTCAGCAATTTCTGGTATGGGGTTTTTAAACTACAGATCCATCTGTGCTAAAGAAGTCGGTTTGCATTGTTCACCAAACTTAAATAGCACACTTCTGGATATTTTACTGCTAGCCGTTGCAGCTCTAACCCTATCGCACGGCTGTTATTGTCAATTGCGTGCTGATCAAGCGATCCCGGCTCACATTTCTGCAGGGCTGTATTGAGCATTTACAATAGCCAAAGTTAAAATACTTTTTGATAAACTCAGGCGCAGTGATGATTCAGAAGATAGCTCAGCGTGTTAAGCTCATAATGCCTTGAACATTTACAATTGCCAAAGTTGAAATACATTTTGATAAACTTAGGTGCAGTGATAGCTCAGCGTGTTAAGCACATACTGCAGAAAGTTGTGCTCATGTGTATTATTATAATCACAAATTCGAGCAATGTGTGTGTGCGCACTTGTGTGTGTGTGGCAGTTTTTAAAACACAAATGCGCATTAGATACGTAATATTGTGTTTTAAATACTTATTTTAAAAATGAGTGCTCTTTAAAATTTGCTGAAGAGCACAGTTGACCATCAGGGACAGTGTGTCCATTTGGACCGGTAGGGACAGTGCAGCCATTTGCACTGTTAGGGACAGGGTAGCCCTTTGGCCTGTTAGGGACATCTGCAGTATTGCAGCCGCGATCCCGCGGCTGCCCCTACCGGTCCAAATGGCTGCGCTGTGCCTGATGGTTACATAGTCGCTATAGTGTTGTTTTCTTAACTGTGTGTCATGATTTTAAAATATAACGCGCCTTTTCTAAAAGAATGTTCAGTTTGTAAATGTGTGACAGATCACACAAGCGGTTGACATTTTTAAGCCGCCGAGATTCAGGATCTTATATTATGACTTGGGGTATAAATATTAACATTATAAGCCACTGATTCTAAATTTCTCTGTTTTTATAGAAATGGCCTACAACACCCGGATGGCACAGGCATTGCAATCTCTGGATGTGAATTGTAGAGCGACTGATACAGCAAATGACAGGTGGCAGGATGGAGCAGGGATGGTGGTTTTGGCAGACGGTTCAACAAATCTTGGATGTCCAGAGGTGAATGGAATGATGCAACCTGTTTCTACTGGGGCTTTTGAGGGCCCTGGGATGGGGGCTGCTTTGCACGGAGCAACACATTCGGAATGTTTCACCAACACCGGAATGGGGCACCCTCTTTTGTTACAGCATCAGCAAGGGTTGTGGGATTTAGGGACTCCAACGCTGCAGAGTTCTTTTGTAAATTCAACTCTAGGCCCCCTGGGTCTGACGTGTTTGCTATGCCTGATGGAGTGTCTGTGGGACAGGCACCGCAGAGTTCTTTTGTAAATTCAACACTGGGCCCACTTTGGTCTGCATGGCTCCCATTGCTTCGTCATCACCAAGCGTTGTACGCCGGAGGAGCTGTTGCTAACAAGACATTAGTCACAGAGTTTTGACAACTGACGCCACAGAGTGTGAAGCACTCTTTTTGATTCATCCCGAGGGGGGCCCAAAGGAACGTCTGGGGGACTCCCTGGGATCAAAGTTGTTTCTGGTTCACCAATCAGGTCCTGAGGAGTGTCTAGGGGCCCCTAAAATCAAAGTTGTTTCTGGTTCACCCATCAGGGCCTGAGGAATGTCTGGGGGCACCATAACATGGAGTTGTTCTTTTGTTTCATCCAAAGGGGCCGGTGGCTACAACGCCCTGAAGTCTTCTCTTATTTCAGAAAACCGGTCCCATGGAATGCCTGGCCCATGCTAACACAGTGTTTTTTACAGGTGTGCTGGGCTGGGGCGCTTTATGCTGAATGATGCATTAGAACTTCTAAAGCTATGTTGTGTGCAATATATATTTTATGTGTTTTATACATTTTCAAGATGTATAATGCATCATGTTTTTTATTTACAGCTTTGTTATTTTCAATTCTCTGTAAGTTTCGACATAGCGCTTAAACACGAGGTAGAAGCGTGCAGCCAATGGAATGTTTGCCAACCTCTTTACAACACCCTTCAACAGCAGTTTAAACACCTTTGGTTTGTAGAAGGGATGTGAGAGTCTCAACGACGATAATTTATTACCACCGAGCATTGTGAATATGATTATTGTGGATGCTATGACGACCGAGAGGGGTAAGAATGCCAAACTAGAAAAAGCCTTTACTTAATGTTCTCATCACCGCAATCTGACCATATGTTATATCGTGCAAAACGTATTTAGCAAGGGGAAGATCGATAAGACTAAATACCAGCTATATAGTGTTATTTAAAACCCCGGGTTAAACAGCATCTAGACGTGATAGCCGGCCAGATGTATCCGACCAAAATGCATTTTTTTATGGAAGCTTTTGAAGACGCGACCAGTAAGCCCTACAGATATCTCCTGGTTGATTTAAAAGCAACCACTCCAGAGGATTATAGCTTGTGCACTGATCTATTTCTGCCGGGGTTACCCGCTGTTTATATCCTGAGAAAGACTTCTAAAAACCAACATTAAGCGCAATATCGTGTCAGTAACCTGTCGCGCTTTCACCATGTCGACACGCATACAAAGAAACATAGCACTATTTAAAATTCTTCTATATGACACCCCTCAACAATGTAAGGCCATTCTGGCTGCTGCATCTGGTGGCTGCTATTGCGGATATTGCTCAGAACACTTTAAAGCAGAGGTCTTCAAACTGTGGGGCGCGCCCCGAGAGGGGCACGGCCGCATTCCAGTGGGGGCGCGAGAGCCCAGCATGAAATGTGTAAAAAATAAAAAATGATAATAATAAAAAATACTTTTTTTTTTAAAGATTGGAGGAAATGGGCAGGGGCAGCTCACATGGTCAGACTGGATATATACAACGGCCTTAGGCACCAATTAAAAAGTGGCCAGCAGTTGCAAATGGATAGTCAGTCATTTAGTCACTGACTGTTTGAATAGTACCCAAGGGGGGGGGGTTTGTTCACATGTAAACAAATTGTGATATTCAAAGAATGTTTATTCAGCAATAATGGTCAAAACTACTAGATGAATAGTTAAGTAACTCCTCAAACTGGCCCACATTGGCTAGAAAAGTGGCCCATTTTGACTGGCCTACGCTAGCATTTTGCATTTTTGGTACTGTCATCGCCCTATTGCCCTATAGGCCAGTCCATGTCTGGCGGCTCATCCATAATGGGTGAGGGGGCATCCACCCAGTGGCCCCCTCAGCCATTATGGGGGAGCCGAGGAGCCAGCCCAGTGAAACACTGAGCACTCCCTCAGCTGCTTTTTCCAGCTGAGGGAGTGCTCCTGGGCTGGCTGAACTGTCAAAGGGAAACACTGTTTGCCTTGGACAGCTCAGTTCCCCAGCCGCACATGATCACTGAGCCATGCATCGCTGGGGGCGTTTTGCTTAGCCAGCCATGCATAGCTCATTGGAAATGTTGGCTGGGGCACTGCATGAATGTATGTGCGAGAGGGTGCTCCTGCGCCTCCTCGCACATACAGGCAGATCAAGCTGGAGCGGGGCATTTTAGCAACCACACGCAGGCCGCTGCAGAAGGTACATTTATGGTGATTTATTTTTTATTTTAATATGTGTATGGATGCGGGTATGATTGTATTATGGGACTGTGGTGGGAACAGGATGGGCGGGAGGACTGGGATAATGGTGGGAGCAGGGTGGGGAGAGGCCTGGGTCTGTACTGGGAGTAGGGTGCAGCGACGGCACGCAAAAGTTCATCTGGCACATTTGGGGTGGCCCGGCCTGCCCAAATTTTGCTCAGGGGGGGGCCAGGCCAAAAACGTTTGAAGGCCACTGCTTTAAAGAAGGGACATGTCCCCTTAACACACCGTCAAATACTTGTGTTGAAAACAAAAAAGAAGGTCATCAAGAAACTGTGCAATAAGCAAATATCGCAACAGGCTAAAAGAAAAGTGGTCTTGCAGGCCTGTGGGTTCATAGGATCGCTCAAAGGCATAGCCCTACCGCTAGTCACCAGCTTGCTCGGGAGCTAATAATGGAGCACACCCATAAAATATATCTTGTGGACAAGCATCAGTTAGAAAACCTGACGAATCCCACAGCTCTGCCGGATTGTGATATACGAAACGTTGCTAGCATGCGTCTTGACTCGGAAATGAAGAATGTTTTGAACAGATCCGATTTATCGGCGCATGATAAAGCGGCAGTGTATTCGAATATTCTGCACAAATACTTAAACGATACCCAACATGGCGATGCAGAGAAAAACAAACAAACTTTATACATGCCGCCTGAAGATTCTAGTGGTGCCAGGGAACCGTCAGGGAACGATTCGGTTGTGGCTGATGTGGCTCCACTCCCAAGTCTGTCCAGTATGCCCACTAGCGAATCTCAGGCTGTCCAAGGAGGTGGGAGGTGGCAGCCAGAGAGCAAATCCTAAGACTGCATGGCAGTGCACCTATGCTGGAGCATATGCGACCCATTGGCGCATGTGCGCACTGCAGGCAAAGTGCCACCACATCCTCTATGTTCAATAGCACCAGGACTGGATTACTAGTTGCTCCAGCAATACTTTTAAGTGACATCAGTTTGGAGAGTCGACCTTTTCCAGCATCAAATTGCTAATGTGACCTTCCAAAATGTTCAATGTGTTCAATAAGTTTCACTGTCAGTTTAATGTTTAACCAACATCTTGTCATCAGAAGGCCCACATAAAACATTCACAGGTTGAGTGTTATCCGTTTACCCACAATATGCACATATTTTCAGCCAGCATGATTGTCTTGGATCTATAACCTGCACTCATGCGCCAATGGGTCGCATATGCTCCAGCATAGGTGCACTAAAATATGTGCATATAAATATGCTCACTTAGAGACTGGTCTCTGCTATTAAGCACATTCAAAAATATTAATTCATTATTAATACTTGTGAAGGCAGCAAGGCTTGACCAGTAGGGTTCAGTATTGCTTTAAAAGTTAGCACAGAAAATAGCCAATTAATTGGGCACTTTTAACTTTCCAAGAAATGCTAGATAATGCTTGCAGCTGTGAATTCACCCAGATACACCTAATGTCACCTTCCAAACAGCGTATGTGCCCAAAATAAACTTTATTTATTCATGAAGTAGTTTTAATGTTGCTTTAATAAATATTACTTCAAGTGGATAGCAAACGCGGCAACTAATCAATTGTGAGGTCAGAATTCAGAGTCAGCCCTTGCAGCATTGTTTAAGTAGTTACACCTAGCAGGTTGTTCATGCTCATTGACCTACTTTGGTATCATGTGGATAAGGCCCTTTATCTCTTTGTTGCTGAACTTGCATGAGGGCCTGACAACCAGCCCATATCCCTCCTGCTCCTAACCGTGAGATGTACTTTACCTGACCCATGCCTTGCCGCTAGAAGCTCCACAGGGGTGCTACTATGACTCTTGACTTAACTGGGGTGAGTGCCTGTTGTTTTATCAACATTTGTTCCTGCTATGCCTCTGTGTTTTTATTTGACCCAGACCATGTATTGTGCTGCTCAAAAACATGTGTTACTAGTCCTGCTTTCACTGCCATGCCAGAGGCTCCTTGAAATGTGTGTGCTGTGAATTGCAGCAGGGCACCCCCTAATCGCAGGAGGTCATTATGCAGCTACTTTAACTCAGATTGGTTTACACATGTTTTGAAATTCAAGAAAGCAGAGAGAAAAAACTACTCTTTGGCACCCCACTGCTGGCCAGCACCCTAGGCAGCCGTCTAGTTTGCCTAGTGCCTGCAATTGCCCTGATACAATGCTGAGATATAAACACTGCAAGGCTGCAACCCCCACATCGCCCTACGACTCCCCCTTCTCATTATCCTCTCTATATTTGACTCTGTTTCCTCTCTCTAACCCGTATATATCTCCCCCCTTTCTTAGAACTTAGAATGCGACATTCGGCTTGGATTTGAGTGCTTCCAGGCACGACCACACCTCCCCCACTCTTTGTTCCTACCCCTCCCCCAACATTCTCTTTGTTTGTCCCTCTGTCAGAGCCTGGAAGGTGGCCATTTTGAGCAGCTGTGAATGTCGATTGGGCCTTTCTCCACCTGCATCTTGACACCTTCACACGCACCCTGTATCTTGAATTGCAAAGTCACAATGTTACAAAATTCCAAAAAATAAATACATTGTAAAATCTATATTTTTAAAAACGCAGTAAAAGTTAACCAAATCACAGTAGAACATGGAAACTGACTTTTGTTGGTTCATAAATGTGATAATCAAAGTTTTTGCTGCGTACTGGATCCACTCGTCTGTACTAGCAGGCCCCCTTATTGACAAAGAAGGCATGTTCGCTGAAGGCAGCTGGGCTGTAAGCACACATGTCCCACAGCTCGCTCACCTGCCCCCCTTTTCACGTTTGCAGTTAGCCTGGCACCCCACATGGGGGCAATTGGCTAATTGAATTTGATGAACATTAAGGGGCTTACCACTTCCAGGCTATTTCTTGGCTAGATGTTGCCACAATGTGCCCACATGGCTCAAGGGGCCTCTACTTGCACACGGTCTGTGATTTGGCAGGACAGCTGGAGGAGAAAGGGTCTCAGAAGCGCATATGACAGAGCACATGCCAATGTGAATAAAGGACACACTAAGGTATGCCACGGTCATTCAACCAGCAGGTCCCATTTGTCTTGCATGTGAGCTAAAACTGCAGGATCATAGGAATTTACGCACACACACTTAAGTGAATCTGCCAACATGTAAAATGTATGTAGTTGTACCAATCCATTTGTGCACATACAACACGAATGTGGGAAGAATGTGCATAAGCTTCTTCTGCAAATAGGCCCCTGTTGACCATATGAATAAAATTGGACAATTGATTGATTGTGTTGACATATGTATAGACAACTGTAGCATGACTGTGTCTGAATCATTTGTATTGTTGCTTTATATGCAATACATTCAGAAAATGATAGTCTGTAGCATATGGTTATATCCTGTGGCTCTTCATCTGGCGAGGGGCTCCGTCAGTCCAGCATTAACATATACTGATCACAATTAATAAGCATCCTGAAAAGCTGTTAAACTCTCCCTAATTCGTTGACTCTCTAGCCAATTTTAATAAATCTCATCCAGTCCCACTGCCCAATTGTGGTTCATCATTTGCCTAAAAGGATAGATGTTGACTGCTTTTCTGTGGTACAGTTTTAGAAATGCCAACATTAATTACAGCCAGCTAATCAACAGACATAAATTAGCTGCAAAATTAATTTATGAGAAATGCAAACTGGGAATCAATTGAGTTACATGGCAAGGCATTAATCACAACCTGTAACAAGTAATTGTTCAAATGTCTATTTGAGAAGAGTTTGAACACCATTGAGAAGACAAATTCAACGAGAGGATGAAAATAACTTTTACTTTAGTTTGCTGATTCTGTTGGAATTAAACTTGAAATGTGATATGTTCTCTTACCCAATCGGTTTTTAAAGGAAGTGAATATTTTTACACTTTCTGCAAAATGTGTTGTGTAATTCTTCAGATTATATGGTTATTTTGTTGGCCTTTGCTAGCGAGCGAGGTTGCCTGCAAAACGTCTGCTAGACAGGCCATAATGAACTGTGGCGCCTGTTAAATAATGGGATAATTAAAGAACTCTGGGTAAAGTGGGTAAAGTGTAACTACGGGTAAAGTGTGAGATGTGTCTACTTGTCCATGTCCAACTTGCACAGCTCGCTGTACCGCCTACCTGTACTTAAAAATGTCCAATGTTGGCTGTCCTTAATCTATGTATGTACACTTATGTATTGTCCCCAATGACTGTTCCATTCAGTCCCCTCCACAAACTGGTCAAAATGTTCCTTAAACTCCCCCATTGTGAGAAGGTCACTGCGTCCTGTCAAATCTGATTTCTTATGTATTGTTTGTTCTTTTGTGATCAAAAGAGCATTGTTCCTCTCTGTATATGAATAAATAAATATATATATAAAAATATGATAATCCAAAATGCCTGACTATGAAAATCAAACTGTCATGAACTTTAGAAGTGGTTGAGGGTAAGTGCTTTGCTTGGTTCTGACTGCAGATGTGGCATGTGTAGTTTGATTTCAGGAACGGTCTCATTAGGCAGTGGACTAGATGAGAGAAAAGGATTCAGTTGAGGTGGATTCAGAACATTAATAGGATTTACTTGAGAAGAGGTAGAATAGAAAATTAAAATAGGCTTTAGTTGAGGGACAGGTAGAGCATGAAACAGGATTAAGCTGAGCTAAGAGGTGGAAGTTTGAAATAGAATAGGTCATCTGTTTGTCACTACTACCGAGTTTATCTACATCCCACTGGCCATGCTGCATAACATAAATGCAGTTGTGAATATTACATCTAGGATTTAGGCACAACAGCGCATTCCGTGGCTGTAATTGAGTGTGTCATATCTCTGTGGCCAGTAAAAATACTAGTTGCCGTGAATAGTCGTATAATTCTTGGTTGGCAGGAGAATTATATTCAGTAGCTCTAAGTCAATGCCATCTTTTGTGACCAGACCAAATACTTGTTGCTTTCAAAGTTGTGGGTAAAACATCTTAGAAGTAATTTTAAGAAAAATACTGCATTTGGTTTCTGTAAGTGCACCATCCTTTTGTTGCCAGAAGAAGTCTTATAATTCGTCATACATGGGAGAGTGCACTCATTGGTGGCACCCGTGCTTACTGTCTCTTTGCAACCAGAGGAAATACTTGTTGCACAGAAAAAGTTGCAGAATTATTGGTCAGCAGGTACAGATTACATTCTGTGCTTTTAATGAATATAGAAAGCAAAGAAAGATAAAACCTAGGTACCACCTTCAAAAGGGTATGATTAATTATAGAGCTCTATACTCTATATGTAAAGTATTGGATGATCACCAGAACCTGTAATGCACAATACAGATATGAACTGCATATAAAAGTGGGGGAACCCCCACCAGCGCTGGTTACATACTGGCAGTAAAGTCAGCTGCTGAATCAAAAAAAGATCCTTGAGCCTTGGCATCATACACCATATATTTTAATGTCACTCCTTTGTCATAAATGCTTGAGAGGCAGATAAAACGGCCAATCCATTTAGGATACGCAAGTCCTTCATCGGGGCCAATCCATTTAGGATACGCAAGTCCTTCATCGAGGCAGTATCTGATGTCAAGTGGAGCCAGGAATAATAGGGTATTTCCTTATTTCCACAAAACCTGTTGTCTCAACATAATGTAGCATATGGCAATACATTGACAATACTAAACCGACGCAGAAGACACAATGGCCCTCATTAGGACCCTGGCGGTAAGGGGTTTGCGCCAGCATTAGCTGCGCCGACCCCTTACCGCCAACTACGAGTTCCCATAGCGCCATGGTCATTTTTCCGCCCGCTTTTTGCGGGCGTAAAAATCCATGGCGCTATGGGACCTTGGTGTTAATTACGCCACCGTAATTTACGGTGGCGTAATTAACTCCTTCCCCACTCCCATTGAGCCCTATGGGGCCGAAATGGGAATGGGGAAGGGTAAATGGGTCAATGGGGACTTACCGCCCCGCCGACCTCGGAATGGGGCGGTAAGTCCGCCATCCGCCATGGCGTAAAGGGACTTTGCGCCATGGCGGAAAAGTCCGCCGACGGCGGAAAAAATCCGCCAGGGTCCTAATGAGGGCCAATGTTAATTACTATGTCATCTGTTTGTTGCCGGACAAAATACTACTTGCAGAAAAATGACTTTCAATTCTTGGTAGGTTAAGGGGGATTATATCCAGTCGCTGTGAACGTGCCATCCATTTGTGGATAGCAAAAATACTTGCAGCATTCAGAGGAAAAGACTTACAATTCTTGGTAGGCAGGTGATGAGGTTCAATATGGTTTACTTCCTACATCCACTGCCCAGACCACAACACCCTCACAAAGACTGTCTGTTACCGGATCTTCAAGGCTGTGGGAGGCTGTGTGCAGAAGAGAGTATTACTGTACATGCCCAAACCCACTGAGTTGTCCTGATTTCCAAAAGATGTAATAACATATGTATTTATTTTAGTTGACTGACTTACTATCTTCGGAATTCGAATTTGATGTCACATGCTTTAAGCATTTATTTTAAAAGGTTGTATTGAATATATACAGCTGCTTAGTATCAATGTCATCATTAACAGAATCACACAAGCCAAAATTAGAATGGATCATTATTCATTTTTATTGGCTTTTTTTACATAACCTGTCCTCTCTAAAAACCCACATCGTAATTTGCGATGTCATTTAAAGAGAGCCATCTTCATGCATGCTTGTTCCAGTTTGTTTTAATTGTGGTTCCAATGACAAGTACTTGATAAAGCTCAATAAAGCAAGTAACTAAAGGTTTAATAGTCAGTGTCCATTTCATCGGCACACCATTAATTTAATGTGTATAGAAGCAGAGGAGTATTCCTGGGGGGCATGAACCGGAAGCACAGGAGGAGTGGCATCCTCCTTGACATCCACCACCTGCATGATAGTTCCTGTCCTCAGCTTCTGTGGGTTGGAGGTGTCCGTAGTGATGACAGTTGTAGAAAGCATGGTGGTGTCACCAGAGCCCTGCAGCACGATGGCAGAGGGCAGGGGATCCATGGTGCCTGCAGATGTCGGAATTGTGCGGTTCTGAGCATCTTTATGCGTTTAGGTGTTTTCATTGAATTATGCGCTAGTAAGTGGTCATTATGTGAGGATTTCACACACGAAATAACCACAAGATTTTGACATTTGACGCTGGCTTTCAATGCAAACTTCATGAATACACAGTGCTCCACAGAAAAGCATCACAATGGTGCATAAAACATACCTACACCCGCATGCAGTAGCTTAATTGTTATTTTGAGAGTCTTTTAGATGTGCATCAGCATTACTTTATGTGTACCCGATAGTCTATTTAATAAATAAGGCATCATAGAGCCATAACATTTTCGACTACAAAGGACACTGGAGTAATATTTGAAAATCTTTTAAAATAAGTTGTTCCTATTATAACAGAGTAAAATGAATTGTCAATAGGTGATATAACAATCAATCTACTAAATCAACTGGAATCTCAATCTTTATCTATGCCTATAGAAACACTCTGAGAATTACTTTAAGTTTCTTATTACAATAAACTTGAGTCATAGATTTAAAAATTACTAAAATTATTAAACGCAATTGGGTGTCCTGTTACCATATTTCACATGACAGTGCCACTGCTGATCTCTTTAATGCAGCATAATCAAAAAGAAATAGAACATATTTCCACAAATGTAGTTCTGGAATCTCATTTCAAATAGCAACATACGACCTTTTCTTTTGATCATCTAGTGATACATACATATTGGATTCACATTCACCAATAAAGTCACCAATGAATATTGAAATGGAGCGTGGGAGCACCTCTACTGAGAACGAACATCAGTCAAATACCCTGTTCTATGGAATTTCTTCCAACAAGGACAGTATACAACCATGTTTTAGCTCATTCACAGAGGAGAAATATCAATTTGCATATCAGTCTTTGTCCCACCCACAAGGACAGTCCAGCACCAAAATGCTAGGCAAATCTCTTATGAACAAGAGTGCAATCAGCAACCCCAGACAGGTGTGTCCACTTTGTTAGGCCTCCTCAGTGAGGTGAAGCTGAGCCTCTCTAAGGCACAGTGAGTGAGGGGTCCACATCTTGGTTATTTAGGGTGAAACCCTGAGTTGTACAAAATTGAAAAGGAGTGTGGGAGCCCCTCTACTGAGAACGAACATGGGTTAAATATCCACATCTATGACATTTCTTCCAATGAGGAGGATCTTCAACCAGGTTTTAGCTCACTGCACCCTTCATAGAGGAGAAATATCCATTTGCATATCAGTCTTTGTCCCTCCCACAACGGCAGTCCGGCACTAAAATGCTAGGCAATTCTCCTCTGAACAAGAGTACCATCAGCAACCCCAGACAGGTGTTTCGGCCTTGTTGGGCCTCATCAGTGAGGTCAAGCTGGGACTGTGTTAGTCAGAATAGTGTAAAGAAAAAGTGAAACATTTTGAATAGCAAAGAATCTGTTTTTCCTGCGCCACCAGTTTCATACAAATGGGGTTCAAACATACACGTTTGTGTCATTTGTGTCATGAGAAATAGACATATGCTAGACCAGAGGTCTACAACATTAGGCTCTTCTGATGTTTTTGACTACAACTCAATCATCGCTCTCCATTGACTATGATGTCTAGGGCTAATGGAGTTGCATTTCAAAATATCTGGATAGTCAAAGATGGCTGACCCTTGTGCTAGACAGTTGAGAAATCATTGACATTAACAGAACATCGGGGTGTCCTCACACCTAAAGGCCGTTTCCCTTGTGGTAAGTGCACAGTGTGGAAACAAGCAATAAAAACAGAAGACGTAGATTTGGGATTCCAGAGCATATAGAAACATAACCCTAACAATTGAAATACTTCAAGGCTTGTGTATAGGGTTGCGTGTAAATGCCTTATAGTGTGCTGAGGGTACACTTGATTGAATATAAATCAATCATACCACCAGTGACTTTGAATTCTTTTTGTCAGCCAGAGTACATGGGCATAATGTACAGGTGAATAATAAGTATCTTTGAGCAGGAACAGCTGCTTTTTTAAATAAAAGACTGGTAGGCCTGAATGAGTGCGTGTAATTTAGCGAAAATTAGATCATTTAGCTAGATCTGAAAATGTAACTATATGTGGCCATTGCATTAAAGCAGTACATTTGTGGCCCTATTTGCCTAACTCCTGAAGAGAAAAAACCTCATCAACAGGAATACCCTAAAGAATACATTTTCCATAAAATGTTACAGGCTTAATAGTGAGCCTTATGATAATGAAATCTGGGATGGCAAGCAATCCTTAAGGCAAAACTTAAGATACATAAAGAGAAACTTCATCCCATGGGTCAAAAGGGTGGCATCTATAAGAATGATGAAGAACAAGTATAATACATGGATCAAGAGGTATAGATACTAACATAGAAATTCTCTGTGGCAAGGTATGCATGCAAACCCGAAAAGGGGAGAGATTAACATTTTCTGGTGTGCCCTTAACATGACAAAGGGGAGTAAATCACCGCTGGTTACTAACCCAATCAGTGAAGAAGGATGGGTTAAATATATTGAGACCCTGTAGGGGGACAGTCATCTGCGGCGGTCCATGATCATTGGTGGAAGATTTAGTGATATTATGGCAAAACTCAACAAGGAAAGCATACTTGAAGTAATACACAGATTAAAAGAAATGGAGGGCACCTGGACCTAAAGGGTTATCAAATGTGGTTCTCTTACGAGACCCAGAGATCTGAGCAGTTAAATAGTATTCTCAAGAAAGGTGATAACCCAGCCTCCTTGTTCCAGTGTAAAAAAAAACACTTGCGCTTAGACCCTATGAATTACAGGTTTATTGTCTATGTTGGATGTGTCCAGTAAGGTGTTTGCAGCTCACATTTTAAAAGAGTTGCAGCACTGAGCAGATAGTGAAAACTTCTTAAGCAATTGTTAAACTGGTTTTAGTGCTGGCTGCTTAATGATTCATTATATTTGTATGCTCAATTCGCTGATCAATGTAGCTTGTAAGCCTGATAAACACCCACTTTTTGCACTATTTATAGATTATAAAGCTGCATTTGATTCAGTTCTAAGACTTCGGTTGAGGGAAAAACTAGTGGGGTTGACCATCTGTTAGGGAGAATTCTCCAGAATAGCTAATTGCACTTACATGTCGAGTCCCTCAGCAGCTTTGCTGGATTTCTAGGATTTATTTTTTTCACCTGGAAAGAGTGTGAGCCTTTTTTGTCCCACTCTTACGTGTGTTTTGCTGTGTGTTGTACATTTTGTGCTCATGGACTATGGAGTCTCACCTACTCCATAGGCATCATCTTTTTACTTTGTGTCACACAGCACCTTTAGTGCAGTGACATAGGGTTGTCTTTTTAGACTTCCCACTATTAAACTCCATTTTCTGGGACTGACTACTGTCTCCCAGAACATGTAAAGTTGCCATTGACTTTACTAGTCTTTTTAAACTAGAGACTCCACGGCTCCATCATACCACTCTGGAAAAATCCACCTATCAGTCTCCACAAGACCAACCAGAACACAATATGCAAACATGCTCACAGTCCCCAGAGTCAAGAGGGCCGAAGCCGGGGGTGCTAGCTTCCGTTACCTCTCAGCTCTGGAATGGAACGCATTACCACCTATGGGTAGAAATCTCCCACTTAGCATTCCGTAAAGCCATGAAAACTGTGCTCTTCACTTAACTACTGCCCAAACGCAATGCTTCGAAATAAAAGTACACTAAATCCCCAAATGTGGGGATGATGTCAGAAAGTACGTACCTTGTATTATGTTCTGTTGAGTATGCTATGCCAATTTCTGTAATTTATGTAACTAAGCCTGCCACAAGTAACAGCGCCGCAATGCCCCTGGGCTGTATGTGCGCTATAAAAATGCAAAAATAAAAAATAAAATAAATAAACTTACAAACCCAGTACAACCTATCTTTCCATAGAGTACCGGAGGGGGTAATAGTTATCCCTTTTTGTCTGTTCCTCATGGAACATTATTTCGTTCCCCTTTCTCTAAGACTTGGCTGGTGGCAGTGGTATCTACCATTTTTATTCTACCACGAGCTATGAAAATAGCCTCAGTACTGTTAGAGGCTATGTTGGTAGCCTCAAACTCTAACCCGCTGAACCCCATTTAATTATATTTGGTTCCGGTCGGGTTTATTCGCCATTTATTTTTGTGAAGGTCTTTCTCGTGTTTTACTCTGTGCGCCAAACCAGGTTTGGTTCCTTTGTTCGCCCTCCTTTGGCGGGCCTCTGCACAGAAGTCCTCCTTAGGCGCCTGAGTATCTGGGTGGACAGGATGTGAGGGAGGGGTATGAGGCCTCCTGCACAGGGTCTCCTTGGAGACCCAAGTCGCACTCTAGTTTGATTGGCTAGGTGGCTGTCCTACCAGGACAGCCACCCTGCTGTGTGATTGACAGCCAGGCTGTGTGAATGGGGGAAAACTGCTTAAAAGCAGATCTCTGGGACTTGGAAGGCAGAGTCGCCACTGGAATGAGAGAACCAACGAGGAGCTGAAGGAAGACGACTGCTGCAACTGCTGGACATCCCAGTGAAGCCCTGCTGCAGGTCCGAATCACCCGAAACTCTGACGACAGCGAAGATCTGCAAGAAATCGTCTTTCCTTGAGCTTGGTGGAACCAACCAGCTCACAAAACACCAAACGCTGGCCTTCCTCTCCTTGTCGAATTTGCTGTGCCTCGCTGCAGTGAACCGGAGAGCCAGGAGGAACGGAACCTGTTTGGATTTTAAGGAGCGCACCTTTTATTTGACGCTTTGCTCTGCTGCTGGCATCTTCCCTGGGCAGTGCAGGACCCTCCAGTTTTCCTCCTTCTTGTCACCACGACAGTCGCTTCAGGAACCTTGAGCCTGCAGGAACTGCCAGGAACAACTGCCTCAGCTACAGCATTCTTCTTCATTTAAAGTACTGTGCGAACTCGTTCGTTCGTTCCGTCCGACCGTGGTGAAAGTGTTTGAAATCTTTCACCTCTCCGAAGTCTTGTCCTTCTCTTCTCCTTTGAATAACTTTTCTTCCAACCAACTTCATTTTGAACTCTTGGCAAAGACCTAACCGCGAACTACTCTGAACCGTGTGATCCTCTGCGAAGCCTTTTCTAGATTGCCCTGCCTATCACTTGTTGGTGCTGTTGATTTTGGATAGCCTTCTCTTTTCCTCCCTTTTAAATTGCTGGAGTGTCATTTTGCTCACACTTCATTTTGAGCCTAACTTGTCCACAATTTATTGGAGGTCATTGTAGTGTATTAAAATTGTGATGTCCTGCTGCTTTATATTAGTGAACTGTTTTATAACTGATGGTGTAAATAAATGTGTATTCTTTTACTCAGAAACCTTGAATCAGTGTTTGTTTGAACCATAGTAATTGTTGTCCTTTGTGTAACTTCTGATACTGCTCACTTTACTCTTGAGATAAGTGTGGATGCTCAGCCATCGCTACCACTTTACTGTGTAGTACTGGCTTGAACCAAAGGTGAATTTGAACTTACACTTGCAGTCTTAATTGTGTTGGTGTCTGTGATAAAATAATGTGCAGACAGAATGGCAGAATATATGAAGGGAATTACACTAACTTGTAAGTAGTGTTTTTCGCTAACCTTTCTGTACAGTCTGTAAGCATGTTATAAAAAGGATTTTAATTCGATTAATATATTGGAGGGTATTTATTGGAGGATATTGCTGGGTTTAGCCCAACATGTCCCTGTGGAAGCCCTTTGCCTTGACGTGGGGTTATTCTTGTTGTCTGGTCAGGTGCTACTCAAACGGGGATATTATATATAAAAGCAATGATGGATCCATTTGCTCGCTCTTGGCACATGGTGGGGAAAGCAATGAAAAATAAGACCTCCAATATTCTAGTTGACCTTACATTTTTTAAATGAGAAGTTTAATTATAGAATTGAATGAGATCTGATATGGGACAAAGAATGTTGTCAGTTGAAAGCAGAATTCATAAAAAAGGTCAAAGCCTGGGATTGCAATATTAATCATGACCATATTGTACAACTGAAAACATTAAACTATTTCTCGCAACTGCCCTTTAAATGTATCATGCCTCAGAACTATATAATACAGTGGCCTGCCCCTCATTCCCTTAGATTTCTTATTTTGTTAAAACTGAGTCAGCTCCCCTCCCTATCAGTTATTGGCTCTCGATTGGGCATCCTGAGTGAAAGAAGATTCTGTCAATTATGTGAGGGAACTCATTTACCTGACACTAACAGACACCTTCCGACAAGCTGCCTACCTTGGGTAATGAATGTATGCTGTACCTTGGACCCTTTGTAAATAATCCAGATTTGATCAAGTCTGAACATTTCAGGTTTCAATGCTTATCCAGTATGCAAATATCCTTAATTATTGCACTTGGCAGATTGTGGAAAATAATTCAGGCCAAGATTATGGGATTATAAAAGCACGTTGTGAATAAGTGCCAAATCATTGAGTATAACAGGTATGGAATGTAGCCATTACAAGTGATAAATTAATCATTGGTTTGGGATGTGTCTGATTTTATGCGATTTGATATTTGTATACTTATTTTTATAGATTTTATTATTTGATGCAAATGTATGTAATGATACATTTTTAGGACGTTTTTATGGAATTGAATGAAATGTAGGATATTTAACTGTATTGTGTGAAAACATTTTTTTTAACTTTGACACACTAAAAAAAATAATTAAAAAGCATATATATTTTTGTCACTTTGGACACATTTGAGATTTTGAATTGGTAATATTTTCACAGGTAAAGTCAGATGTTACATTGGTTTGTTTAATGCTAGAGTCAAAATGAGCTGGGATTACCTGAGATCAGATTCTGATTGGAATGTTGCCACATTAGGCTACTGTAGAGACATTTGAGACTTGATAGGTCAGACAAGAGAGTTCTTGGAGGGATACACAATTCACACAGACACTTTTCCATGGCTGTGGAAGATACAGGCTGGTTTGTTTTAAGGACAGTATGAAAATTCATTATATTTCCCAAACTTGTAGCACCATTTACTCTGCTCAGATGATTTCACTGGCAATGTTATGGGTTCTGGTATGAGTCGTCACTCTTCTAAATATAGGAGTCACATCATTTTAAAGGTCATGGGCTCTTCTTATAGTTCCACCGAGGCAGAACCAAGTGATAAGGGCAGATTTTCCACATGAGAACAATGATATGGAATGATGGTGGCAACATGTTGTTGAATTCTCAAAGTCTTTGAATGTGGTTTGGGAACTCTTGCACCAAATGTTGTTTAAGCTCACGTTGTTGTAGTGAAGCAGAGGTAGACATCAGTTATAGAGCCCGCCACCTCACCTATGTCACACTGGAAGAACAACAAGAAACACTGTGTTTGACACCTGATATCATCCCAATACCACATCCGAGATATGAGAGATGCTCAGCGCTCAGACAACCATATCGCATGTACCCTGAAACCGAAGTGGGAGACATAAGCCACTGAATATAGAAGAATTATAAGCAAAATCAGACAGATGTACAGTGATGTCACTAAGGAGAGAAGATACTTGGACGCACTGAAATTGATGTATGGATGTCTAAAGAATGAAAATGTAATTGAAGCAACAAATCATATATGCGAATGAAAAAGGAAACCATATACGCTGAGAAAATGAGTGACAAGAAGCATAATACATGTATATACGCAGAAACGCTAGGTAGATCAGACAACATAAAAGCTTGCTAAAGTAGAAAATACAACACGAGTAAAGAAACCATGTTGGGAAAATGGACGTCAGCATTGTATATTAGTAAGCAACAAGCCTGGAGAATGGAAACAAAGGCTGCAGTGCTGACAGGCACTGGAATACACATTTGTGTAGGAACAAATAATAGTTTTTTGGCTCAAAATTAAGGATGCTGCAGCAAGAGCAACTACATGGCTCGAAAAAAGTTGTAGAGGATAAACCATGTACCTAGGACATATTTCTCTTAGATTAAGTAAAGTAATGAATAATTGTGAGTGCCAAGTGTTGCACAATTAAAGACGCAGAAAGCACATGCAGGATGGAGCAACCAAGTCTCCAGAGGCCACGATGAGTAAAAGCATCCAATATGATTGAATCAAATAGCACTAAATAGAAGGGAAGAAAGAACAAAATCATGGTCTTCTTACAAGTTTTCTAGGACCAGAAGACAAGGCCTAAAGCTACAGACGAAGATAGTAATGTACCTACACTCCCTTTAATGTTCTGAGGAAGAGAACATTCAGCAAGGTCAACTACAAAGAGGAAGTGTTGGCTTAGGGCCTAACAGACGAGAGATGATAGGCTAATTAGCTAAGAAAGGCAGTTGTCTGACATTGTTCCCTTGACCATACATTGTTGTACAGGGTGATCCGCTGCTGTTATTATTTGTATTTTACGTAGTTAAAGGTAGTTCAAGGCGTGCCTACCAGATATGAGGCATCTAATGATGATACTAACATTCATATACACTATGTGCATACATTTCCCCTAGCCAATCCCTCCACAGAGTAGGCTTTTACTGTTAGCCATGTAGGATGATGTCATAGCTGACATTTGTCAAGTTATAAAAGCTTTTGTGTAACTGAAATGCATTGATAGTGTGTAAGCTGCAATCTGTCTGCTCGCCAGGTTTCCCTAGTTTATTGAACTGATAATAAAGTAGTATTTTGCCATCTTCCTTGAGTGTGTCTGGTTATTTGGGCCTGAGGTCATTTATTGTCGTAATACCATTTGACACATGAAACACTCCAGGTACTCTTGCACATTGTTATTTCCATTTGCTTGATTTTGGAGGGTGGAATTAACCACTGATTACTCAGCATCAGCAATGTTGGTGATCTCTGTCATTGTGGTCCTGTGATGTTTTGGTAACCGCAGTTGGAAAGTGGGGCAGGGAGATTGTTAGGCGGAATTACATGCAGTACCCTCTGGGAACACCATGCACAATTAGGTCTACAGGTGTAAGCAAAAACCCAACCTTTGGTATAAGTCTGTACCACACACTTTTTGGTAGTGAGTTGAGCAGCCAGGCTTATCCCAAGAGGGAATGTGAGCAGTAGTTGAAGTTACACAGAAGTATCACCATCACAGTGGTTCAAGTAGACACTTACACTCAAGGTTTCTTGGTAATAAATACTTATAGATTTATTTACACAATCATTTAGAAAACATTCACTAATAGAAATCAACTTAATATGAAACACCAATACACTACAGTAACAAACTCTTAGTTGTAGGGACAGTTTGTGCTCCCCTGAAAAAGGAGCCAAATGGCACTTCAATTATTTTCAATGTGAATAGAAAGATATAAGTGTGTACAATGGATTAGAAAACACTTCTGTTAGGCAATGCAAAGGTTCAGTGTACCAGGAGGGTCAGGTCAATTCAATAGGCCAGGCCAAAGTCAATAGTCTAGCGTTCTTGTATAGGACAGATAAGTTCTGGTAACAAACAGAGAAGTCTTTTTAAAAGTTCTCAGAAGTAGTTTATATGAAAAAAATGATATATTGGGTCACAAGCTGATTAGTCCTGCAAGTTGGGAAAGTTTCACAAAGTTTCACCGCGAGAGTTAGGATCTCTCAACCGGATGGCACAGTACCTTAATGTGAAGCAAAAAGATGCAACTGAAGACGTTGGTTCCTGGAAGTTCCTGCAGATCTCGCTTTTCCTAAGCCTCAGTCGTGGGGACATGAGGGAGGACGATCGGGGGACTCCTGCACTGCACGGGATCGCCGTCGGACCAAAAAAAAATGGAGTCACTTCGGTTCAAGTAGCCGTTACTTCAAGACACAAACTGGTTTCCCTCTCCCTGGCTAAACCTTAACCAGCATTGAGAATGGTATCCAGGTGTCTTCTGAGCTGATTGATCCCACCAACTAAAAGGAAGAAGCCGTCCTTGAAGGAGCTTCTCTGTCGAATGGAGTCCTGGCAATTTGGATTAGCAGCAGGGCTTCACAGGGTAAACCAACGCTCCAGTGGTTGCAGCAGCCGTCCTCTTCCAGCTCGTCTTCGGTTCTTTCATTCCAGTGGTTGACTCTGCCTTCCAGTCCTGGAGGCTCGCCTTTTAAACAGTTTTCTCCCATTCATTCCAGCCTAGCTGTCAGTCACCCAGCAGGGTGGCTGTCCTTGCCAGACAGTCAGCCAGCCAATCACATTAGAGTGCATTTGGGTTTCCTAGGAGACCGAGCACAGGGAGTTTCGGGCACCTCCCTCACTTCCTGCCCACCCCAGACACTCAGATGCCAAGGGCAGACTTCAGTCCTGAAGCCCGCCAAAGGCTCACGAACAAGGGGACCAAACCTGGTTTGGCGCGCAGAGTTAAACACCAGAAGGACCTTTCCACAAAGAAACAGCGAAAAAAGATGACCGGAGTCTGTTTTTACAGAGGGGTCTCGGGCTCCATATTGAAAAACATGGTGGCCGGATTTTTAGCTACCGGTGTTCGCGGTCGGGAAAAATCATAGTAGTTCATTAGAAAACCACTGCCACCAGCCATTTCAATAGGAAAGGGTAGCTTTTGACAGCTACAAGCGTGTTTAGACCTAGGGGATACTAAGTAACCCCTCCAGCACTCTATAAGAAGATAGTGTGTGCTGGGTCTATGAATTTAAAAAGATTAGTAAAGTCAATTTAACTTTACAGTCTCTGGGGAACAGTAGTTCATCCCAGAGAAGGCACTTGTAAGAAGTACTGGTTAAGTACTGCTTGGCTGTCTTGGTGTCTCTCCTGACTGTCGGGTCCTTCGTGCTTCATGTGAATCGAGTTGAGGAAGCTTGAGCCCTTTAAGAAGAGCTCCACCTCTCTCGTGACCAGATTGGTCGGTTCAATATAAACAACGCACACGCGCACCCCACCCGCATGCGCGCACTCAGGGCAAGTACTGGTTAAGTACTGTTTGGCTGTCTTGGTGTCTCTCCTGACTGTCAGCTCCTTCTTGCTTCGTGTGAATCGAGTTGAGGAAGCTTGAGCCCTTTAAGAAAGTGACGCATCTGGACTCTGTTTAACAGTGTATTTGGACTTTGTTTGGACTTTGGTCCTTGGACTTTATTTGGATTTTTGTTTTGATTTTTGATTCTCTCCACTCTCTTTGCAGAGCTCCACCTCTCTCATGACCAGATTGGTGCGTTCAATATAAACAACTCGCACCCGCGTGCGCACACTCGAAGCAAGTACTGGTTAAGTACTGCTTGGCTGTCTTAGCTGCGCAGCCAGCGGTCGCAGTGGCTGATTATAGTCCTTTACTGCCTGAGTGATCGGCAAATTATAACTTTAACCACTACTGTCCTGTGTAGTAAGTGTCTCTTTCGTCCAGGTCTATTTAGGTACGCTTCCATGGCGTACTCCTTAAACACTGGTATGCCTGTGAGTATGAATGCTTTGCAAAATGGTATGGTTACCCTGCTTTTGCGCGCTTTATGCACGTCTCATAAGTCTATAACACTGACTGCAGTCAATTTGGCCTCCGCCATGAAGGGGTGTTCCATGCCAGTCCCGTCTTTCCCGAGTGACAGTATACCAAGTATACCAAGGGTTTCTCTTCCCTCTGCCTCGACAGATTTACCGCAACCCATGTGCAGCTCATATTTTTATTCCCATCCTCTTTCAGATCACACTATTCTACACATCCCTCTGCCACAACTTTTCCTTCCAACGAGAGGGCCTGTGAGTTTTGCAGCTCCCCAAACCTCTTCCCCTTGTTTCGATCCAGATCTTTCTCTATACGATTGCCAAAGCGAGTCACCAACCTCCATGTTTGTTGACATGCCGTGTGCCCGGACAAGTGCACCAGGTTCCGCGTCCACTACAGGTTCCCCAACAGTGTCTTTTGTGTATCCCACTCCACAGAGAGCTTGTGCCCCAGTGCCTCATGCTCCAGTTCCTTCCACCCCGTCTATTCCTCAGTCCTCCCCTGTGCTTGATGTTACACTTGCCGCTATGCACCTCAACTTACAGAGCCTCTTCAAGTTATATGAAGGACTAGATGCAAACATTTATAATCAATCTTCACAAATTCAACAAGTGGTGTCCTAACTGGAAACGTTAGTTTGACACTCTGAGCCCACTCCTCAAGATGATACAAATGTAGATTGTGTACCCATGGATAATGTTTCAATTATCACTATAGGTTCTCCTGTGCCCCAGCAATTTTCCCATGCTCCTGCTCTACCTTTATTCAAAGATGTCATTACCCCAGAGGTGGAGGTTGAAGATGCTGCCGTGTTCCTCCTTCTCATGATTCCTGGATTAGTCTTCCGCCCACGCCGGTCATTAGTGAACTCTCTTCATCTATATGCCCTTTGCCGGCCGCAAGTTCCATCTTACATCCAACTGTCCCAGCAAAAAAGGTTCCAAGGTGTCTCATCCCTTAAACAAAAAGAACAAAAATCACATTACCCTGAGATTTCCTAAACAAACCATGAAATCTTTTTTTCACACGCTAAAACCAAGGCAAGACAAAAGTAAGTCTATTGAAGAAATAGCCCTGGTATCTCAAGTCCCAAACAAAGAAATGTTGACTATTTTGCCACTTAGAGACCTCTCAAAAGAGTGGACTCCTTTGCTGCAAGGTCCGGTGGTCCCCCGATAGCTGCTTCTATACTTCCTACGCCTTATGCACCTCTAGATGCCCTAATTCGAGAGTTGGACCATACAGACTTACTGAAAGCAGCTAAACATGTTAAAAAAACATCTGTGCTGATAGGCGAAAATAACAATCTTATTGTCTCTGCTAAAGCAAGCACAAACGAGGTTCTTGATCTTACAACTGATCAAATACGACCCAAGGGCCCAGTGGGCTGGATTCTCAATTGCATCAATGGCTTCTTCCGAATGTTGCCAGACTGAATGTATGTGATTCACAACATCCACCTCCGCCCAGTAGCATTGATCACCCTTTTGCACTTAGGTCCATGGATGTTAATCACCCCTCTCGGAAACCTGATGATTCAACTCCCAATTTTAACCCACAAAGTGCTCCTGCGATGGTATCCAGACATCATGCCTCAAACACTCAGAAATGCCATTCTCTAATTTTAAAATGCCGAGAAGGTAGTTTCGGCACCCATGATCTTAACAGACGCAGTGTGCTGAACATCTTCTCAGAGCTAGTTGAATTAGAAGATATCTCTTCTAGTGATATTGAACAGATTGAGTTCATTTCTGACTCTACTTGTTCGGTGGTGCGTCTGTGGATTCGCTCGGGGATCGTTCTAAATACAATCTGGAAGTCAAAAATGCAGCTCTTCAATATAGGTTTTCTTTTGGCTCCAGATCCAGCCGTATGCATTTAAGAAACGTCCCAAAACATGTAGCTACCAATACATACAAGAATGAAGTAGTTACGAGAACAAATAACTCTGAATATCCTTACATGTCGTAACCACCAGTAAAACCTAGAGAATGCTGCTTTACGATTGCGAGCTGGAATACACGAGGACATTCACACCTGCAAGTTTCTATTCCCAAATTTCCTGTAGAATATGATGTTATAGCGCTACAGGAAATGTGGCTTACACAATCACCTGCGTGGAACAATTATGAGATTGCACTGTTACCAGCCATTGCAGGAATCAAGGGTCGTCCTTCCTCGGGCCTCCTAGTGGGGGTCAATATGTCTAAGGGTATCTCTGTTAGGCCTTGGGATTCTGTTACTGCCTATATACAGCTTGTAAAAATGTCATGTCCAACTCATATGCTAGCACTGATTAACATCTACCGCAACCTTCTCGGGTTTACAGATGCTGCTTTCTATGCCGGTATGACTAGACTTCTTGACCTTGTTATTACTACCCCTGAAGTTACTGACACAATCATTGTTGGGGACCTTAATCTTAACTGTTTGCACCCCAAAGGCAAAAATAACCTTACCAAAGTTAATCGCTGGTCTTCGTTCATGTTGGAACGCAATTTCCACATGGATAATGGCTAAATACGAGGTGACATCCCGGACCGACCAATGTGGCGAAGGGAAGCTATGTCTAGCATTATTGACTATATGTATATTCACACCAACTTGAGCGGATTTGTACAATCCTTTGAAGTTACCCCCCAATTGCATAGCGACCATAACCTGCTAGCATTAAAAAACAATTGGACGTATGAACCATTTAATAAAGTAATGCTCCCGCAGGACCTTATAGTCAATAATGCAAAAACCCGTTTTCGGTGGTCTCACACTAATTTAATAGCCTTTTCTAAATTGGTCAACTGTAATAATAAGTCTTTGACTCCGACCCAGTATACAAACCTTTTGATCTCATTTAAGAATCCAACGAAAACCACCAATCGCGGAGGGCATTGCCACAGTCACTCTTTTAACCCTCTAGTCAAAGCCAGAAAGAACGAATATCAACCAGAAAAGAAACTTATTTGTAAACTAAATCAGCCATCTCGGAATCAACAATTGAGAACTGCAAAATGCAGATATCGTAACTGGATGCGACAACATCAAGCTCAAATCCTGCAGCACGACACCGAATACATGCTTAGATTAATAGCAAATAAAAACACAGCTGAAACCTGGGACGTATTTAATCTGTGTGCCGAGCAGACGCAACCTCTAATGCAGATACACAACGTCACTGAGGCACAATGGATGCAGCACTATGCAATTCTGTAGGCGGATCCTAGTTTTTCCAACCTTGCTCACCGACAAGAGGGGCAGGGAGAATGGACATTGTAATGTTCTTCTACCATCCTAGAAGAATATATTATGCGTATTAGTTCCTCAAGAGCAATGGGCCCTGATGGCCTTAGCAACTTTATGTTTAAATCCAACCCCCACATGTGGGAAAAAATCTTGAATGATCTTTTTCAACGGATTATTGCTTCGCGCTGCATCCCTCTTTCATGGAAAACCTCCATAATAGTGCCCATCCATAAAAAAGGTGACAGGACTCTGCCACACAATTATAGACCCATTGCGCTTCTAGACGCTTCTGGGAAATTTTTTGCTAAATTAATCCTTCGTAACTTTAACATCTGGACAAAGGCTAATAATAGAAGAGATCCATTCCAGACGGGATTTTTAGCAGGCATGGGTACTAATATCAACTTGCTCTGCCTTAATGCAGTTACATTTCAAGCATAGGCATCTAAACAGGCAATTTAATTTGCCTTTGTCAATCTTCATACGGCTTTTGATGCCATTTCTCGCCCTCTCCTGTTTCCTAAACTAAAAAGAGACAACTGCCATTGTTCCAAATCATTCATTCTTTACATTCTTTGCAAAACATCCATCCGTATTAGATTGACCTTAAAAGGGTTATTGTCCATGGCAATTCCAATTGCCCGTGGCCTTAAACAAGGTTGTCTACTCGCCTCTGCGATCTTTAATTATTTCATGCACAATGTACGGCAGGTCTTTGAGGCAACACTATCAGATTCACTCAAATTGAATAATATTCAGATCCAGACCCATATGTATGCTGATGATCTGGTGCTCATCTCGAAAACTCCAAGTGGTCTGCAAAAACTACTTGATGCATTTAACATCTATATAGAGAAGAATGAACTGCGAATGAACACCACCAAAACCCAAATTGTCATTTACAGACCGAAAAATCTGTCCAGGAATAAATCTGTATGGCCAATTAATCAACAAATTTGGTGACAGTATCGAACTACACATATCTGGGAATGATATTTGATGGTGATGTCTCAGTTTCTGGCCACTTCGATGTTGTGAAGCATAAATTGGATACAGCATTCTCGCAGACTAAGGTTATTTTATATCGTTTTGGTACCTTCACTCTTAAAGCCAGCTGTCATCTATTGGAAACAAAAAGCAACTCTGTGTATTTTATATGGTCTCGAATCCCAACCACCTTGGTCTTCAAAAGTCTTAGACAAACTCGAGGCCAAGTTTTGGAAAGCAATACTTCAGCTTCCCCAATGCATTCCAGGGGTTTGGTTACGCTACAAATTAGGTTTAACCTCCTTACATGCGCAATATCACTGGAAGGTTTGTGCCCTATTTCGTAAATGTCTAATGGCAACCAACGAGGACAACATTTTGAAGTGTCTACCTGACAGTGGGCCTCATCACGACTTGGGCGGTAACGGTAACGCTAATAGCGCGGGCGGTATTAGCCCTACCGCGAACTCCCCGGCGCTAATAGCGCCGGATCACGAGTTCGGCGGTAATGTAAGTCCCCATTCCCCACTGAGCCCATTCGGGAATGCCCCATTCCCCATTGGGCTCAATGGGGAATCTTCGCGCTAATACCGCTGGCGGATTTCCCGCCGGCGGTAATAGCGCAAATTTTCTGCGGATTTCCCCCCAGCTCAGAGCTGAGGCGAAATCCGCCGAAGCCCTGATTCGGCGGACCCTTAAATCCGGCGTTAATAGCGCTACCGCCAGATTTAAGGGTTACCGCTGAAGTCGTGATGAGGCCCTATATATTTAAAACCAGTCATAATTTTGTCAAATGTTGGCTGCCTGCCATTTATACCATTTTAGCACAAGCGGAAGTAACCGTTGATGTTTTACTTACCAACCCTAATAAAGCGAAAAGTCTAATTTACTGTCATGATTGGATTAACACCAGATATGAATGCTTACAATACAAAACTGCCTTTACTGACAGATTTAAACATAAGAATCTCGGCTCTATGGAACCATACCTTCTTATGTTCCCCTCTAAAAAAATAAGTTCAGGAATCCTACGGATGCGCCTTAATTTGTGGCACACCCGTGAGTTACTTTCCAAACGTAATCTTATTGAGTCGGATTTGGCCTTCTGTCGATTCTGTTTAAAAATCAAAGTTACGGAAACCTTGGAACGTGTAATATCCTTATGTCCAGCATTAATTTGAGAATGTTTGAAAAAAATGTCCAATCACTGTACATTTAGGAATGCTGGATCCTATACAAAGGTGATGCACACTGTTGTGCACTGCTAATGTTTCATTACAAATAGCAATGGTAAATTTTCTTTGTGCAGTGAAACTAACTTATTAAGCCATATCTCATATTATGCTTGTTTTATTAATATTGTTATCTTATTTGTCACTTTTTTTCATTTTCCTTCTTCTTGGATTGTTTTAAATGTAAAGTTTTGTATATTGAAAAGTTGATTTAATTCAACTATATCTATAAAAAATAAAATAAAAATAAAAATAAGGTATTTAAACCTTGGGAAGTCCAAAGGATATCCCTGTGCCACTGCACTAAAGGTGCTTTGTGACACAATAATGAAAAGATGATGCCTATGGAGTTATCTAAAACTCCATAATCAAAGAACACAAGAGAAAAACACACATCAAAATGCACAAGAGAGTGGAAAAGGGCTCACACTCTCTCCAGGAGAAAAAAAAAATCAAGTCCTCAAAATAGAGCAAATTTGCTGGGGGTCACTAAGGTGAAGGGAATAAGCACATTTCTGAGAGTTCTCCCTAACACCCCCCCCCCCCCCCCCAAACCCCTAGACTAAGGGACAGGAGTATTTAACCCACCCCTGGATGAATCTCCCTACTCCAGTCGGTCAAACATTCTGGAGAGACCATCAGCATTTTGGTGATTACACCCTGACTTGTGTTCAATGGTAAAATCAAACCCTTGTAGGCTGATTGACCATCTCAACAATTTTGGGTTCTCCCCTTTCATCTGCATTGCCCATCTCAAGGGTTGGTGGTCAGTCTGAATCACAAAAGTAGATCCATACAAGTATGGCCTAAACTTCTTCAGTGACCACACAATAGCAAAACATTCTCTTTCAATGGTTGCCAACCTTGTTTCTGGTTCCTTCAGCTTTCTGCTGATGAGGCAGATGAGGTGCTCCCTACCTTTCTCATCCAGCTGACTCAGAACTGCACCTATACCTGTATTGGAGGCATCTGTCTGCACACTGAAGGTTTGGCTATAGTCAGGAGCTCTTAGGACTGGAGCTTGACAAAGGGCTTTCTTAATGCCTTAGGGCCTCATTACACGGACGGCAGTAAGGGTTTACCGGTACCAGTGTTTTACCGGTACCGGTAAACCCTTACCGCCTTACTACGAGGTCCCTTTGCGGGTTGGGGAATTTAACGCCTGCTTTTTGCAGGCGTTAAAAACCAACCCGCAAAGGGACCAGGGAGCTCATTACGGTACCGCAATTTGGAGTGCCGTAATTAGCACCTTCCCCATTCCCATTATGCCCTATGGGAAAAATGGGATGGGGAAGGGCAATGGGGGATGGGGGAATTACCACCCTACCAACCTTGGAATAGGGCGGTAATTCCCCTTTCCACCAAGGCAGTGCCAGTATTTTACCGGCATGGACCAAGGTGCTAATAGCACCTTGGTCCACCGCCGTCCGTGTAATGATGCCCTTAGTGTACTCCTCATTCCATCTGACCTTTTTAGGAAATTTAGGTGAGGAGACCACATTTAAGGGAGGAGCTATGGACCCATAGTTCTCAATGAAGTTCCTATAATAGAAGGCTTACACCTGGGTTTGAGTAGTAGGGGTAGCCCAGTCTTGTACAGCTTGTACTTTGCTATGCAATGGCCTTATTTCACCTCCTCCTACCTCATGTCCAAGGTAGACAACTTTGCTCTGACCAATTTGACATTTACTTGCCTTTATGGTCAGATGGGCCTGCTCAAGAGCCTGAAAAACATATCCTAAGTGGTCAATGTGTTCTTTCCGAATAGGGCTGAACACTGCAATGTCATCCAAGTATGCCATGCAGAAGTCCTCCATCCCATTCAGAACTTGATTAGCCATCCGTTGGAATGTTGCAGGGAGATTTTTTAATCCAAAAGGCATTACCTTAAACTGCTAGAGGCCTGCTGGGGTTGAAAATGCAGTTTTCACCTTGGCATGGTCTGTCAGGTCTAATTGCCAATAGCCTGACGTTAGGTCAAATGTACTGAGGTACTGGGCTGACCCAAGTTTATCCACCAGTTCATCTGTCCTAGGTAAAAGATGGGCATCAGTCTTGGTGACTGCATTAAGAGCTCTATAGTCCACACAGAATCTTAACTCCTTGGATCCTGCCTTTGGCACTAGTACAACTGAACTAGACCATGGACTTATAGATGGATCTATAACCCCGAGATTAAGCATCTTGTTGACCTCTTCCTTTATGTGGGTTCTTACATGGTCTGACATTCTGTAACCTCTGCTTTTAACAGGTAAACAGTCACCAGTGAGAATATCATGCTGGCCTCAAGGGGTCAAGCCTGGTGATAGTGAAACCAGGGAGGCAAAGTGATTTAACAGAGATTTGCACACCTCCTGCTGTTCCAGTGTCAGGTTAGAAGAGAGATTAACTCCTTCTATTTTCTCATCTAAAGGTTGTCCCCTAAGGAGATCAGGTAGAGGTTCACTCTCTTCCTCCTCTTGAGCTGAAGCTAGAAGCAAATCTCCCACTTCTGGTGGTGACATAAGCTTTTAGACGGTTGGTGAGAAAGACCCTGGGGGCCTCTTTAGGTTTGCCTAAATCCACCAGATAGTTGACTTCTCCAAGTTTTCCCACAACCTTGAAGGTTCCTATCCATTTGTCCTGTAAAGCCCTCTGCCTTATAGGTACCCTAACTAAAACATGCTGGTCTTGAGTAAACTCAATCATGTTGGCCTTCTGGTCATGCCAATGCTTCACCAGAGCCTGACATGCTTTTAAGTTATCAGATGCTTCTGTCATCATGTGTGTCATTCTCCAAGAGAGACCTAACACATAGTCAGTGACTCTCTGTGGCTTGGGAGAAGGAGCACTCTCCAACCGCTTCTTAATTAGGGACAATGGACCTCTAACTGGATGGCCATAGAGAAGCTCAAAGGGATTAAATCCAACTCCCTCCTGAGGGACTTCTCTAGAAGAAAATAGAAGGCATGGCAGTAGAAGGTCCCACTTTCTCCTAAGGGGTTCCTCTAAAGCACCTATCATGCTCTTCATAGTATGGTGGTTAAACTTCTCTACCAACCCATTCGTCTAGGGATGGTAGGCAGTTGGGAACTTGTAAATCACTCCACAGTTCTTCCACATGGCCTGCATGGAGTGGCACATAAAATCTGATCCCCTGTCAGAGATGACTTCCTTAGGAAAACCTACCCTGGTAAAAATACCAAGTAGGGCCTTAGCAACAGCCTGAGCTGAAACCGTTCTCATAGGTATGGCTTCAGGATATCTAGTAGCATGGTCTAATACAACCAATATAAATCGGTTGCCTGCAGAGGTTGGAAGGTCTAAGGGACCAACAATGTCGATTCCTATCCTCTCAAAAGGTACTCCCACCACTGGGAGAGGCACCCAAGGTGCAACATTTTTGGTTCCACTCTTGCCAGATGTCTGACAATTGTGACAGCTCCTACAGAATTTATCTACATCAGACCCCAACTTAGGCCAGCAGAAATATAGAGAAAGCCTTTCCTTGGTCTTCTTGAAGCTCAAGTGACCAGCCAAAGGAATCCCTTGGGCTAACTGTAGGAACTGTTGTCTGCTCTCTAGAGGCACTACAAGTCTTCTGTAGTCCCCTGGGATAGACTCAGTTGGTTCACTGTAGAAGAGGCCATCTTCCCAGTATAACCCATGCTTCCCTGGCTCTTGCCTGTCCAGCTGGGAAGCTGTCTGTTGGCGAAGACCTTCAAGAGTAGGACACTCACTCTGACCTCTGCTGAAGTCTGCCCTACAGGGGCCATCTTCTGCCAGTAAAGACTGCAGCTCAGGATGGTCTTTAGGATCCAGATCTCCAACAGGGGCATGGTCTTCTTCCAGCTCTGATTCCTCATCAGCTGAGTCAACCTTTCCTGGTTGGGTCTCACACTCAGCCTCAGCTGGTGGAGTAGTCACAGGAGTGCTTTCTGGTTTCTTCTTTGAGAATTTGGGTTTCCCCTTTGCCTCTTTCTTTTTTGAAATCGCAGTCAGTAACTCCTGTGGGCTGTGTGTTATAGTTTCTGCTACACCATCCTCCGGAGAGACATCTCATGTACTCTCCCCGGCCCTCCTTGTCTGCTCCTGTTTCCTTTTACTGGGAAGCCTGGGGGTGCTTCATACAACTCCAAGATTGTTTAAGTCATTCCCCAACAGGACTCTCCCAGGCACCTCACTCTGCACACTAACAGGTATCTTCACAGTCATGTTGTTGCACTGGTTGAGAGCTGGTAATTGTGGAAACATTTAAACATGGCCTTCAGCAAGCTTATTGAGGCTTTTGGGTGCCTTAGCAACATCCACAGCCTTGAAAAAAGATTCATCCACTACAATAATGCTGGTCCCAGTGCCTCTAATGGCAGGGGTCTCCCAACCATTTACAAGTACACTGTCTTTATAATATTCCTTTGTATTGTCTGGGATGGAACTGTAGACATCTAAGTTCTGTTGTTCCCACAGACCCAGGGATACTAAAGAAACACTGGCAGAGGCGCCAATGGGGTCTTCAGCCAGTAGGTGAAGGTTTCCACTTGCCATTTGAACTTCTTCCTCTGGGGAGAAGGCTAAAGAGACAGTGTGGATCTCTGAAGGTTTACCCTTGCATCTGGGATCCCCTTTCACATGGTCAGTAGACCCACAAGCAGAACATTTTCCAAATGTCTTGACAAATGAGGGTTTCTGCTGACCTCCCTCTGGTTTGGCACCAGAGGTTTCACTAGCCTTATTCGGTTATCTTGTGGCTTACCCTTCTTATGTTTGGGGCCTTCTTTTGGATTGGAGATATTAAAATTCTCTTTTACATATTTCCTGTGCTTCTTCCCCTCATCTTTCTTCTGAGTTGCCTCAGAATCCTTGTGAGTAGCCCTGTTGGCAACCCACAAGTCAGCAGCCTTTGCTAACTTCTTTGGATCCAGTTCCTTAGAGTCAGCCAAGTGCTGCCTCAGCTCAGGGGAGCAGGCATCAAAAATAGATTCTAACAAAAATAGATGTCTCATTCCTTCAAAAGTGTGAACTCTGTAACCCTGTACCCAAACATTCACACACCCAAGGAGTTTTCCCAAATCTAGCTATTAAAGCTAGTTTAACATTTTCATTCTCCAATCTTTCAAGTTCCCCCAGCTCCATTACAGAATCAGTTGCAACCTGGGGGAGCCTAGAAAAAAAGCTAAGGTATCAACTGATTCCTTGTGAAACCCTGAAACCCATGGTTATACTCAAAAGCAGCCAACCAATCCAAAATATCAAGTCTCACCTCATATATACTCACAGCTTCTTTAGGCATGCAATGCCTCTTAGGACTGGAAGACCTAGAAGACTCTGGGAGAGAACCATTTTCAAGAGACAATTTCTTCATTTCAAGTGCATGATTCAATTCCATTTCTCTAAGCCTGAGTTCTTGATTTTTGTTTTCAGTTTGCATTTGGAGCCTTTTGAATTCTAACTCAAGTCTCATCTTTTCAGGAGAGACAGATTCTGGACTCAGTACTTGACCTGGTAGGATCCCTGTGGCTAAAGGTTGAGGCCCAAGAGCAGGTAGAGGGGCGGTGGGGCTCACATCCTGAGACTCCTCTGACTCATCTGCCTCTTCAACAATATTAGAGTTAGCTCTGCATCATCATTTTCCTCATCAACAGTATGCACAGTTTGTGAGACATTGGGGTTTACAGCCCAATTTCCCAATCGTTGGTGTTCCAACAATTATTCAATCAATTAATTTTTCTTTCCTTTAACAGCAAGGTTCCTATCTTTACACATGCCTTTCAGTTGATATACTGTAAGAATGACTAGGGCCTCCTGTTTGTAGTTATCCATATTAGGCACTATAAAACAATTGATTCTCTAGTGGAGCTTAGCCTTGTGAAGGTTATTTTGAACAAAGGTAAGAGTAGCACAATCAATGTAACAACTATACTTTATCCTCACCGCTCTACACCAGTGTTAGGCAGAATTGGACTACAGGTGTAAGCAAAAACCAACCTTTGGTATAAGTTTGTACCACACACTTTTTGGTAGCGAGCTGATCAGCCAGGCTTATCCCAAGATGGAATGTGAGCAGTAGTTGAAGTTACACAGAAGTATCACAGTGGTTCAAGTAGACACTTACACTCAAGGTTTCTTGGTAAAAATAATTTTTTTACACAATCATTTAGAAAACATTCACTAGTAGAAATCAACTTAATATGAAACACCAATACACTGCAGTAACAAACTCTTAGTTGTAGGAACAGTTTGTGCTCCCCTGAAAAATAGCCAAATGGCACTTCAATTACTTTCAATGGGAATAGAAAGATATATGTTTGTACAATGGATTAGAAAACATTTCTGTTAGGCAATGTAAAGGTTCAGTGTACCAGGTGGGTCAGGTCAATTCAATAGGCCAGCCCAAAGTCAATAGTCTAGTGTTCTCGGATAGGGCAGAACAGTTCTGGTAACAAACGGAGAAGTCTTTGTAAAAGTTCTCAGAACTAGTTTAGACAAAAAAGAATAATATGCTGGGTCACAAGCTGATTAGGCCTGCAAGTTGGGAAAGTTTCACAAACTTTCACAGCAAGAGTTAGGATCTCTCAACCGGATGGCACAGTACCTTAATGTGAAGCAAAAAGATGCAGCTGAAGACGTTGGTTCCTGGAAGTTCCTGCAGATCTCGCTTTTCTTGAGCCTCAGTCGTGGGGACATGAAGGAGGACATTGGGCGACTCCTGCAATGCACGGGATCGTCGTCGAACCAAACAAAATGGAGTCACTTCGGTTCAAGTAGCGGTTACTTCAAGACACAGACTGGTTTCCCTCTCCCTAGCTAAACCTTAACCAGCATTGAGAATGGTATCCAGGTGTCTTCTGAGCTGATTGATCCCACCAACTAAAAGGAAGAAGCCGTCCTTGAAGGAGCTTCTCTGTCGAATGGAGTCCTGGCAATTTGGATTAGCAGCAGGGCTTCACAGGGTAAACCAACGCTCCAGTGGTTGCAGCAGCCGTCCTCTTCCAGCTCGTCTTCGGTTCTTTCATTCCAGTGGTTGACTCTGCCTTCCAGTCCTGGAGGCTCGCCTTTTAAACAGTTTTCTCCCATTCATTCCAGCCTAGCTGTCAGTCACCCAGCAGGGTGGCTGTCCTTGCCAGACAGTCAGCCAGCCAATCACATTAGAGTGCATTTGGGTTTCCTAGGAGACCGAGCACAGGGAGTTTCGGGCACCTCCCTCACTTCCTGCCCACCCCAGACACTCAGATGCCAAGGGCAGACTTCAGTCCTGAAGCCCGCCAAAGGCTCACGAACAAGGGGACCAAACCTGGTTTGGCGCGCAGAGTTAAACACCAGAAGGACCTTTCCACAAAGAAACAGCGAAAAAAGATGACCGGAGTCTGTTTTTACAGAGGGGTCTCGGGCTCCATATTGAAAAACATGGTGGCCGGATTTTTAGCTACCGGTGTTCGCGGTCGGGAAAAATCATAGTAGTTCATTAGAAAACCACTGCCACCAGCCATTTCAATAGGAAAGGGTAGCTTTTGACAGCTACAAGCGTGTTTAGACCTAGGGGATACTAAGTAACCCCTCCAGCACTCTATAAGAAGATAGTGTGTGCTGGGTCTATGAATTTAAAAAGATTAGTAAAGTCAATTTAACTTTACAGTCTCTGGGGAACAGTAGTTCATCCCAGAGAAGGCACTTGTAAGAAGTACTGGTTAAGTACTGCTTGGCTGTCTTGGTGTCTCTCCTGACTGTCGGGTCCTTCGTGCTTCATGTGAATCGAGTTGAGGAAGCTTGAGCCCTTTAAGAAGAGCTCCACCTCTCTCGTGACCAGATTGGTCGGTTCAATATAAACAACGCACACGCGCACCCCACCCGCATGCGCGCACTCAGGGCAAGTACTGGTTAAGTACTGTTTGGCTGTCTTGGTGTCTCTCCTGACTGTCAGCTCCTTCTTGCTTCGTGTGAATCGAGTTGAGGAAGCTTGAGCCCTTTAAGAAAGTGACGCATCTGGACTCTGTTTAACAGTGTATTTGGACTTTGTTTGGACTTTGGTCCTTGGACTTTATTTGGATTTTTGTTTTGATTTTTGATTCTCTCCACTCTCTTTGCAGAGCTCCACCTCTCTCATGACCAGATTGGTGCGTTCAATATAAACAACTCGCACCCGCGTGCGCACACTCGAAGCAAGTACTGGTTAAGTACTGCTTGGCTGTCTTAGCTGCGCAGCCAGCGGTCGCAGTGACTGATTATAGTCCTTTACTGCCTGAGTGATCGGCAAATTATAACTTTAACCACTACTGTCCTGTGTAGTAAGTGTCTCTTTCGTCCAGGTCTATTTAGGTACGCTTCCATGGCGTACTCCTTAAACACTGGTATGCCTGTGAGTATGAATGCTTTGCAAAATGGTATGGTTACCCTGCTTTTGCGCGCTTTATGCACGTCTCATAAGTCTATAACACTGACTGCAGTCAATTTGGCCTCCGCCATGAAGGGGTGTTCCATGCCAGTCCCGTCTTTCCCGAGTGACAGTATACCAAGTATACCAAGGGTTTCTCTTCCCTCTGCCTCGACAGATTTACCGCAACCCATGTGCAGCTCATATTTTTATTCCCATCCTCTTTCAGATCACACTATTCTACACATCCCTCTGCCACAACTTTTCCTTCCAACGAGAGGGCCTGTGAGTTTTGCAGCTCCCCAAACCTCTTCCCCTTGTTCCGATCCAGATCTTTCTCTATACGATTGCCAAAGCGAGTCACCAACCTCCATGTTTGTTGACATGCCGTGTGCCCGGACAAGTGCACCAGGTTCCGCGTCCACTACAGGTTCCCCAACAGTGTCTTTTGTGTATCCCACTCCACAGAGAGCTTGTGCCCCAGTGCCTCATGCTCCAGTTCCTTCCACCCCGTCTATTCCTCAGTCCTCCCCTGTGCTTGATGTTACACTTGCCGCTATGCACCTCAACTTACAGAGCCTCTTCAAGTTATATGAAGGACTAGATGCAAACATTTATAATCAATCTTCACAAATTCAACAAGTGGTGTCCTAACTGGAAACGTTAGTTTGACACTCTGAGCCCACTCCTCAAGATGATACAAATGTAGATTGTGTACCCATGGATAATGTTTCAATTATCACTACAGGTTCTCCTGTGCCCCAGCAATTTTCCCATGCTCCTGCTCTACCTTTATTCAAAGATGTCATTACCCCAGAGGTGGAGGTTGAAGATGCTGCCGTGTTCCTCCTTCTCATGATTCCTGGATTAGTCTTCCGCCCACGCCGGTCATTAGTGAACTCTCTTCATCTATATGCCCTTTGCCGGCCGCAAGTTCCATCTTACATCCAACTGTCCCAGCAAAAAAGGTTCCAAGGTGTCTCATCCCTTAAACAAAAAGAACAAAAATCACATTACCCTGAGATTTCCTAAACAAACCATGAAATCTTTTTTTCACACGCTAAAACCAAGGCAAGACAAAAATAAGTCTATTGAAGAAATAGCCCTGGTATCTCAAGTCCCAAACAAAGAAATGTTGACTATTTTGCCACTTAGAGACCTCTCAAAAGAGTGGACTCCTTTGCTGCAAGGTCCGGTGGTCCCCCGATAGCTGCTTCTATACTTCCTACGCCTTATGCACCTCTAGATGCCCTAATTCGAGAGTTGGACCATACAGACTTACTGAAAGCAGCTAAACATGTTAAAAAAACATCTGTGCTGATAGGCGAAAATAACAATCTTATTGTCTCTGCTAAAGCAAGCACAAACGAGGTTCTTGATCTTACAACTGATCAAATACGACCCAAGGGCCCAGTGGGCTGGATTCTCAATTGCATCAATGGCTTCTTCCGAATGTTGCCAGACTGAATGTATGTGATTCACAACATCCACCTCCGCCCAGTAGCATTGATCACCCTTTTGCACTTAGGTCCATGGATGTTAATCACCCCTCTCGGAAACCTGATGATTCAACTCCCAATTTTAACCCACAAAGTGCTCCTGCGATGGTATCCAGACATCATGCCTCAAACACTCAGAAATGCCATTCTCTAATTTTAAAATGCCGAGAAGGTAGTTTCGGCACCCATGATCTTAACAGACGCAGTGTGCTGAACATCTTCTCAGAGCTAGTTGAATTAGAAGATATCTCTTCTAGTGATATTGAACAGATTGAGTTCATTTCTGACTCTACTTGTTCGGTGGTGCGTCTGTGGATTCGCTCGGGGATCGTTCTAAATACAATCTGGAAGTCAAAAATGCAGCTCTTCAATATAGGTTTTCTTTTGGCTCCAGATCCAGCCGTATGCATTTAAGAAACGTCCCAAAACATGTAGCTACCAATACATACAAGAATGAAGTAGTTACGAGAACAAATAACTCTGAATATCCTTACATGTCGTAACCACCAGTAAAACCTAGAGAATGCTGCTTTACGATTGCGAGCTGGAATACACGAGGACATTCACACCTGCAAGTTTCTATTCCCAAATTTCCTGTAGAATATGATGTTATAGCGCTACAGGAAATGTGGCTTACACAATCACCTGCGTGGAACAATTATGAGATTGCACTGTTACCAGCCATTGCAGGAATCAAGGGTCGTCCTTTCCTCGGGCCTCCTAGTGGGGGTCAATATGTCTAAGGGTATCTCTGTTAGGCCTTGGGATTCTGTTACTGCCTATATACAGCTTGTAAAAATGTCATGTCCAACTCATATGCTAGCACTGATTAACATCTACCGCAACCTTCTCGGGTTTACAGATGCTGCTTTCTATGCCGGTATGACTAGACTTCTTGACCTTGTTATTACTACCCCTGAAGTTACTGACACAATCATTGTTGGGGACCTTAATCTTAACTGTTTGCACCCCAAAGGCAAAAATAACCTTACCAAAGTTAATCGCTGGTCTTCGTTCATGTTGGAACGCAATTTCCACATGGATAATGGCTAAATACGAGGTGACATCCCGGACCGACCAATGTGGCGAAGGGAAGCTATGTCTAGCATTATTGACTATATGTATATTCACACCAACTTGAGCGGATTTGTACAATCCTTTGAAGTTACCCCCCAATTGCATAGCGACCATAACCTGCTAGCATTAAAAAACAATTGGACGTATGAACCATTTAATAAAGTAATGCTCCCGCAGGACCTTATAGTCAATAATGCAAAAACCCGTTTTCGGTGGTCTCACACTAATTTAATAGCCTTTTCTAAATTGGTCAACTGTAATAATAAGTCTTTGACTCCGACCCAGTATACAAACCTTTTGATCTCATTTAAGAATCCAACGAAAACCACCAATCGCGGAGGGCATTGCCACAGTCACTCTTTTAACCCTCTAGTCAAAGCCAGAAAGAACGAATATCAACCAGAAAAGAAACTTATTTGTAAACTAAATCAGCCATCTCGGAATCAACAATTGAGAACTGCAAAATGCAGATATCGTAACTGGATGCGACAACATCAAGCTCAAATCCTGCAGCACGACACCGAATACATGCTTAGATTAATAGCAAATAAAAACACAGCTGAAACCTGGGACGTATTTAATCTGTGTGCCGAGCAGACGCAACCTCTAATGCAGATACACAACGTCACTGAGGCACAATGGATGCAGCACTATGCAATTCTGTAGGCGGATCCTAGTTTTTCCAACCTTGCTCACCGACAAGAGGGGCAGGGAGAATGGACATTGTAATGTTCTTCTACCATCCTAGAAGAATATATTATGCGTATTAGTTCCTCAAGAGCAATGGGCCCTGATGGCCTTAGCAACTTTATGTTTAAATCCAACCCCCACATGTGGGAAAAAATCTTGAATGATCTTTTTCAACAGATTATTGCTTCGCGCTGCATCCCTCTTTCATGGAAAACCTCCATAATAGTGCCCATCCATAAAAAAGGTGACAGGACTCTGCCACACAATTATAGACCCATTGCGCTTCTAGACGCTTCTGGGAAATTTTTTGCTAAATTAATCCTTCGTAACTTTAACATCTGGACAAAGGCTAATAATAGAAGAGATCCATTCCAGACGGGATTTTTAGCAGGCATGGGTACTAATATCAACTTGCTCTGCCTTAATGCAGTTACATTTCAAGCATAGGCATCTAAACAGGCAATTTAATTTGCCTTTGTCAATCTTCATACGGCTTTTGATGCCATTTCTCGCCCTCTCCTGTTTCCTAAACTAAAAAGAGACAACTGCCATTGTTCCAAATCATTCATTCTTTACATTCTTTGCAAAACATCCATCCGTATTAGATTGACCTTAAAAGGGTTATTGTCCATGGCAATTCCAATTGCCCGTGGCCTTAAACAAGGTTGTCTACTCGCCTCTGCGATCTTTAATTATTTCATGCACAATGTACGGCAGGTCTTTGAGGCAACACTATCAGATTCACTCAAATTGAATAATATTCAGATCCAGACCCATATGTATGCTGATGATCTGGTGCTCATCTCGAAAACTCCAAGTGGTCTGCAAAAACTACTTGATGCATTTAACATCTATATAGAGAAGAATGAACTGCGAATGAACACCACCAAAACCCAAATTGTCATTTACAGACCGAAAAATCTGTCCAGGAATAAATCTGTATGGCCAATTAATCAACAAATTTGGTGACAGTATCGAACTACACATATCTGGGAATGATATTTGATGGTGATGTCTCAGTTTCTGGCCACTTCGATGTTGTGAAGCATAAATTGGATACAGCATTCTCGCAGACTAAGGTTATTTTATATCGTTTTGGTACCTTCACTCTTAAAGCCAGCTGTCATCTATTGGAAACAAAAAGCAACTCTGTGTATTTTATATGGTCTCGAATCCCAACCACCTTGGTCTTCAAAAGTCTTAGACAAACTCGAGGCCAAGTTTTGGAAAGCAATACTTCAGCTTCCCCAATGCATTCCAGGGGTTTGGTTACGCTACAAATTAGGTTTAACCTCCTTACATGCGCAATATCACTGGAAGGTTTGTGCCCTATTTCGTAAATGTCTAATGGCAACCAATGAGGACAACATTTTGAAGTGTCTACCTGACAGTGGGCCTCATCACGACTTGGGCGGTAACGGTAACGCTAATAGCGCGGGCGGTATTAGCCCTACCGCGAACTCCCCGGCGCTAATAGCGCCGGATCACGAGTTCGGCGGTAATGTAAGTCCCCATTCCCCACTGAGCCCATTCGGGAATGCCCCATTCCCCATTGGGCTCAATGGGGAATCTTCGCGCTAATACCGCTGGCGGATTTCCCGCCGGCGGTAATAGCGCAAATTTTCTGCGGATTTCCCCCCAGCTCAGAGCTGAGGCGAAATCCGCCGAAGCCCTGATTCGGCGGACCCTTAAATCCGGCGTTAATAGCGCTACCGCCAGATTTAAGGGTTACCGCTGAAGTCGTGATGAGGCCCTATATATTTAAAACCAGTCATAATTTTGTCAAATGTTGGCTGCCTGCCATTTATACCATTTTAGCACAAGCGGAAGTAACCGTTGATGTTTTACTTACCAACCCTAATAAAGCGAAAAGTCTAATTTACTGTCATGATTGGATTAACACCAGATATGAATGCTTACAATACAAAACTGCCTTTACTGACAGATTTAAACATAAGAATCTCGGCTCTATGGAACCATACCTTCTTATGTTCCCCTCTAAAAAAATAAGTTCAGGAATCCTACGGATGCGCCTTAATTTGTGGCACACCCGTGAGTTACTTTCCAAACGTAATCTTATTGAGTCGGATTTGGCCTTCTGTCGATTCTGTTTAAAAATCAAAGTTACGGAAACCTTGGAACGTGTAATATCCTTATGTCCAGCATTAATTTGAGAATGTTTGAAAAAAATGTCCAATCACTGTACATTTAGGAATGCTGGATCCTATACAAAGGTGATGCACACTGTTGTGCACTGCTAATGTTTCATTACAAATAGCAATGGTAAATTTTCTTTGTGCAGTGAAACTAACTTATTAAGCCATATCTCATATTATGCTTGTTTTATTAATATTGTTATCTTATTTGTCACTTTTTTCATTTTCCTTCTTCTTGGATTGTTTTAAATGTAAAGTTTTGTATATTGAAAAGTTGATTTAATTCAACTATATCTATAAAAAATAAAATAAAAATAAAAATAAGGTATTTAAACCTTGGGAAGTCCAAAGGATATCCCTGTGCCACTGCACTAAAGGTGCTTTGTGACACAATAATGAAAAGATGATGCCTATGGAGTTATCTAAAACTCCATAATCAAAGAACACAAGAGAAAAACACACATCAAAATGCACAAGAGAGTGGAAAAGGGCTCACACTCTCTCCAGGAGAAAAAAAAAATCAAGTCCTCAAAATAGAGCAAATTTGCTGGGGGTCACTAAGGTGAAGGGAATAAGCACATTTCTGAGAGTTCTCCCTAACGCCCCCCCCCCCAAACCCCTAGACTAAGGGACAGGAGTATTTAACCCACCCCTGGATGAATCTCCCTACTCCAGTCGGTCAAACATTCTGGAGAGACCATCAGCATTTTGGTGATTACACCCTGACTTGTGTTCAATGGTAAAATCAAACCCTTGTAGGCTGATTGACCATCTCAACAATTTTGGGTTCTCCCCTTTCATCTGCATTGCCCATCTCAAGGGTTGGTGGTCAGTCTGAATCACAAAAGTAGATCCATACAAGTATGGCCTAAACTTCTTCAGTGACCACACAATAGCAAAACATTCTCTTTCAATGGTTGCCAACCTTGTTTCTGGTTCCTTCAGCTTTCTGCTGATGAGGCAGATGAGGTGCTCCCTACCTTTCTCATCCAGCTGACTCAGAACTGCACCTATACCTGTATTGGAGGCATCTGTCTGCACACTGAAGGTTTGGCTATAGTCAGGAGCTCTTAGGACTGGAGCTTGACAAAGGGCTTTCTTAATGCCTTAGGGCCTCATTACACGGACGGCAGTAAGGGTTTACCGGTACCAGTGTTTTACCGGTACCGGTAAACCCTTACCGCCTTACTACGAGGTCCCTTTGCGGGTTGGGGAATTTAACGCCTGCTTTTTGCAGGCGTTAAAAACCAACCCGCAAAGGGACCAGGGAGCTCATTACGGTACCGCAATTTGGAGTGCCGTAATTAGCACCTTCCCCATTCCCATTATGCCCTATGGGAAAAATGGGATGGGGAAGGGCAATGGGGGATGGGGGAATTACCACCCTACCAACCTTGGAATAGGGCGGTAATTCCCCTTTCCACCAAGGCAGTGCCAGTATTTTACCGGCATGGACCAAGGTGCTAATAGCACCTTGGTCCACCGCCGTCCGTGTAATGATGCCCTTAGTGTACTCCTCATTCCATCTGACCTTTTTAGGAAATTTAGGTGAGGAGACCACATTTAAGGGAGGAGCTATGGACCCATAGTTCTCAATGAAGTTCCTATAATAGAAGGCTTACACCTGGGTTTGAGTAGTAGGGGTAGCCCAGTCTTGTACAGCTTGTACTTTGCTATGCAATGGCCTTATTTCACCTCCTCCTACCTCATGTCCAAGGTAGACAACTTTGCTCTGACCAATTTGACATTTACTTGCCTTTATGGTCAGATGGGCCTGCTCAAGAGCCTGAAAAACATATCCTAAGTGGTCAATGTGTTCTTTCCGAATAGGGCTGAACACTGCAATGTCATCCAAGTATGCCATGCAGAAGTCCTCCATCCCATTCAGAACTTGATTAGCCATCCGTTGGAATGTTGCAGGGAGATTTTTTAATCCAAAAGGCATTACCTTAAACTGCTAGAGGCCTGCTGGGGTTGAAAATGCAGTTTTCACCTTGGCATGGTCTGTCAGGTCTAATTGCCAATAGCCTGACGTTAGGTCAAATGTACTGAGGTACTGGGCTGACCCAAGTTTATCCACCAGTTCATCTGTCCTAGGTAAAAGATGGGCATCAGTCTTGGTGACTGCATTAAGAGCTCTATAGTCCACACAGAATCTTAACTCCTTGGATCCTGCCTTTGGCACTAGTACAACTGAACTAGACCATGGACTTATAGATGGATCTATAACCCCGAGATCAAGCATCTTGTTGACCTCTTCCTTTATGTGGGTTCTTACATGGTCTGACATTCTGTAACCTCTGCTTTTAACAGGTAAACAGTCACCAGTGTGAATATCATGCTGGCCTCAAGGGGTCAAGCCTGGTGATAGTGAAACCAGGGAGGCAAAGTGATTTAACAGAGATTTGCACTCCTCCTGCTGTTCCAGTGTCAGGTTAGAAGAGAGATTAACTCCTTCTATTTTCTCATCTAAAGGTTGTCCCCTAAGGAGATCAGGTAGAGGTTCACTCTCTTCCTCCTCTTGAGCTGAAGCTAGAAGCAAATCTCCCACTTCTGGTGGTGACATAAACTTTTAGACGGTTGGTGAGAAAGACCCTGGGGGCCTCTTTAGGTTTGCCTAAATCCACCAGATAGTTGACTTCTCCAAGTTTTCCCACAACCTTGAAGGTTCCTATCCATTTGTCCTGTAAAGCCATCTGCCTTGTAGGTACCCTAACTAAAACATGCTGGTCTTGAGTAAACTCAATCATGTTGGCCTTCTGGTCATGCCAATGCTTCACCAGAGCCTGACATGCTTTTAAGTTATCAGATGCTTCTGTCATCATTTGTGTCATTCTCCAAGAGAGACCTAACACATAGTCAGTGACTCTCTGTGGCTTGGGAGAAGGAGCACTCTCCAACCGCTTCTTAATTAGGGACAATGGACCTCTAACTGGATGGCCATAGAGAAGCTCAAAGGGATTAAATCCAACTCCCTCCTGAGGGACTTCTCTAGAAGAAAATAGAAGGCATGGCAGTAGAAGGTCCCACTTTCTCCTAAGGGGTTCCTCTAAAGCACCTATCATGCTCTTCATAGTATGGTGGTTAAACTTCTCTACCAACCCATTCGTCTAGGGATGGTAGGCAGTTGGGAACTTGTAAATCACTCCACAGTTCTTCCACATGGCCTGCATGGAGTGGCACATAAAATCTGATCCCCTGTCAGAGATGACTTCCTTAGGAAAACCTACCCTGGTAAAAATACCAAGTAGGGCCTTAGCAACAGCCTGAGCTGAAACCGTTCTCATAGGTATGGCTTCAGGATATCTAGTAGCATGGTCTAATACAACCAATATAAATCGGTTGCCTGCAGAGGTTGGAAGGTCTAAGGGACCAACAATGTCGATTCCTATCCTCTCAAAAGGTACTCCCACCACTGGGAGAGGCACCCAAGGTGCAACATTTTTGGTTCCACTCTTGCCAGATGTCTGACAATTGTGACAGCTCCTACAGAATTTATCTACATCAGACCCCAACTTAGGCCAGCAGAAATATAGAGAAAGCCTTTCCTTGGTCTTCTTGAAGCTCAAGTGACCAGCCAAAGGAATCCCTTGGGCTAACTGTAGGAACTGTTGTCTGCTCTCTAGAGGCACTACAAGTCTTCTGTAGTCCCCTGGGATAGACTCAGTTGGTTCACTGTAGAAGAGGCCATCTTCCCAGTATAACCCATGCTTCCCTGGCTCTTGCCTGTCCAGCTGGGAAGCTGTCTGTTGGCGAAGACCTTCAAGAGTAGGACACTCACTCTGACCTCTGCTGAAGTCTGCCCTACAGGGGCCATCTTCTGCCAGTAAAGACTGCAGCTCAGGATGGTCTTTAGGATCCAGATCTCCAACAGGGGCATGGTCTTCTTCCAGCTCTGATTCCTCATCAGCTGAGTCAACCTTTCCTGGTTGGGTCTCACACTCAGCCTCAGCTGGTGGAGTAGTCACAGGAGTGCTTTCTGGTTTCTTCTTTGAGAATTTGGGTTTCCCCTTTGCCTCTTTCTTTTTTGAAATCGCAGTCAGTAACTCCTGTGGGCTGTGTGTTATAGTTTCTGCTACACCATCCTCCGGAGAGACATCTCATGTACTCTCCCCGGCCCTCCTTGTCTGCTCCTGTTTCCTTTTACTGGGAAGCCTGGGGGTGCTTCATACAACTCCAAGATTGTTTAAGTCATTCCCCAACAGGACTCTCCCAGGCACCTCACTCTGCACACTAACAGGTATCTTCACAGTCATGTTGTTGCACTGGTTGAGAGCTGGTAATTGTGGAAACATTTAAACATGGCCTTCAGCAAGCTTATTGAGGCTTTTGGGTGCCTTAGCAACATCCACAGCCTTGAAAAAAGATTCATCCACTACAATAATGCTGGTCCCAGTGCCTCTAATGGCAGGGGTCTCCCAACCATTTACAAGTACACTGTCTTTATAATATTCCTTTGTATTGTCTGGGATGGAACTGTAGACATCTAAGTTCTGTTGTTCCCACAGACCCAGGGATACTAAAGAAACACTGGCAGAGGCGCCAATGGGGTCTTCAGCCAGTAGGTGAAGGTTTCCACTTGCCATTTGAACTTCTTCCTCTGGGGAGAAGGCTAAAGAGACAGTGTGGATCTCTGAAGGTTTACCCTTGCATCTGGGATCCCCTTTCACATGGTCAGTAGACCCACAAGCAGAACATTTTCCAAATGTCTTGACAAATGAGGGTTTCTGCTGACCTCCCTCTGGTTTGGCACCAGAGGTTTCACTAGCCTTATTCGGTTATCTTGTGGCTTACCCTTCTTATGTTTGGGGCCTTCTTTTGGATTGGAGATATTAAAATTCTCTTTTACATATTTCCTGTGCTTCTTCCCCTCATCTTTCTTCTGAGTTGCCCCAGAATCCTTGTGAGTAGCCCTGTTGGCAACCCACAAGTCAGCAGCCTTTGCTAACTTCTTTGGATCCAGTTCCTTAGAGTCAGCCAAGTGCTGCCTCAGCTCAGGGGAGCAGGCATCAAAAATAGATTCTAACAAAAATAGATGTCTCATTCCTTCAAAAGTGTGAACTCTGTAACCCTGTACCCAAACATTCACACACCCAAGGAGTTTTCCCAAATCTAGCTATTAAAGCTAGTTTAACATTTTCATTCTCCAATCTTTCAAGTTCCCCCAGCTCCATTACAGAATCAGTTGCAACCTGGGGGAGCCTAGAAAAAAAGCTAAGGTATCAACTGATTCCTTGTGAAACCCTGAAACCCATGGTTATACTCAAAAGCAGCCAACCAATCCAAAATATCAAGTCTCACCTCATATATACTCACAGCTTCTTTAGGCATGCAATGCCTCTTAGGACTGGAAGACCTAGAAGACTCTGGGAGAGAACCATTTTCAAGAGACAATTTCTTCATTTCAAGTGCATGATTCAATTCCATTTCTCTAAGCCTGAGTTCTTGATTTTTGTTTTCAGTTTGCATTTGGAGCCTTTTGAATTCTAACTCAAGTCTCATCTTTTCAGGAGAGACAGATTCTGGACTCAGTACTTGACCTGGTAGGATCCCTGTGGCTAAAGGTTGAGGCCCAAGAGCAGGTAGAGGGGCGGTGGGGCTCACATCCTGAGACTCCTCTGACTCATCTGCCTCTTCAACAATATTAGAGTTAGCTCTGCATCATCATTTTCCTCATCAACAGTATGCACAGTTTGTGAGACATTGGGGTTTACAGCCCAATTTCCCAATCGTTGGTGTTCCAACAATTATTCAATCAATTAATTTTTCTTTCCTTTAACAGCAAGGTTCCTATCTTTACACATGCCTTTCAGTTGATATACTGTAAGAATGACTAGGGCCTCCTGTTTGTAGTTATCCATATTAGGCACTATAAAACAATTGATTCTCTAGTGGAGCTTAGCCTTGTGAAGGTTATTTTGAACAAAGGTAAGAGTAGCACAATCAATGTAACAACTATACTTTATCCTCACCGCTCTACACCAGTGTTAGGCAGAATTGGACTACAGGTGTAAGCAAAAACCAACCTTTGGTATAAGTTTGTACCACACACTTTTTGGTAGCGAGCTGATCAGCCAGGCTTATCCCAAGATGGAATGTGAGCAGTAGTTGAAGTTACACAGAAGTATCACAGTGGTTCAAGTAGACACTTACACTCAAGGTTTCTTGGTAAAAATAATTTTTTTACACAATCATTTAGAAAACATTCACTAGTAGAAATCAACTTAATATGAAACACCAATACACTGCAGTAACAAACTCTTAGTTGTAGGAACAGTTTGTGCTCCCCTGAAAAATAGCCAAATGGCACTTCAATTACTTTCAATGGGAATAGAAAGATATATGTTTGTACAATGGATTAGAAAACATTTCTGTTAGGCAATGTAAAGGTTCAGTGTACCAGGTGGGTCAGGTCAATTCAATAGGCCAGCCCAAAGTCAATAGTCTAGTGTTCTCGGATAGGGCAGAACAGTTCTGGTAACAAACGGAGAAGTCTTTGTAAAAGTTCTCAGAACTAGTTTAGACAAAAAAGAATAATATGCTGGGTCACAAGCTGATTAGGCCTGCAAGTTGGGAAAGTTTCACAAACTTTCACAGCAAGAGTTAGGATCTCTCAACCGGATGGCACAGTACCTTAATGTGAAGCAAAAAGATGCAGCTGAAGACGTTGGTTCCTGGAAGTTCCTGCAGATCTCGCTTTTCTTGAGCCTCAGTCGTGGGGACATGAAGGAGGACATTGGGCGACTCCTGCAATGCACGGGATCGTCGTCGAACCAAACAAAATGGAGTCACTTCGGTTCAAGTAGCGGTTACTTCAAGACACAGACTGGTTTCCCTCTCCCTAGCTAAACCTTAACCAGCATTGAGAATGGTATCCAGGTGTCTTTTCAGCTGATTGGTCTCACCAACTAAAAGGAAGAAGCCGTCCTTGAAGGAGCTTCTCTGTCAAATGGCATTCTGGCAATTCAGATTTGCAGCAGGGCTTCACTGGGCAAACCAACTGTCCAGTGGTTGCAGCAGCCGTCCTCTTCCAGCTCGTCTTCGGTTCTTTCATTCCAGTGGTTGACTCTGCCTTCCAGTCCTGGAGACTCGCCTTTTAAACAAATCAGGTTAGAATGGGAAAAGCTATATTGTGCACTGAGTGTTACCAATGGCAGTGCTGTTGGGCTTGCAGCAAGCTATGGATCCTTCTATCAAGCTTGTTGAAAATTATGCTTGTCCTGTCCTTCCCAGTCCATAACAATACTTCTGAGTTACTTTCAGGGTGTTTGCCTTAGTCTTGGATCCTACTCCCGGGGTACCAGCAATCCTCAGTAGCAGGCACACTTACTTTTAGCAGTCAGATCTGTTGTCCTTCAGAGGCAGTTAACTTGAGAGCTATGAACTCTCCTGGAGATTTTGTCTTCACACTTGAAAGCGACGTTCCAACAGGATTCCATCTTGACCACTCTCGTGTTCCAAAATGATTTACAAAATGGGGACTTTGTAAGTGATTTCAATCCAGCACTTCACCTAAGTCAATGCCTAGCATGTAATTCACAACTGAAATCCTTATTTATTTATTTGTGTCTAAATGTTCTTTTATTCTGAACGATGTACCATTTATATCACGCCCCTCTCTTGGAACCCTCCTTCCCCCCGGTCACACTGAACCAGGAATCAGGCTGGTTTGCAAAGTTAAAATATTTATTTATATATTCACAATATAATCACACTATTTTAATGGGAATACAATAATCACCAATGGGGTGATGTCACACTAAGCAATCTCTTTAATCACACACAGTATTAATGAGCAAAAACAATGCAGCACATCAATAATACTTTTGTGGGTGTGTGTTCAGATCAAATGGCAACGTGGTTACTATTTCCCCCTGCACACCCCTCAACCCCCAAATATGCATAGTAGAGATCTAGGAGGAGAGAGAACAGATTTCAGGAATGCAGAATTCAAGAAAATATATCAATCCCAATTTCTCCCCAACAAACACAAGAGAGAAAATGAACTAATTGGCAAGCTGTCAAAATGGTTTTAAAGTTGGCTATGAATGGAATAGGTAAAACACTAAATATGGGCTAAATCACTGAAATTGGTGAAATTCTAATGGGAGCCGCTCTATCTGGGTGTAGACAAACACTAGTAATGATTTGCTAGTAAAAAGCAATGTGAACACTTAATTTTGAGGTTGGGTGCAATTGAAAAGCTATTTTACACGTTAAAGATTTTGGCAAAACGAAAATTCACGATAAACATTTCAGCGCGCGTTAATCGCAATCGCGGGAGAAGTATGAGGATTTGATATGGTTCTAAGGAAAGCTTAGGATGTTAGCTACAAGCAGATGTTTAAATTGTGTTTCTAGCATAAAGTTTCAAGAAGTTATGGACCTCTTCGTGGAGGTTGTTTTTCTGAAATTGGAAAACAGGGATGCGCTTTTAAAAGACACAAAATGTTCTTTACACTAGGGTCAGACTATGAAGAAGCAATTGCTACACGGAAGCTCAGCCACTTGATCAAGGCAACTGCCAGCCGAGACGCTTGCCTTCTTCAGATGCAACATATCAGCGGAAAGATAATTTTAACAATATTAGTACAGAAGGAATATAAAATAAGATGGAAATTTCAGGCAATTCAAAAGATTTCTAACAATAGAGGTTTCTAAAGATGAGATAGGATGGGTTTATATAGGGATTACTATGGACAGTCTATATGATAGTGACACAGTCCTATCTATGGATACTCACTATATAGGTTTGAACAGAACCATCAGGGATTCAGGTGAGGGATTCTAGGATTCTGCTGGGCACACCGGACTGGACAGGGTCTGCAATCAGCAAGGTGTTCTGGTCACCGCACGACAGGACTGGACAGGATCTGCAATGGCTCTCTGGTCACGGCACGGCACAAGATTGGGTTTAATCTGCTCTTCTGGTTCTGAAGATAATTATTTAGCAGGTAAGCAGTACAGCACAGCCTGGCTGCTTCTTTTGTTTCCCCTTTAAGTTTGTGGGATGGGTTCTGGAAGTTAAGGCCCAGCTGCAGTGGTTAAGCTATGCAAGAAGCCATTCTGCTTGCAAAGTTTCTGGAGTCTGGAGTCTGGAATATTGATAGTTCTCCTTCAGGGTGCTTCACCAAGATCGGGCTGGTGGGTGGATCTGTCTGTATTTCTAAGTCCTCAGCTGTCTCTATTTATGCATTTGATAAAGGGGTGTGTATGCCTAATTATCCTAAGCGCACCCCCTAGGTTGGCTATAGGCTAGAATCTTCCCTCTTCCTTGATTGGAGGAGAGAACATGGTGTCACCATGATGATGTGGGTTTATGAGTCAGGGAATCCTTCCCTTGGCTTTTGGACATGAAATCTACTTTTCCTATAATACATATTTACAATTTTGCAAACTTTATAAAAATAGCATATCTAGATCACATATTTTGTGGAGCAAGTGCTCTTCTAAGCCCCGTCTCTGTAGGATCTTGTGTCAGCTCTTGACAGAATTCTGCCCTTTTGGGCAAGAACACAATATCTGGTTTATCCAACAATTTATACAACTGTGTGCATTGTATCTGGGCATAAGCGTGTGAAGTTTCATACTTTTGACATGAATACATTTGCTATAAAACCACAATTTCTACAGTTAATTCTCAGACCATAGCACAGAGTTCTGGCTCCTCTTAAAATGTGCAGCAAAAAATTAGATTCAGAAGTCCAGGGTTTACATATTTTTTACAATTGTCCACAGTAAATTATCAGTCTTTTTAGAAATATACTTTCTGTCCATTGTGAATCAACAAATGTTGTCTGTCTCCGCCTGCTTCTCCTTCTTGCAGCTCCGAAGCAATCTCTGCCCTCTCCCTTCTGGCAGAGGCCCTTTACAATCCTTCCTGATTAGCATCTCCTTGCCTGAGAGAAAGTCGATTGTGTCCTTCCCAGAGCAGCCCAAGTGCTCCTCCCCTCTTAATCAACACATGAATGTGAGTTCCTGGTCTAGAGAGCAGAAGGGAGGTGACTGGCCCGATGGGGGAAGTTGTTTGTAGTTTTGGCTTTGGAGTCAGGCATACTTTAAATGTCATTTTGTTACATTTTTCTTTGTTTAAAATAAACTTGCAATTTTAAAACAAACATCTAGAACACTGATTCTACGCTCTAAACCATGAAGTTTAAATAGTTACAACCTAGCTTCCTCTTGATAACAGGTCACTTAGATTTTAGACATTAGATCTTAATGGTACAAGTTTACAGTCTTAATGCAGGCTTTTGAAACAGTCATTCAGGCAGCCGCTGGTACTGCGCCCAAATTTTGACAGATCCCACAGGCAGGCAAACTGGCTGTGGATGTTTTTGTGATCAATTCAGCTTTCCAGGATATTGCAATTTCACAATGATTTCTTGAATTCAGTAAAATGTGACACCCAGCAAAAAGATTGGGTGTTTGTGGGTGTTTTTGGACCAATTCTGTATTTTCAGCAACCAAGAAATTATTTAAAATGCAAGATTTCGGATTTCTTTCAACAAGCACTGCTTTTCATGCAGTCTCCATTTTTACTAGTCGGGCAGCCCAATCACATGTTTCAGAAGTGCGGTCTCCATTCCCCCACTGACAACATGCATGGTACATTTGGCAGCCATCTTTCTGTGCTTTGTAGAGCACAACTTCCATAGGTTTTGGCGTGCGTGGGGTTTTGCGGCCATTTTGATGATTCTGGCACCATCAGGGCACAGTGATACCGCAGGGCAGAGCTTAAGTGGGTTAATAAATCCCACAACTTCAAACCCATAAATAGTCAATTCCTAACAGAAGATTGGTCCTTATTTAAGTCTTTTGTGAAAGGCCAATCCAAGTCTACGATAATATGTTCCCTCCTCTGCAGTGTCATACCCAGAGTCGTACATTGGCAGTAAGTCATGGAGAGAGGGGGTCAGAAGCACCTGATGTACAGTAAGATAACAAAACCTTTTTGGCTCCTCTGGACCTCTCCTCTGGACCTCTCCTCTGGACCTCTCCTCACAGCTGTAATGTCCAGATTAAAAGAAATCAATTCTAATCCCCTTTCATGTATGTCCCCTTTGTTCTTACAGCTAACTTTAAAGTGCCTGTTCCCAACTCTACCGCAAAAGGAAGCCTGTTGTCCCACCTGAAGAAGTGCCAGAATCTGCACTGAAGCATAAAGGTTTGCTTGCACCCACGGATTGTGGGAACCAGAGTGGGTGGATATATTATGTCAGCAAATTTGTTTTAGCTGATTAGTTTAATGAACTTCATAAATCATCATATCTATCTTGTAATCAGATATAGATGAATCTTTACTTTAGCATTGTCCCTCATTTAACAGGGTCAGTAACCCTGCTACCAGATCCATCAAATTACCAGTTAAGTGAAGCATGTTTGTTTACCATCCAATGGATTCCTATGTTTGTTCCAGAAAAGGACAGTGTGATTTTTAGAATAACTTTCTTCATAGACATGAAATAAATCCTTTGGAGGTCACCAGTTTGTAGTCTGCTCTCAGAGGTATAGCAGGCATGCCTACCAAAAATGGTTCTCCACTCTATACATTGGTTGGGGCTCCACCGCTGCTAAAAAGGAATGTTGGTCCTAGTAGAATGTTTGTAGATCCACATTATATATCTCCTCATCGAATAACACTTGATTAATAAGGTGAGATTGTTACTATTATTATTATTATTAGTATTATTATTAGGGGATTTATTGAACCCTAACCTAGATCCGGGAAGCAACAGAGTGCTTTACAGTCATAGGGTGAATAAGGTTAGGGAGCAGCGAAACAAGGGAGTGGAGATCTAACAACAGGGGCGGGAGGGCAATTGTCAGCAATGGGGTCTACATTTCACCAGGGGAGGAAACAGTGAGGATTAGATCACCCAGTGTCAGGCATGGTGGGGAGTGGATGGTGTATTGACCTTGCCTCTTCTCTTCTGACCTCTAACTCTAAGCTTCTCCTCTTTGGATACTTCATTATTAATTTTGACTCTCCTGATGCGGCCAATTTAGTCTTCGGCAACCTCTGTGACTCTCTTTCCCGCAACATCCTTCCCTCCATGCAGCCGGTCACACCTTGGATGGCCTCTTGTCAGCAGACATCATACTCTCTAACCCTCTCACTACTCCTCTCTCCTGGTCTGGCCATGCGCTCCACCCATCTGGAGCACCTGGGCTCTCCAGCTAAGCCTCCACCCACACTGCCAACATCCTTTTCTGTCATTTGATGGATGAAGTGGCTGTCAGTAGCTGCTGTCACTGCCTCCTTCATTCCCCCAACTCCTGCTAATGAATCTCACACTGATTGAGCCCTTGCTAACCTTCACCTGTCCATCTCCAACACCCTTGACATCCTTGCCCCTTACATGAGGATCCGTACGAAGCCAGTTTCCAAGTGCAATAGCCGTTATGGTTCCGACCTAGCCTTTCTCAAACGCAAGAGTAGTGTCATGGAACGTAAGTGGTTGGCTTCTCACACATCCTCTGACAAACTGGTCTCTCACCTGCTCCAGAGGCAATACAGACTCTCCATCCGCTCCCAGAAATTGTCCCTTTTCCAAGCCCACATCTTTGGGGACACAAACAACATGGCTGAACTTTACAAAACCTGCAAGGAACTTGCCAATCCTACTACAGTCTACACTTCTCCTCTTCCTTCCCAGGCCCTCTGCAAGGCTCTGGCCTCCCCTTTACACAACCAAAACTCAGGACACCCTGTCCTCTCTCTCCTCTACTCCCCTCCCTTATCTGCCTACACATAGGCTTCCCTTGGCCCCCCTCTCTCCTTCCCCCTTACTCTCCTCTTTCTCACCCATAGAACTGGATGAGATCACTAAAAAAGTTTGCTCTATGGTGCTAAAACAGTTTGCTCTAACAGGTGCTTCCCTGCTTATCTAGAACTATCAAGGACAACATTGTCTCCCGTTTTCCTTCATTGGCTGAGTTATGTAACCACTCTTTTGCCACTGGCTCCTTCACTTCACTCCTTAAGCACTCTCTTGTGCACCCTGTCCTAGAAACGCCATCTGCTGACCCTTCCTGCCTGGCTAACTACTGCCCTATCTCCACTACTCCATTCTTGGGCAAACTCTTGAGAAATTGGTCATCTCCATCCCACTGAAACTGTTTGTTGCCTTCACGATCACCAGTCTGGCTTTACAGCAGCCAAAGGCAGGGAAACTGCTCTCCTGAACACCCGTGATGACTTGTTCTCAAACCTTGACTCTAACTCCCCTTCTGTTCTCATTATCCTCAATCTTTTTTATGCCTTTGACACAGTCAATCATTCCACCCTGATAAATTGGCTCTGTGATACGGGATTGGTTGACCTCCTTCCTTTCAATAAGCCCCCCCAAGTGCAACTGGGAACTTTTCTCTCCTCCACCTCACTCTCTACTTGCAGCGTCCCTGAGGTCTCTATCCTTTTGCCGTAGCTCTTCAACATTTACATTGCCGCTCTGGCCCAATTGATCTCCACTTTCTCTCCTCATTTCCATTGTTATGCTGATGACACACTGCTCTCCGTTAGCTTCCCTCTTCTACCTTTTCACATTCCTCTCTCATCCCCTACTGCATGGCTGCTATTCAGGCATGGTGTGTTTCTAATGATTTCAGCCTTCATGCCATTAAGATTTAGATCCTCCTCATTGGGACAACTGCCCCATCCTTCCCTCCTACTCTCTGTCCACCTTCCTTGGGCCCCTCTACCCTCACCCTCGTGTGAGGCTAAAAACCTTGGTGTCATCTTCAACCCCTCTTTCTCCTTCTCACCTCATAATCGCTGACCTTGCCAAAAAAGGACCACTCTCAGGTTCACCTCCTCAGAGGTATTCCCCCTTTCCTCACCTTGCCCCAGAAACTCAATGTCTCTAGAGCTCTGGTTCGCTCCATGCTGGATTACTCCAACAACTTCTTCCCTAATTTACCTCTTTCCTCCCTCCGCCCTGTTAATGACTCCAATCAAGCATTCCCACTAAGTCAGTGCCTTGTCTGGGATTGCTCAAGGGAAACCCTTATTTATATATTTTTATGGCAAGTTATAATCTGGATGATGAACACTTGTATAACGCCCCTCTCTTAGAATCCCCCTGACCCCACTGAGCCAAGAAGTAGGTTTGTTTTGCAAATTAAAAGATTTATTGTAAAAATTAAACTATATATATATATATTGCACTTTTATAATAAATTAATATTTGATATCACACTTAAGAATATGACAGTGATCAACACTGGGTGATGTTACACTAGCACACTGATTTAATTACTTAAGAGTTAGTATAGGAAGAACAAGGTAGCAGAGAATACTTTTATGATTTCAAGGAATGCAGTGATGGAAAACTGCAGCACAGGAATAAACTGATTTGGGTTCAACAAGAGCTAATATGTTCACTTTTCCCCTTGTGGCAATTCACTCCCCCCTTTATGCAATATAAGGAGATGGAAGTTAAGCACACAGTTTTCAGGAATACAATCAACATGCAATTCAGTTCCCGTTCCCCCCTAGCAAGCTTATAGCACCAGGGATGATTTTGAAACACAGGCAAAATACTTTAAATGTGGTTTGCAAAGAAGGGAATAATTTGCTAAAAATGATTTTTAATTCCCTATAGGAGGTTCAAGGTGAGTGATAGCTACTTTAAATTAGTTCAGGATCACTTTAGCAATGCTCTATGAATGATTGTCAGGTTGCAAACGAATTTCAGCAAAGGAAAGCAAGAAGCTGCTATTTTGACAAGTGATGAAATTTGAGCCAAATCGCAAATCGCGGCACTTTTTCCGATTATGGAAAAAGTATAATGAATAGAATCTTAGCTTTAAAATGAAAGTTAAATCTCGCTTCTAGCACAAACGGTTCAAGAGATACGGACGATTTTGTGAAGGTAGTTTTTCAGAAATGAAATAATGATTCAAAATGGCAAATGACACTTTTACAGGTTTAAAATCGGAGAAGGGACACACGATTCTTATGATGCAGTTCTGGACAGGTTCAAATGTTTTGAATCAGATTATTTTAAGCTAAGAGATTGGTTTTGCACAGTTCTGGCTGAGTACTCACACTATGAATTTGAAATAGGCTGCTCACAGAGGCACTGCCCCTCCCCGTTTCTCTCAAGAGGAAGCCATTTACGACCCCCCCTAAATTAACATTTGCCTGAGTCAAGGAAGGCTCATTGTTAAGTTTCCTGCAGTCCCCAGCTGCTCCTCCCCTAATCCAATCAGGGAGGTGTCATCTCCTTTTGGTGGGTACAGCAGAATGAAGCCAGGCCTGGGAAGAGTGGCTGGGCAAGTTTCAACTCCTGTTGGGGGTAGTTGCCAGGCAGAATTCACTCTCTTCAAGCCAGGCTTCAGCCAAATGTCACTTTTGTTCCCAGTTTTTCTTCATTCAAAACAAACTTACAATTTTTACACATGCAGCTAGAATGCTGATTCTAAGTTCAAAACTATGACATTTAACACTTGCAAACTATCTGACACTCAACAGTAGGTCACTCATTTATTTTAAACATTTATATTTTAGCGTCTTTCAGTCCAATATAACTTAGGCTGCTGACATCCACAGCTCAGCCAGTTTCATTATGAACATTATTTTAGGCTCTTTCTCTTTCCAGATTTTGTATGCACACAAGTCTACCTTCTGCCAAATGTCTGCTGGTGTTCATTGTGATTTTTGAATATCTTGTGATGTTTAAAATAGGCATTTTTAGCTTGCATTTCAGAGAAACAAAGGTGATTTAAAGCGCTTTTTGAGCCACCGGCACTGTTGTTTTTTCTTTGGCACACATTTCACCCATGGCACTCCTGGCCCATCACGCTCGCACTGGTGGGTGGTAGGTCAGGCGACCATTTTGGTGTGCGCAAAAACTGCGCGGTTTTCCTGGATCCTGGCGCAATGTGGGCTTTTTCAGCCATCTTGGATTTTCTAAGCCCACAGCACCAAATGTTGCAGCATAATAGTCCAAACGTGGGTCAGGACACCCAACAGCCCTCTTCAACTAATCCAGAATAGGACTGCAAGCCTTATCCTTGGCCTCAAGCCCCAGGACTGTATCTCTCCAGCCGTAAAAACTCTCCACTCACTCCCAGTGGTTTAAGGATCAAATACAAGGCCCTCTGCATCCTCCATAAGGCCTTCTGGGGCCTCGGACCTTGCTACATCCAACTTTCTCTCCCTAAATACCTCCCTGCTAGAGTCCTTAGGTCCTCTAGCTCCAACTCTCTGCAGATCAGTGGTTTCACCAAGCGGAGATTGGGGGTAGATCCCTTTCTTTGGCAGGAGCCTCCCTCTGGAACAGCCTCCCTGCCCTCTCCGTCTTGAGCCGGATCTCCTTAAGTTCTGGAAGCTTCTCAAGACCTTCCTTTTCTCTTCCTCCTTCCCTCTCTCCCTCCCTTGCTGATCTCTACCTGCCATTGGGACTGGTTGCCTGTGTCCCCTATGAGTCTTACTGCAGCCAGGCCTCCCTTCAACCAGTATTCCCCTGCACCTCTTACCAGCACGTGCCCTCAGGCACCCTCCCTGACCAGTCTACTGATTCTGGTCCATGCCCTTCCCTTAACTAACCCTACCCCTGGTTTCCCTTGACACTTGCCCTCCTGGGCTCCCCCCAGCACTTTCTCAGTCCCTGGGCCACCCCTCCGCCGGAACTTCCTCCTCTTCCTCCTCCCTATCCCATCCCTGTGCCCGATAACCCGCTGGACTTCTTGTTACTGCAGTTGCACAATCTGAATGTCACAAGGCCCAGTAGGACCATTATTGTTGTTGTTTTCTCCCCTGCCTGCCCCCCCCCTCTTTTTTCTTGTAGTGCTTGGAATCACTTTCTGCTGTATAGGCACCATACAAATGTCAATAAATACAAAAATAAATAAAATAAAGTCTTTGTGACTCAGGGTCATTTGTTTATACTATTATTCTATATGTGTTATGTGTGAGGGTTACTGCCACTCACCGTTCTGATGATGAGATGATGTGGGACAACAAGGCTTCAGAATCATATGCTTCCGACTTGATAGAAGAGCCTGAGGTTATGAACCCCAGGCCTCCTCTCCGGAGGGAAAAAAATATTTTCTGCGATATGCCCCTCTGCTGAATGAAGTAATTAGACAACGGAACTGATCACCTAAAAGAGTGGGGGGAAACGCACAGCCATGATACCAGCTGAAAAGGAAAAACAACATGTCAGTGGTTGTTAGGTGCACAATATGAAACCAAAAAGAAAGGTAAGATATAACCACCTGTTTCTGCGCCCTCCTAGAGATGATGATGAGACTATCGCAGTGTCTTATCCCTACAAGAACAGAACAAGAGATTTAGCTAAGTTTCAGGTTGATTCACAATTCTATAGGAGCAGGGCAATCGAGAATTAAGTTTCTTACTGTTCCTTCTCAAGCATCTAGGATGGTGATGAAAGTGCATGATAATGGAGAGAACAAGAGGAGAAAAAAAATAGGTAGTTTATTATGAGGGAGACTGGCCCCGGCGGCACGAGGGATGCACTGGAGTCGATTAGGTGCACCAGCTGCAGAGCGTTCAGAGGTGCAAAATGATATTCGCTGAAGTCCAATACAGGTGAGTTCCTAGTCAGTATGTAGGTATTCCAAAAAGGAGCCAGGAGTAACTAAGAAGTCTTTATCACGTAGCAAGAGTCGGTACATGGGAAATCAGAACGGAGCAAGGCGGAAATCCAAGCAGTCCCTGTGACATAGCAGGAGTCTGCACATAGGAAGACAGAATGAAGCAAGGCGAGTTTCCGAAGCAGTCTGTGTAACGTAGTAGGAGTCGGTACACGGGAAGTCAAAATGGAGCAAGGCGAGTTTCTAAAGCAGTCCGTGTAAAGTAGCAGGAGTCGGTACCTGGAAAGTTAGAATGGCGCAAGGCGAGTTTCCAAAGCAGTCCGTGGAACGTAGCAGGAGTCGGTACCTGGAAAGTCAGAATGAAGCAAGGCGAGTTTCCAAAGCAGTCTGTGTAACGTAGTAGGAGTCGGTACACGGGAAGTCAGAATGGAGCAAGGCGAGTTTCTAAAGCAGTCCGTGTAAAGTAGCAGGAGTCGGTACCTGGAAAGTCAGAATGGAGCAAGGCGAGTTTCCAAAGCAGTCCGTGTAACGTAGCAGGAGTCGGTACACAGGAAGTCAGAATGGAGCAAGGTGAGTTTTTAAAGCAGTCCGTGTAACGTAGCACGAGTCGGTACACGGAAAGTCAGAATGGAGCAAGGTGAGTTTCAAAAGCAGTCTGTGTAATGTAGCAGGAGTCGGTACCTGGAAAGTCAGAATGGAGCAAGGCGAGTTTCCAAAGCAGTCCGTGTAACGTAGCAGGAGTCGGTACACAGGAAGTCAGAATGGAGCAAGGTGAGTTTTTAAAGCAGTCCGTGTAACGTAGCACGAGTCGGTACACGGAAAGTCAGAATGGAGCAAGGTGAGTTTCAAAAGCAGTCTGTGTAATGTAGCAGGAGTCGGAAAACAGGAAGTCAGAATGGGGCAAGGCGAGTTTCCAAAGCAGTATGTGTAACGTAGCAGGAGTCGGTACATGGGAAGTCAGAATGGAACTAGGTGAAGGTAAGTCAGGAACCACGGAGGACAAAAAGTGTCTGGTAGTAACTTCAAACAGAGGCACAGTTTAGAGTATGAATGACGCTTAAATTGGTAAGAGATTTCCACACAATTAAAGCATCCAACGAAAGGAGGCCCAGTTCAAACTGTGTAACAGCTTTTGCAACACACTTGGGCAAATTTAGGGTACTTTTCCAGGCACCACCCTCAATCTGAGACAAGGGATAAAAACAGGACTAGATTCAGCTCCGGATGTAATACAGGAAACAATTTTGCCTCTGTGGTATTTGATTCGAGGAAGCATAGAAAACTGACTGTATTTATAATCTATTTAACGAAGCTGAGTTGCATAAGCAGTCAACAAAGCACCATACTCTTTCATAGGGAGGTCTCTTATCCCATTGTATGCTTCCATAAAGTCCACACAAATGTAATTTTTATTTTGACTATTGGTTTCAGAGTGATGATTTTTATTTTGAGTGCATTGAGTTTCAGATCTAGTGCAGTGTAACTAGAGAGCGCATCCAGAGCTTTCTGCAGAGCAATAAGAGTGGCATCCAATTAAATAATGTCATCCACATATAAAAGATGCTGGATGTGGAAAGAGCCCAAATACAGGTGTAAGGACACACTCTGGACCCGCAGAGAACCCAGGTCTGGATGGAGATGTTAAACAAGGCTGACACGAGAACTCATCCGTGTCTCAGTGCCCTATAAATATGGACTTTACCAGACATTTCGCCATTCTGGTTTAAACGTATTTGCATCAGGGTGTCAAAGGGCACATATTTAATTATATTGATAAGACACTTGGGGGACCAGAGCCTGTCAAGTTTGTCCCATAGCCTCTAACAATTTACCATGTCTAAAGCACAAGTCAAGTCAACAAAGGCAAGGTACAAAGGAATGTTGATAGTTTTTCAAGAGGGTATTACTAGCTGGACTACGAGGTGGAGCATAGATCTGAGCAAAGTGGCTTTCACACATATCTTCCTTGATAACATTGATTTGAGTGTACGATTGTCATCGGGTTTGGTTATTGATTAATGCTCAAAGGTTTTTGTTCTTTTTAGTGCAGACAAGATGTAGAGTATGTTCCGTATATCGTTGAAGCAGGGTGTTTTTGTGCAACTTTAACCACTTTTTATAATGTTTTTTTAGGCATTTTTGTTGTTTAAAAGCCTCCACATATTTCTGTCTCCTCAGAGCACTCAGGTTTGCTCTTAAACATCTTTCCTCCCCATACTTCCTGATCAAAGTGATGGACATTAGATAATCTTCTTATATATGTCAATTGCGAGTACTTAATAGAACGACTTGGACAAATAATGTATGGCTAGATCAAGTTTTTTGGGTAGAACAAAAGTATATCTTCCATATCATTGTACTTGGTCACGGTACGCAGATTCCAGATTATTCTAGTGGCCTTTATTGTTTACAAGGCCCAGGGTGCTACTATGTGTGCTTCTTGCCAACCAACGCCATTAAGTGTTATTTGAAGAGCCCGATGATCACTAGCCTCCGATTTTATAAGTCCCCATACAGCTCCATTAGAAATGGGGAGAAAGATATGAACAATTATTGATGTGGAAGCTCCTCTAGACCAGGTGGTACGAGTTGGAATATCCGATTTGGATTTGCCATTCAACATGGTCAATCCCCTGGGTTCAAAAACGTTGTTTAAATGGCAACCCCTTGTCTTGAAGGCATCTTGGTACGCGGAAAAATATCCAGCATTACAGCAAAGGCATGGGGCGTTAAATCTCCTGCCACTATAATACTTCCCTTAAATCTGCTAATGGAGTCTAAGCATTACTGATGATATATATGATGTGATCAATTGTAAAAAAAATATCTTTTGTGTTGTAAAGGTTTTTATAAGCCATAAACAATTTTAAAAAAGGGGAAAAAAGGAAGAAAACATAAACATAAAAATAAACATTTGAAAAAGTACCCATAGCGGCCCAGTAGGTGTTCATTATTTTGCAGTCCCACCTCCCTCCACTCGTCTCCTCTTTCCACATAAGGTGTATTGCAAGAATTAAACTATCATTCATAAACAGTGGGATATTCAGCATGGGCAACATAGATTTAATGGCAGTAAGAAGTTCCCGGTTACCTCTACCCACTGGACTTCTCACCACTGGCTGATGGAATACAGAGAACCCATTCAGCAAGAGCTTATATCTAAGCCAAATATCGAATTTTGCTAAATGCATGGAATTTTGGTTATAATTAGTAAAATTAGTAAAACATTGAGTGTTCCAAGAAATCAAAAACGTTTGTAAATTCTATTGATCTCAGTGAGAAGAATGATGAGGTTCAGTTCTGCCATGAAGAGCTATTTACAGTGCTTCATATATGCCCACCTCATACTTGTGCGTGGTGTTATCTTTTGCTGGAACTCATCGTACTGACCTCTTACAATCCTTATTTTTGTCCAAGCTAACAAGGAACGTATTGGGAAGATCTTTTTTCTCCCAAGATGATGCTGAGAAGTTAAAAGACCATAGAGAGGGCTTCTTGGTGGCGACCAGAGAATACACCACCTACTCCAACGATAGCAAGGCGGGAGCTTCTTCCAAATGGTTAGATACCAGTAAATTAGATGCAAAGTGGATGATCATATTTCTGAAATCAGAAGAAAACTCCACCTGTAGTAGATCCTCAGTTGTTATGATTCTCAGCTGAGGGATCTCTGAGAAGAGTCTCAAAATGTTATGTCTATTTAGAGTGATCCTATGCTTGCTCTGAAGATTTGTTCCACTCATGCAAGGTTTGCCCTGGTCACCTCCATATGGTGTCACAAAGGTTAGATTGCTTGTCTTTCACACACTCTGCAAATTGTTGTTTTTTCATAGTTCTCTTATGCTTACACAGAGTTTTAAAACTCCATGCACTCATACCTGCTATCCTGAGTGTTACTCCTACTCATAGCTAGATGCTGATTTTGCATGATTCTTTTTTTCCATAAGTGCTTTAAAAAGGCGTGACCCTACAACCAAGGGAGGAATAAGCGTGACCTCCTGCACTAGCTTTTCTCTGTCTCTGAGCAGTTCATCTAGATCCTTAGAGCACATGGAACGTTGTAATAGATTTTGCAGGTCAAACTGCTGTTGTCTTTGTGGGTGAGCTAGGGATGAATTAAGATGCCCACAGCGACCCCTTGGCACTGTGCATGGGGTTAGAGGTTTTAGGTTGCCTTTTTCTACTTTTGTATTCCGAATGGAGTAAATGGTTGTTTACGTAGCTTACGTATTAGTCGCAGCGTCATACAACGAAGCCTTCAGCTTGCAAAGCCATTTCCAAGAGTCTCTGTTCTTAAAAGTGTGCACATTTTTTAGATTGTGGAATTTTTTTCTGGGCTTTTTTGGGTAGGATAATAGTTCTAGCTGCTGGATCAGAAGCCATCTCGGCTCTTACACCCCTCACCGACATGTTTGTCTCAGTTACACAATTTTTTTAAAGATTCAAATAAAATGAAGTGACATTCTGAGAAGTGATGCTATGTTCAGACTCTATGCATATTTTCTTCATTGGAGGAGCAGTCGCTACTCCAGTTTGCATAGATTGACTATCCAACATTATAAATAATGATTTAGAATACTGAGTGCTACAGAAATAAACCACTGTGTTGCATTTATGTGGAGTTACAGCTGCGCGTTGACAATTATTTCATACTTGATCCCGAACCAACACGCTAACTTTTCGAAACAATATTTCATGAACATTTCATTTGAAGATATGCTCCCAGTTTCTCATGTTCACCTTCAAACCTGTCAACTTAAATCTGTCTTCGCTCTTTTGCTTGTTAGGAGTCAGATCAAAACACAAAATGCCTTTACTCTTCTGCAGTTTAATCTTAAAACTGCCAAACCATATCACTCAGAACCAAGTCTTATATTTTTGGTGTTGCAAAAAAATGAACTATGCTAATACTGCGGCTGAACTATATGTATACATATATTAAAGGTCCCATGAGGAAACCATTTATCTACTTAACTTTCAATATGAACGTATATTGATGGTCATGAAGGAAGTGACGAGCACAGCAGCTAAGGTATTTTATAAAACATTTGCATTGCAATATATCTCTATTACAACATAAATGTTGTGGGCGTTAGTCATACCCATTTCTATCTTTTGATTTCAACTGCATTGGCAATCTATGTTGGTTGAGCCATTTCATACGCACACTCTTTCTTTCTTTCTTCCTTCCTTCCTTCCTTCCTTCCTTCCTTCCTTCCTTCCTTCCTTCCTTCCTTCCTTCCTTCCTTCCTTCCTTCCTTCCTTCCTTCCTTTCTTTCTTTCTTTCTTTCTTTCTTTCTTTCTTTCTTTCTTTCTTTCTTTCTTTCTTTCTTTCTTTCTTTCTTTCTTTCTTTCTTTCTTTCTTTCTTTCTTTCTTCCTTCCTTCCTTCCTTCCTTCCTTCCTCCCTCCCTCCCTCCTTCCTTCCTTCCTTTCTTCCTTCCTTCCTTCCTTCCTTCCTTCCACAAATGTTTAGCGTGCATAAGCAAGATATAGACAGTGCCAGCATGCTTCACAGTTTAGGCATATTGCACATGTTAGCGTCAAATATAATTCACCAAAATAAGCGGTATGTGCTGTCTGCTGGATTGACATTACAGTAATCGGTTATTTGTGTATACACCTACTAAGGTTGCAGCCAGCGTTGCATGTAAACGTGCCCTTTCTTTTTATTGCACCCAGGGCGTACTGGGCAAAAATGGCAGAGGGCCCCAGGTGGGCAGGTTGTGGTGGCAGAGCTTGGAGTGGGCCGGGTTGCGCAATGATGAACTTTATGGACAAAAGCTACTTTTTTAAAGATGTGTTATTTAGTTTTGTATGTTTGGGGGTATGACTCTAGCTAGAGACAGCTGGCCCCCTTGCCAGGTGTTGCTGTCACTGGTAATAACATTGAAAGATCAAGCCTGAAGCGAATGTTGGAAATTATAGGGTTCAAGGCAATGGGCAATTCGAGGGGACATTACATTAGGTGATGTCATGGGATAATTTCTACAGCATGAAGAACCATTTTGTGCATATGCCCGGTGTTCTTACCCCACATACTTGAAATAACACCGAACATAAACTTAAAGGAGTTCACCTTTTAATCTCAAAACATACCAGGGATTATCTTTTTTGTGGGTGCTGCTTGTGGCACTTGAAAGACCCATTACCTCAAACCCACCACCTCAATATATCCTCCAGCTCCACAGGGCCATGCTGCAGGGCAGTAAATGCTAATGGAGAGGGAATACGGGCAGGATAGTGAGGGAGAAAAGTAGAACACTGATGACAGAGCAGAGTGGAGAATGAAGTAGGGCAGAAGCGTGAGGGAGAGATAGAGAGTGAGGGAAGGCAGGAGGTAAAGTGATTGAACGGATCTAGGTGAGGCTAAAAGGGTGAATGAGTACAGAGATTGAATGAAGGCAAGAGAATGGGGCAATAGTTAATAAGGTACAAGATTGAGGGGAAATGCAGGGTGAAGAGGATTAAAGGGTTGTAAAATAGAGAGCAGGGGGTTCAGGAGTGTAAGGAGAATGGGGAATAAAGGAGATCCAAAGAGTCAGGGAGAAATGAAGAGTGAGGGATGGCAGGAGAAATAGAGAGAAGGGAGACAAGTGACCGAAGAATGGGCTGTGGAGGGGCAGCAATGTAAAGGCAACTGGTGTTACGTAGACATTGGTCAATTTGGATTGTCTTTTGACACAGATAAAATACATCCAACAGTGAGTAATACCTGCAAGTAACATGTAAAATGTGTTGAGTCTGCAATCAAGCAATATAACTTAGTAAGGCCAACTACTATACTCTTTTTGGACTGGTGTTAAGTCTTTTGTTTTTGTTCATTACATAGATTGTACCACAAAAACCTCCTGATGAACCAACATACATACAAAGGTGGGGAAACACGTGTCGATGGACCACGATATAATGTCATAACATTGAATAAGACTAACTTTTTCACCTAATCTGATTAAAAAGAAAAAGACTATTGGTGCAAAAGTTTGGTTTCTGTTTTTCTTCCTTCATATTCAGTATCGTGCATATTGGACAGCCTCAATATCATTGAAACAGACCTGCATCTGATTTGATTCACAAATGAGTCACGATTTACTCTAGAATTTCACTCTAATCAACATTGGACTCTCCAACAGTTGTTTTAGGCTGTGGCATACTCAAATGGTGTTACGTGGGGAAACAAGGGAAGGAAAAACGGAGTGAAGGAAGGCAGGTGGTGAGTATGCGAATAGCAGCAACATGAGGACGAGAGCAGTATCTTTATAACAAAGAACTGTTGTCAGAAATGGAGAAAGAAAAGGCTAGAGGAGTATTAAGGGAATGAGCCAAGAACAGAGAATGACATAGTGTTCAAAAAGAGCAGAAAAGAATGGGATAGTACTGAGGAAATGCTAGTAAGGAAAAAGGAGGGAAAAAAGACTGCTGTATGGGCCAAAATGGAAGCAGGAGGGTAAGGAGTAAAAGGGGAGCATATCTGTGATTTGAGGTGGGCAGGTGCTAGTCCTAGCTGCCCACTTATATACAGTCACACCAGCAATAGATAAATGAACAGTTAAACAATTAAAATGAAGCCTCTTAGATAAGAATCTATGCTCCACCAGCACCTACAGTTTCAGCTTTGTGTCAACCTAATTTCAATAAACTGATTAGAGGTTGATGATCCAGACACAGGGGCACCTGGGTAAGGACTATTGTCCCTTAAAAAGGTGTGATTGGTGGGTGCTAATAAATGGGACTGGAGTACAACGCTGCATGCTGTGTAACACAATGGCTCAAGCAGATTACCTTATATTGAATTCTCTTTCTCTGTGAATACTTTTTTTAAAAAAAAAACAAATGATATTGTTTTTAGGTCCACATTCCTTTGCAGGCTGCTACTGCAATTGTGCATTCAAGGTGGTGAAAATAAAACAATGCATGTCCTTTTGCTTGACTTATTTCTATGACAATGTATGTAATGTCAGGGTGGTTACTTATGTGAATTGTGGTGAGGGGGCTCAGGCTCGGTCAGTCCTGCTTCCTGGGAGTCCGGAGGATCTTCCTGGAGTGCTAGGCCAGCTTAAAAGCAACGCACACAATCTGGTGTTCCTCGCCCTGGCTATACGGTTTCCAGCAGCAACTCTGTGGAAATTCAACCAGCTCCGAGATGGATGTCCAGGTGGCTTACTATGGAGTTGATTGGTCCCATCAACTCAAGGGGAGAAGTCATCCTTGCAGGCGCTTCTCTGTTGATGCGAACTTGGCATTTCGGCACTGCAGCAGGGCTTCATCGGGCAAACCAATGGTCCAGAATTTGCAGCAGGCGTCCTCTTCAAGTTCTTCTTCGGTTCCTTAGTCCAGTGGTCGACTCTGCTTTACAAGCCAAAAGACTTGCCTTTGATTCAGTTCTCTCCCATTAATTCCAGCATAGCTGTCAATCACTCAGCAGGGTGGCTGTCCTTGCCGGACAGTCAGCCAGCCAATTATCACAGAGTGCATTTGGGTCGCCTAGGAGATTAAGCAAAGGGAGTTCAGGCACCTCCCTCACTTCCTGCCTAACCCAGAAACCCTGGATCCAGAGGAGGGCTTCACTCATGAATCTCACCAAAGGCAAAATGAACAATGGGACCACACCTGGTTTGGCGCACAGAGTAAATCTCAAGAAGGACCTTTCCACAAAGAAACAGCGGAAAAAGAAGACCGGGCCATTTTGACAAAAATGGCACCCTTGGGTGCTTTACTGCAGCTGCGAATGCAGCCCACAGTAAATGCACACCATGGTAATTACAAAGAAACCACTGCCACCAGCTATTCAGTGAGAAAGGGGTAACATAAAAAACGTTACATGAGAAGCTAGACAAAGGGGATACTAGGTCTCTCTCCAGCACCCTATTGTAAGATAGTGTGTGCTCGGTATAGAAAGTTATAAATGTAAGTAAAGTCAATTTCACTTTACTGCTCTTGGAAACAGTAGTTTAACCAAGAGAAGGTATTCAAACCTTTGGGAAATCTGAAAGACTTTCCTGTGCCACTCCACTGAAGGTGCTGTGTGACACAATATAAAAGATGATGACTATGGAGTTTGTCAGACTCCACAACCAAAAGAAACACAGCATACAAAATCACATTAAAATACATGAGAGAGTGGGAAAAAGGGTCTCACTCTCTCCAGGTAAAAAATCAAGTGCTCAAAATCCAGCAAAGTTGCTGGGGGTCTCTAAGGTGGAGGGAATTAGCACATTTCTGAGAATTCTCCCTAACAAAGTCCCAGTTTATATCAGTATATGAAATGACAGTTGCTACCTTGTGTTTATCTATTCTACCTCTGTGATTTCTATATCGGAATTGGGTAACTCTAATTGCCGCATTTTCCTCAATTTGTTGAAATTTAGAAGCTTTGTCACTCCAAATTTTTAACTGCAACTGCTGAATTAAAGAAGCTTGCATTTGCCTTGCCTATTCTCTTTATAAGCGCTGTACATCCTCCTGTAAGTGTACAGTCCTCTGGTGTACATTACGATAAGCTTCTAATACAAACCAACCTCTCCTGTAAACAGCAGCAGACTCACTCCCTTTAATCACTGGGACTTTTTGTGAACAAGCAATCACATCATCAGGCTGTGCACTAGCCAAAATGCCTCACCATTGCTCGCACAAACCAGAGCTAAATACAAATTCTGCAGCTAAAGCCTCATATGGGACAGAATTCCAGCCAGGAATGAGTAATTACCAAGAGTTCCTGCCAGTAGGACAAGTTGTATCTCTTTTTCTGAATAAGGAATACATATTACAACAAAAGTATGCACTAATTCAAGTACAATGAATAATTCATTGCGGTCACTTTAACAAGTCAAAATAAACAGTTGTGCGCTGCCGCGATCAGCACTTTCAGTTATAAAACCAAAGCCAAGAAAAAAATCAAACCTTTCAAAACATCGTAACTCAAAAGTAAATGGAAATGAATTCTCGCGCTCCAAAGTACAAAAACGACAGATTACAGTTAGCCAAGGAATTAACCTCTCAAGGCCACTGATAGTGACGTCAATTGTTTTGGCTTCCTGCTTTCTCAGTAATTTAAAAATATCTTTTTAACTTAAGGGGTTCCCTCTGCACTTACAAAAAAGGTTGGAAGGCAATGTGCTTTGTCTTGGAATGCAAAGAATTCATTCACACTTCATGTAAAGTTTGAAATAGTCTCAGGTCTCTTTATTATCGCAATTAAAGATTATCACAGTAAAATACAGATGGTATACATTACCCTTAGGGTGTCTAAAACATTCTTCATCTCTGCCAAGCTTTCCCTGGAAATCACCAGGGTGGGAGAGCGAATTCTTCGCCAATGGGAGCAGGCTAACGGAAACACGCCCGCTTCAGTCAGCTCAGCCGAAGTTCAAAGTAAGAAGCGAAGTGACTTGCTCTTTCCCTGTCTGTGTGATGTCTTTCCCTCCAACTAACCCATTACTTTTCCAGAGCTGTGCACCGTCAGTTGAATCCCACAGCTGCGCTGATGTTGCATCTACAAGACATCATCGGATTTGTAAACAATCTCCGTATTCTCATTAGAAGCCGACAGACTTTGCTCTCGGCTGTTAAAAGAATGCAAAACAAACTGCATCTGAACACATAAACAAGCTGTCCTTCCATCGCTCCAGCAAACGAACATTGAACTCAGAGAAAAGGGACTCTCTTTAATCTTGGAGTCAAATGTTCATGTGTGTTCACTGAATGCATTTCACTTAGACTCCATCTTGGTACATTTTTTTAATGCACTACACACCTAGGCCCTCATTACGACCCTGGCGGAAATCGAAAAACGATGGCGGAAATGCAATACCGCCATCGAATAGCGCTCGGTGCGATTATGACCCGTCACCGTAAAGTACGATGCCATTAGCGACACCGTAGTGAACGCCAACGCTAACTGCACCAAGTACGCGCACGCGCGCCATGCGAAACCGTAATTACCACCATGGCGCAACGGTACGCGAATTCTGACCCTAGCGGACATTTACCTAACGCCATCAAGCATGGCGGAAAGTACCATTCCGCCATGGTGAGAAGTACGGCATCGCGAACCAACCGTAAAAGGCCCTACTGAGTGCCTGTACACCACTCCCTGGCCACATTGCACAACTCCTCGTAGGTTGAATGAAGTCACACAATGCAACCAGTGAAATGTACAAGTCACCCATGCATGCCAACGAACAAATGAATGTAGGGCTCCAAGTGCCTTGTGAGTGGCCATCCATATTTGCCATGGCACCATTGCCGTACTGATGCAGCACAGGCATGTGAAGGTTCAAGTACAGCAACATGAACTGAAATATGAGACAAACAAAAACAGGCCCCCCATCGCTTGACACCAGTGTAAGGCAACATTCAAAGCAGTATCCTGAGTGAGACTGCACCAGCCCTGTACTCCTGCCAGTAAACAAACCAACCATCAGCATAAGCATGTACCACACAAGTTGGCAGAGTGACTGAGCAGCCAGGCTCATCTCAAGAGGGGCCAATGGGAGCTGCAGGGCACAGATGGCACGAATACAGAAGCTACTCCAATGGACATGACCTCAGTCTCCCTCCAAGAAACGCACGCAAACACAGGCACCTGTGACCAGCCATATTCTGATAATCACATCATTCCACCAATCCACCTGGCTGACCGGCATCTGTTACACAAAAGCTAATCCCCCGCCCCTGAGCATGACATCATTAAAACAGTCATAATGGCAGCCCCTATCCCTGACCTTACTGGGCTTCGTAGGCAAACGCGCCCAGTACAGTACCACGCAACTATACTCAGAAGCCGGAACCCAAAGCAGATCTTCTCACAATACATCGCTCCACAAATAGGAATATGCTACATTACTTGCAAAGAATAACGCTACACGGTCAATATCATAATCAAAATTTAATGCACAACAAAATCACCAAGCCCATACAGCTATTAGGTCATGAACTCCAAAATATATTTCATTATTGTGGGCTGCATCCGCAATAAATGACCAGCTTCTTCTTGTGTGACGCCCTGTTCCTTCATGGTACACAGGGGCTACATTCACGTTCAAAAAGGCAACATGGAAGCGCCTAGAACCGCAGGGCCGTCCCATTAGGTAGGCACTAGTCCAGCTGAAAGGTCGATATGTTGCTCCTAGCCACTAGTACTGCGTAAGGGCATGTGGGCCATTGGCGATCGTCCCATAAGATCGTAATGGTGCTCCACTGATTAACACGAAGCAGCAGGTGTCGGGAGTAAAAGCCTTCTGCAGGAGTGGCATACAGATGGCAGCGGCAAAAGGGGAGGAGATACCTGTCACCCAAATGAAATGAAAAAGAATAGTATGGGCATCAGAACTTCATTTGAATTACTCACTTCAATGATCACACTAAATCCACAGCCATATGCATGCTAGCCCACTCAAAAGGATTATTCCCACCCAAAAATCACTTGCGAATCATAACTATATAAATCGAGGTGAAAACACTATTACAAACGAGTGTTTGTGTGCATGCGTCTGTTAAAACAGAATCCATTAGATGGGATTAGTAACGTGCATAGACACAAGTGTTTGAAGGCGCGTCGAGACAGGGAGGGTTCAACAAGGGCAGATAGACGATGGTCCCACTATGGCAGCCCTGCATCACATAGCGCAGGGGAAGTGGATAGATTCCAAAAAGCCATGTACATGGCAAACTCTCTATTAAATCATCTGTCCATGCATCCATACATCATTCCCTCATCCCGGTATGAAAACGCCTGATTATTTACTCACATAACATGTGAAATTTCCATTGAGTCTGTGCGTAATGCAGTCTGCAAAATCCACTGTGCTCCAGCCCGGAATTCTAGTGTTGTGAAGTAACATGTATTTGGGAACGTCCTGCCTTATCTTCCACTACGCTATTGCGCATCCCATACTATTCATATCAATCATTGCATTCTCGCCATGGCCCCTGTCCCAAGGACATTAAACAATAGAACTTTATATTTGCAGTCAGACCTGTGGGCGTCTCCTCGCCGCTAGCTGGAAACCAAAAGCGCTGTCCTTCGAATTCCTCATTTGCAACATCACGTCGAAAAGGCATCTGTGACCGCTTGAAATCACAAATCCATCCATGTAGTGCGGCAGTGTGTGAAAATGGCAACTGGCTTCACTCACAAATGGGACGCCCTGCCCGTCGGTGAACCGCGGTACAGTGCTGCATGAGGGTCCACCGTTAATCGAGTACTACATTCCACTGACCCTTCACAAGTTTGTTCGCGACTGCACAGATAGTATGTGAAACAATGGGACCATAGCAGAATGAACATATGAACCAATATTTCACTGCCATCGGGATGAAATACATGATTGTAATAGCAAGATGCCATGCGTCGAATTGCAGCGTTGTGTGCGGGATGTGCTCCCCCAACGGGGATTGCAGCTTGCACAGGTGGAATGAATCACCATAGGAGGAGGCTATACTGCTTGAAAATACATAAATTGCTTACCCAACCCCCTCCCACAACCACACCCACTCCAAAATGCTACCGGCAGGACTAGCGATGTTGGCCCTGGGGGACCTGATAGCACTGCAAGTACTCCAACTTCAAGAAGAAGACGAACACCAACTACTACAACAACCGGCCGCACAGAGGAGACGCAGGAGGAGGAGGAGGGCAAGGCAGGGCCAGCAAGGCCCACCAGCACAGCCACTACCACCACGCAGGCAGCCCGCAATCCCACGCCTCCGAGCACATCCGTTCAACCTCACTGATGAGCAGATCCACACCCTCTACCGTTTGGACCGGGACACCATAACCGCCATTGTGGACATGACACACGCTGACCTTGTCAGCATGATAGATAGCCCAACCGCCATCCCACCCCTACTGAAGGTGGTGTCTGTACTCCACTTCCTGGCCACAGGCACCTACCAGCACACAGTCGGACAGTTGCATGGCATTTCACAGCCACTGTTGTCACGGACACTATTACAAGTGCTCGATGCCCTCCTGAAGCACGCAGACGACTACATCTCTCTACCACGCTCGGAGCAGGAAATTACGAACACAAAAGTGGGATTCCATGCACTTGCCGGCATACCGGGTTGCATTGGTGCCATCGACTGCACCCATGTGGAATTGGTTGTCCCACATGCCATGGAGGCCCAGTACCGCAACCGAAAACAATATCATTCTCTTAATGTACAAATGGTGTGTGACTCCAACAGGATCATTACACATTGTTGTGCCCGATTTCCTGGATCAACCCATGATTCTATGGTCTTGCGGAACTCTACAATACCACGCTACATGGAGCGACACGCAGGGAACAGATCCTGGCTACTCGGTGAGTCTCATTTCATGCATGATAATGTGGGGTATGTGATGCGGCAATGACCTGGCAGGAAGGGGGGGTGCGTACGTAGCAATGTCATTCCACAAACATCCTTTATTGTCCACATACAGGTGATGCCGGGTATCCACTGAAGAGATGGCTCCTTACACCACTCCGGAACCCACAGAACCAGCATGAGGAGGACTACAACCATGCCCACTCACGTACCCGTGTAGTCATAGAACAGGCATTCGGCCTACTGAAGGGTCGTTTCCGCTGCCTCAGCAGGTCTGGCGGGGCACTCCTGTACCGCCATGAGAAGGTTGCAAAGATGGTCATGGCATGTGTCATGCTACACAACATGTGCGTACGTAGAAATGTGCCCATGCCCCCTGACGCAGAACTGCAAGCACCTGAATATGGTCATGATGAGGGTGGGGATGTGGCAGCACCTCAAGGAGTCCGCGAGGCACAGGAGGGCCGTGAAATTCGTCAGATTATCATAGATTCATGCTTCTAGCACTCACGCCTGGTGGCTGATACATGGACACGGGACTTGTGGCACTGTGTGTGTCTGGAACATGCACAATATGGACTGTACGCCTATAATGGCCTCGTACACAAAGATCAATGTCCACACATCTCATTGGATGATTGTGAAATGTTTATAGCATATGTGAAATTATGTTACACACCCCATCGACCCGCCACCCAAGTAAGCCCAACACACCCCCTCCACCCTCCTACCTCCCCCCCGAACACCAGTGTCCAAAGATGCTCATTGTCAGTGGGCAGACGCTATTGCAAGCCCCCTCTCCGGGTATCAGGGGCACCCCTGCCTGTGGAGCGCAGGTTCCTCCCAGATCTACGTTGGGGGCTGCCCTGGACGGAACTTGCAACGGATGATGTCTCTGCCTGCTCACGTCCATGCATGTCCCTAAGGGTTTGTGAGAGCTCAGTGAGCACACGGCGCACAGCGGCAAGTTCAGCACATACGTCTTTGGACGTCGCATGCAGTTCCCCCCTCAGGCTCTCGGTGCTTCTCTCCATTTGTACTCTCAGGCTCTCGGTGCTTCTCTCCATTTGTACTCTCAGGCTCTCGGTGCTTCTCTCCATTTGTGCCCTTAGTGTCTCAGTACATGTTTCTATGGCTGCCTTAGTACCCCCACATTCATCAGCATGGTCCTTGAGGAGCGTGGCCAGTTGCTGCTGTTGCACGATCACCTGGTCGAGGGACTGTTGCCTCTGCTGGGCCATGGCCATTTGCGGTGGTGTCACAGAGGGGCTGATCACCTCATGTTGCCTTGACACAGGGCTTGTGGGGGATGGCCAGTCGTCGTCTTGTGGGTGCCCCTGCGTGGTATCCTCATGGTGTACGGGATGAAACAAACAGGGGGATTGAGACAGGTCATGGATGGATCCTACATCGACATCACCGTTTTCTGTGTCGGAGCATGCTGCCGTTAATGCAGTGTCGCCTATGGTGCTGCTGCCACCAGAAGCAGTGCCTTCTGTGGCATCCATTGGGGGGACCTGTGGTGGTGCTGTTGTGGGCATGCTGGCTGCTGGGGTGCCTGTTGAAGTCCCCTCCTGTGTGCTGCCACTTGATTTGTGCTGCTGCCGTGTCTTGATCCGTGCAGCTGAGGTGGAGGGTCTTTGGCCGTTGGTCTTGGCCCTCTTTGCAGGTGTGCTGGTAGGGGGGTCCTGGAGCTCGTCGTTTGAATCGGACCCTGTGGTGGAGTAAAGGAGGGCGAGTGTTATTAATGGGTCTGTGGAAATTGGAATGGCAATGTATCACATGCATTGGGGTGGTACCTGAGGGTGATTTGGGTCAGGGCCTTGGAGGTGGTTTCATTTTTGTGTGGATTGAGGATGCAGTTGTTTTGCAGCCTGCAGTTAGGGGGTGCCTGCTGCACGTGTAGAGGGTGTTTTTAGGAATTTTAATTATTTATTTATTTATTTTGACTTTTAATGTGCGCTATCAGGCCAATGTATGTGGACGTTCTCCTGGACATGTGTTTCTGTTGCACTATGTGGACACATGGTACTTCACATGATTGGACATTGTGGATTTAGCATTGTTTTATTTGGGACACCTACCTGATTCTTCGGATGTCTGCACTCCTTTCTCCATCCCTCCGACTCCCTCTATAGTCTCCATTCCAATGGTGGAGGCACAGATTTCTTCCCAGGGGGTCAACTAGATGGGTGATTCCGATCCTCCCCCGGTAGCTGTGGCAATGTTACGGTTGGCGGATAGTATGCTCCGTACGCGTATCCGCAAGTCGTCCCATCGCTTTCTGCATTGCTGTGGGTTGCGGGGTGCGGTCCCCACCGCACTTACCCGCTGTGCCACCAGGGCCCATATGGCCTTCTTGTTCGCAAGTGCCGTCCTGGTCATTTGCGTCGAGAAGACGACGGCAGCATTCTCCTGGAGGGTCTCTGTGAGCACGGTGAGTTCCTCACGGGAGAAGTGGACCTGCCGCTTGCGGTCGCACGCTTTTTTCGCTACTTTTCCCATTGTTATTGTTTTCACTAGGGTGGATGACGGGTTGGGATGTGTCTCAGGGTAGTATTTTTAATGGTTGTGTGGGAATTCTGATTTTATAGGTGTACGGCGTGCTGTTTCCCGTTCCGGGACCATGTTTTTGCTTCCGTTTCCGTATATTTACAGTAACCGTATTTTCCGATTGCCGCTCATTACGGTGACCGCTATGATGGGTGGCGGAATTGCACCTAGGGCGCCGTACGACGGCGGTGAGGGGCGTTTTGGGGACATTTCCGCCATCGCGGACTTTGCACTTCCGCCATGGCGTAGTGCTCGTGCTCGATGGGTCAGAATTAGCCGCACTTTACTCCGTCGTGCAATGGCGGAAACGCTATTTACGCTATGGCGGTCAGGTCAGTTACTTTCCGCCAGGGTCGTAATGAGGGCCCTAGTCTTTTAACATTGGGATTTTTGGTTACTTTTATATGTGCCTGAAAAGAAGCTGATGGCAGCAATTATATTTTTATCATGTTTGTGTTGTTTCTAGTGTGCGCATTCGTGTTTACCACGTATGGCTACTAAACGTGGCTAGTGCCCTAAAATGGCCACGACACAAGATATTTGCTTGTTCTTTGGCCATATTGTTGTTTAGCTTTCTACCTGGCTTGCCATGTCAGGAAATCCCATATAGGGTCATGCACTTGCCCAGGAAAGCTGTTATTGCAGGAAAGTGTTGCCTTTGTGTGTGTTGCTCAGGAAGGGGTGGCACTGTATGGTTCGGCACGTCCATGCTGCCTGAAGGTTTGGGTGTGGGGCGTGAGTGAAACCAACAGTGGTCCCAGATTGGAATACTGCTGGCTGTTTGAAGTGGGCAGATTGTTAAGATTTGTGGGCTTGAACTTGCTTCCAGGCTGGATTTTGGATAAGAGGACTTGTGCACCCATTTTTTTCAGATCAGCATTCCGAAGAAGACTCCTGAAGAGAACCAGCATCCCTTCCTGCGTCTGGCCCTGTAGAGCCTTTGGACTACCTGATCTGGGAAGGCCCTGTGCAGTGCTTAAACCCCTCGACTGTGGGACCAACCAGCCTCAATGTGTTCTCGATGATCCAGCCATCCTGAGCCTTCAGAAGTGTCCCTGGACCACCTGGTAGATTGATTAGCTCTCCAGTGGGCTATTTCACCAGAAATGTCTCTGGCCCTCATTACGACCCAGGCGGTAAGTTACCGCCTGGGCCGTGACTTTACCACCATGGCGTAAACTACGTTTACGCCATGGTGGTTGGCGGACTTACCGCCCCATTCCGACCTTGGTGGGGCGGTAAGTCCCCAATCCCCATTTACCCTTCCCCATTCCCATTTTTGCCCCATAGGGCATAATGGGAGTGGGGAAGGCGTTAATTACGCCACCGTAAATTACGGTGGCGTAATTAACTCCATGGTCCCTTAGCGCCATGGATTTTAACACCTGCTAAGAGCAGGTGTTAAATCCGCCATGGCGCTAAGGGACCTCGTACTCAGGCGGTAAGGGTCGGCGCTGTTTACGGCGCCGTAAACCCCTTACCGCCTGAGTTGTAATGAGGGCCTCTGTTCCGTTTTTGCAGCTGGAACTTCAGTGGTCTCCAGCATGTGGTGTAAGTCACATTCCTGCCGAACTTCAACCTCCCAGCTTCAAGGGATCCTACTCTGGAAAGTCTTTTTCAACCGCATCTGGAAGGACGCCTGCCACCATCTGTGTCTGCAGTAGCCATCACAGGAACTCACCTTCACTCGCCCTTCAAAGTGTCCTGAAGAGGTCTGCATCGATACTCTCTGCATTTCTCTATCGTGGAGGGTTGCACTCTGCTTCTTGAACCGACTGGAAGAATCCAATCACCCGCAGCATCTGGGCACCTCTCACTGGAATCAATGGCGGGAAATCCACCCTCCAGGGCCCCCTAGTGTGACACATCCAGTCCTCTGGGAAAATCGGAGTCAGGGGGGTAAGTAAACACAACACATTTGTCTTCTCCTGTCCTCCATAGGATAACATTAAGAACAAGTCTCTTTGTATCCTTCAATTCAACTGATGTTTGGTCGTCACACCCGAGCAGTGTAACCTGAAAGATAAGAACACATTTTTACTTACCAGCAACTTTATTGCATCTCGTCTCTTGACTCTAATATTCTTACTTTTATATACAAGAGATGGTGCAAAATTTACTTTTTTTCAACCAACATATATTCACAAACTCATGTTCAGTATAAAATATACAATTTTATTTTGAATTCATACAGTTTCCAATAGACAACCTCACAGTTTCATAAAAAACTTTTCTTTTAAAATTCGAAACCCTATACCCAGGTCAGAAGTACGAACACATACTACACATCAATGCACGTTACATAACAGCCATTTGACATTTTGCTGAAAACCCAACACCAAATATAAAAAATTCAAACCGTTTCTTGCGCTTGCATTTAAACCAACATGTTTCTGTCTAAAGAACTATTAGTGTCAGACATTCATCAGGGGATCCTGTTGTCGATTTGAATTCCATCAACAACCACTTATATCCTGGTTAGTGTAATTCTTATTAGGATTCTTTTTGAAGCACTATAAAGAACATATTAAAAAAGTCATTCAGACACCATCATACAATTTTTACTTAGAGATAAATCCCCACCATCAATATTTAGGGTCTGTCTTTATTAATAAAACACCCCTTTATGTGTCCAAAATAGCACAATATGTCTTCTATAAAGTGCCTTCAACCATCATGTTCCAATATTCCATTCAATGGAAAATGAAATCTCAAATCCTTCTAAGTCGGACTTCTATGATTCATCAACACCCTTCACATGGGTACCGGATAAGTAAACTGTATGAACAACAACAAAAGATTGCATTACCATTTCAAAAATTCAATCCAGTGCTCCTCATAAGCCACACAATAGGCTAACACTTAAATTTCATACCTCTCAATAGCGAAATATTTCATATATCAGGGATCAGCATAAACGTCATGCCTTGGTATCACCACACGATCATATCAAATTTTCTCTGCCTTGCTTTCGCCAAAGCTCCAAAATAAACAAAAGCAAAATTCTCAAACCTCAGTTTTTTCTTTTCAAAACAGTGTTATTACTCCAGCACCATGCAAGTTACCCAATAAAATGCTGTAACGTCAGCAAACAAACCAGTAGACACCCGTGTCATCTTGAAAGTATGTGCAAAGCAGCATCAGGGAAAAAAACAACAACAAAGGCTACACGAGACCAACACCATTTCGAACATGCCACGCCACCAGACCAAATAAGAGGGTTAGTGACAAAGATTTATGTGCTTACCAGCATACATCGCCACATGTACCGCCCGTGAAGTTGCAAGGATCCTAACTCGTTCCTGATACTCATGGCGTTATTAATTGATTCAGCCAGTAGACCCACATTAGTGCACTTCCGGGAATGGTCATAGAAAGTAGACTGCCTATTTCGTATACTCGTAGTAACTGCATCATTCACCATCATGTCCAATGGTAATGGAAAGAGGACTATTTACTTTCCCACAACACCAGAAACCACAAAGCTTCATCCAAGGCAAACCACATAGCCACAAGTGCCATTTATACACTGGAACCTCTATCACACACAGTAATTCACTAGGTATTTCCATCAAACTCACACCATACTTACAATTATTTATATAACAGATTTTAGTCAAACATGCTCCACTGTTAGAGTTGCTGTTTTATAGTCAAAAAACCAAATACACTGCATAAAAGTTGTTGCATATCTATTTCGTAACAAACTCGGTTATAACAACATTGCATATTGACATCAAGCCACAGTCTGTTGTTAAACAGATGTGATCTCTTTCTTTGCATCACACTTGTGTGTAAGGTCTAACATAGCACAAAAGGTGGGAAACGGGGAGGGAGATGGAAAAACGTACACCTTCCCAGATATTTTGTCATTTTTACCTAAAACCCATTTTCAACATTTATCACTGATTTTACATTTTGATTTTGACAAAACAACCCACTGTTGCATTTTAACAGTCCAATCTACCATAGCATAAAAAAGTGGAGAGGAGAGACTTGCTCCTTCCTAAATCTTCCTAGGTATTTTGCCATCATTTGCAACATTTGTTAACAACAAAGCTACACATTGACATCAAACAACGGTCAATTTATGACAGTCTATTGATAACAATGGTGGACACTATGCCATTCTATGTCCTCATTCAGACCGACTATATGACTACGTGTACTGAAAATTAATTTTTGTTCTAAAGTGATTAACTTCTGATCAGTCACCTCTTTTCCTGTACCATGTACTTGTTTCAAGATCACCCATGTAAAGTCCTCATGAGAGTGACCTTTCTCAATAAAATGCCTGACCATAGTGTTGGCGCAGGGTTTGGCCTCACTCGCTGCGCGCACCGCACGTGCAATGAATCAAGGACACAGAGATGTGCTCAACACATCTTCGTTCATTCGAGCCTCTCATCAATCTGCCCAACCCTCCTCCCACCACCCATCACCTGCGGTTCCCCCAACATCACTTCCCTTACCAGGACCCGCCCCCCCATAAAGCTGGAGATGTCAACGTGACAGCTCCCCCCTTTTTAAACAGGTGCAAGGATGTCCACAACAGGCAAACATCCTAGGCGGGCCTTATAGCCCATTTCTTCAATCCAGCAGCGCAGCTTGTTCCGAGCTCGCTGCAGGCGGGTGCTTGCCCGTTCTGGGGTTTTCCTGCTGGCTTCACACTCCATGGGACCCTCAAGTTCAGAATCATCTGTGTCCCCATGATCTCCTTATTATGGGTCATCTGAGGCATAATCGATGGGGATAACTACACGCCCACTGAACCGATGCGTCCCCAGAGATGGATTGTTCTTGAAATGGGAAGAGTTCCTTGTGATAGGGCCTACAGAGCCCTCCGCCATAATCATGGACCCCTTCTTTTGAGTGACAAGCAGCGGCTCTGCCTGAAAGATGGGGGTGTGATTGTGGGTTTGTTTCTGTTGTACAGCCACAACGTCTCCTACCTCGATCTGTGGTGACTGGGCCCTTGCCTTCAATCAGCATAGTCCTTCATCCGTTCCTTGGCGACCTCATATCTCGCTCGCCGTTCCCAATCCAGGCCGGCGTCCTGTTCTTGTGTCGGAACTTGAGGAATGTGGGTCTGGACATTCCGCCCAAACATGACTTCCGATGGTGTTCGTCCCGTAGTGCTGTGCGGCGTGTTGCAATAGTCTCTTATGAGCTGGTTTAGCACTTGTTCATAGGGCTGTTCTGTCAGTTTGGCTATCTAGAGTGCCCGCTTCAGGTTAGCCATAAATCGCTCTATCATCTCATTGGCTTGGGGCCACAAGTGAGTTATTTTGCGATGGTGGAAACCTAGATAGTCCGCAAACTGAGTGAACTGGTGTCCATTAAACAGGGGCCCGTTGTCAATCTTGAGTACACTCAGGACACCATAGGCAGAGAAGATGCGGTCCAGTGCTGGTATGACATGGTGGGCAGCAGTCGAGGAAATTAGTTGAGTCTCGGGATATCGCGAGTACTCGTCCATGACCGCCAGCACATATTTCTCTCCTTCTATGGGTCCAAAGAAGTCGGCCACCACGGCTTCCCATACCCCTTGGGTAAGTTCAGACATCCTCAGTGGTTCTGGGTGTCGATTTGGTGTGATGAGGCTACAGGTAGGGCAGGCCTTCAGGGCATCATCTACCATGGAGTCTAGAATGGGGAACCAGACTTTCTGGCGCAGCATGAGTTTGGTTGACGCCATCCCCCTGTGATTTTCATGAGCCATCTCGATGATCCTTGCTCGCAGGGCTAGCGGGGTGAATAGTTTGCGTCTTTGATCAGAAGGTGGTCATCAGATAGGGCTAGTTCATCTTGTACCTGCACCAAACGTTCCACTTTGGCGTGTACCATGTCCCCTGCTGCTCTTCCTTTGTCTTAGGCTCTTCTCCACATGCCCGACTGAAGACCTTCGCAGATTATCTGGCACGCCCAGTCGCTCTCGGTTTCCCAAGCTACCATCCCAATGTCTATCACTGGTGGGGTGGATTGGTGTATCAGATATCTAAGATACCTGTCCGCCACTGAGGGTTTTGGTGTGCACCCCTTCCGGGGTCTTCTAGATAAGAAGTCCGCTGGGTTGTCTCCTTTTCCCGGTTGGTGCACGATTTCAAAGTCGTAGTCTTGTAGTCGTAACCCCCAGCGTGCTATTCGAGGTGGCATTTTGGCTTGGGGGTTCCCATATAGGAACAGCAGTGCTTGGTGGTCTGTGACCACTCAGAATAGTTTGCCATACAGAAAGAGATGGAAATGTTCACAGGCGCAGACTAGCGTGAGGCCTTCGTTCTCTCCCTGGGAATATGCTTGCTCCGTAGTCGATAGGCTTCGGCTGGTGTATGCGATGATGTGCGTTCGCGAGGGATCACTTGGGTCCCTTTGTGCCAGGATCGCAGCTAGCCCGACCGGGCTGGCGTCCACCGTCAACTCTGTTTGACGATCTGGGTCATAGTATGACATGTTCTCGGCTTTGGTGACCCTTTTCCTATGGCCTCAAACGCCTTTTGGCACTCTTCTGTCCATTGAAACGTGCCATCTTGTTTAGTTAGTAGTCTCAGGGGCTCGGCCACTGTCGCAAAGTCTCTGATGTACCGGGTGCAGTAGCTTGCGAGCCGTAGGAATGATTTTAGTTCTGAGACATTGGCGGGTGCGATGCTGGAAATGCATCGGAGGAACAGGGCCTCCGTATCCTTGTCCTTTACTGCTTTTTATCGTGTGTTCTGTTGTGTTTTTCGCGCAGGAGTTCATGTGGGACTCCTGGCGGTGCAGCTCTCTCTCTTTTGGTTTAGTGAACGGACCTGTGGGATACCCTTATGGCACCCATGGGTGGGGGTACAACCCTGTGCCCCTAGTGGTGGCAGCTCCATGCTGAATTTGACAGGTGCGTGGAGTATCCTCTATTTTGGGATACCCCGGCCCTGCCATTGGGATCAGTTGATTCCTGATGGAAAACAAGATGGCCCCTGTGGCCTCTTGCTTTCTATTACCTATTACCTTGTTTTCCCAAAGTCCTGGGAAGCCCTGACTCTGTCCCTTCCCCCTGACTGGCTGTTGGGTGGAAGTGCCATATATGGTGTTGTTGTAAAGGCCCGGCCAGACTAGCTGGAGCCTTCCCAGTGATGTATGTTGTGGTTACCTCCTGTGGGTGGGACCTGGGAGATTAGAGTGTGTGACGAATATGCATTCTGTGTTGTGGATCTCTAGTATCTGGTGGTTGACACAATGACTGAGACAGCCCTGCCCGAAACCGGTAAGAATGCAGCTTGGAGTGTTGAATGGCTCGATACTTGTCCCAATACACATAACTTGTTGTGAGTGTCTGGAGAGAAGTGAATGGCATGAATACCTCGTGTGCCTGATTGGGTGCCTGCCTGCATGAATGCCCTTAGTCGTGATTGGATGCTTCAGTGTGTCCCAGCGGAATGAATTGGAGATCAACAGTATATCTGGGGACCTCTCACTGCTAGGAATCGTGTTCAGAAGCTGAAGTCCACTACGACGAGTAACTGGAGTAACTGAAACTTGACCTTGAAGCCCTGCTGGACCAGAACAATTGCTGTTGCTCTCCTTCACAATCTGAAAGCTGCTGTGCCTCCAAGGACTGACCAAGAGAGGACCTGGTAAGGCGCCCTCTTCCTGAGCTAAGAGGGACAATCGTGCACAGCTGATCTTTGCCAAAGCTCCCTGGTAGACAGACCTTCGACAGGCTGCCGATCCGAGACGGGGACTGCCGCGGAATCTCAAAGAGAAGCACCTGGACTGTTGTCCGCCACTGTCGACGACCTCCGTCGCCGACCGGAGCCGCCGTGCTCCCGTTTGCCTAAGAACTTAATTTGATTAACGGACGCTCTCGTCTGCATCGTCGCCCGCTTTATCCCGCTGGAGAAGGCCCGACCATTGATGTGCCGAGGAGCATCCGCCGGTGGGTTTCCCGCCACCTAAGGACCACAGAGACGCCGATGACTCGACGCCCTTGCTGGGCCACAGTTCTTCATCATCTCTTTGCGGACCAGAACTATCGTCAGCGAGGTGCCCCGCACGCCTCTTCCTTGCAGGACGCCAACGCTCTGTCGTCGACGAGCACCAGTAGGAACGAAGCGGCCACTTCACGGCCGTAGTTCAACCTGTTCACCGTCGGACGTTCGAAGACCCGTGACTCCTGCCTAAAGGGAGGGCACTCAAGAAGGGTCGTCGATTCCCCGACACCGAACGTAGAGTTCCTTGACACCTCTCGACGATCCGTGGCTCCTGCTTTGAAGGGAGTCACTCAAGAAGGATCGGTCGACGCATCTTCGGAGAACTCTACTCCACCAGGTACATTGGGGGGGTAAAACCTTAGTAGGAGGAAATAAGACTATTGAACATTACATGGACTGGGCTTGTGCTATATATCTTTATTTACAGGTTGCCCAGATGGGGGGATCTCCACACAGAACTGTGTCTAGGTAACGGGGCCAGCATTCTGCCTATTGTTTCAACCATCTTACGTTCCTACCTATCTCTATTGCTGGTTTCCTCGTTATTGATCTGTGTGACATTTTAACCGTACAGTTGATGCACTTTAATGAGATTCAATAACCTTGGTGGTACCACTGTAGAATTGTATATATTTATCATTATTGACTTCCGAGTACAAATGCGTTATTGTGATCGTGTACATACCTTTGTATATTAATGATATAAAGACTGTGTTTTCAGTAATACAGTGTGTGGACATTCCTTTGTGGAGGTTTGGGGACTACACTGTACTTAAGAACCAGCCTGCATCACCTCCTGAAAAGCTAGGCCTTGATTGCTTATCCATTGCTACCGTAATAGAGTATCTTGGCTGGGGTCTTCTGTGCCTCTCCTCTACCATATAGAGAGCGGAGGTACAGACACCCCCTACCAGTCTTAACAGCGGGGAGTGCATTGTCATTTAGTGCAGCCACTTTTTCAGGGTCTGGGGACATGCCTGTTTCTGAAAAGATGTGGCTGAAGAATTTCAGTGTGCTCTTGCGGAACTCACATTTGTCCCGATTTAGTGTGAGGTTGGCCGCTTCTAGGGCTTTGCACACCTTCATGAGGGCCTCATCGTGTTTGCTGATCGTGTTTGCATCTGCCCTCGCTCGCAGTCCACTGCACATGTGCCAGGCAGGGGGGCCACCCGCCTCGTCGCCATTATCTGCGCAGGGTTTGGCCTCACTCGCTGCACGCACTGCATGTGCAATGAATCAAGGACACAGAGATGTGCTCAACACGTCTTCCTTTATTCAAGCCTCTCATCAATCTTCCCAACCCTCCTCCCACCACCCGTCACCTCCGGTTCCCCCAACGTCACTTCCCTTACCAGGACCCGCCCCCCCATAATCCTGGACACGTCAACGTGACATCTAGGTGCCTGTAACACCTTTGCTTTAATGCAGCTTCTATGTTCAATCAGGCGGGTCTTACATTTACGGTTTATTTTGCCTAAATAGTGCAATCTGCAGGGGCATGTGAAAATGTATACCACATTAATGGTGTTACAAATACAAAACTCTGTAATTAACCTTTTGGATGAAATCCCAATGTCAACTTCTTTGATTGCTGATGTATATTGACACATAACACAGCCGCCACAAGGATGGTTACCCACCACCAATGGTAAACCCCACAGCGTGGTTTGTTTAACTATGGCTTGATTCTTTTCTCGAATGTCGTTTCTAATTAGAATGTTCCTTAGGTTCTGGCTCTTCCTAAAGGCTACCAAAGGAGTTGGACTTCCCTTATTGTACAACTTCTTCCAGCTCTTAGAAAAACTTTTTTGATTTTATAAGACAAGTCAGAAAACGTGTTAACTAAAACCAAGTAATTTTGTCTCTTATTTTCTTTAGGAGTTTGTTCCAACAGTGCCTCATGGTTATTATAATATGCTCGTTTTGCTGAGTCCTTAACCAATTTTTCAGGGTACCCTCATTCCACTAGTTTATTCTGAAGTGCATTTGCACTGTCCACAAAATTTTCTTTCAGACTGCTATTACGTTCTAACCTTAAGAATTGACCGAATGGTAAATTACATTTGATATGCTTTGCATGGTGACTAGAAAAATTTTAAAGTGCATTACGATCTGTGATCTTACTATATGGTTTGACTCGTAAAGCACCTGCTTGATGAAAAATAGAAATATCAAGAAAATTGATTTTCAAATCCTATATTTCTTTGGTACATTATAAGTACCCATTTTGACAATTAAGCCATGACACAAAATCTTCTGCTGAGGCCCTGTCGCCTTCCCACACGATGAAAATATCATCAATGTATCGCAGTCACTGTTGCAAGTTGTCTTTGTACGGATTATTATCTATCTGAGTAGATAGTAAGCTTCTCGAACATCTCAACGTACAGGTTGTCCAAGTTAGGAGCCATGGCTGCCCCCATGGCGGTACCCTCAACTTGTTGCTAAAAAGTGCATTCAAATTGAAAAGAATTCATGGTCAGCGGATACATAGTGCATTAAAAAAAGAAGCTGTTACTGATAGGATGATTGTTGGTGCGTCCTAATAACACTTCCTCCACAACCTCAAGGGTGGTTCTTTGGGGGATAACTGTGTACAAGGACTGAATGTCTAAACACATTAGTAGATGGACCCCTTGGGTAAAAACAACACCCTCAATCTTGTTTATGGCGTTGGTAATGTCCATAAGGTAACTTTTCATCTGTAACACAAATAGCGTAAGTAAACATCAGCGAACTTGGATAAGGGCTCAAGATTGAGTTAACACCAGATACTATGGGTTGGCGTGGGGAATTTGTCTGATTCTTATGGAGTTTAGACAGGATATAAAACACTGGTACTCTTGTCCCCCAATCATGTTATTTTCAAAAGCCAAAGTCACCTTGTCGTTGATAACCTTTATCAAGGACTTTGTAGGATCACACTGATAGCTGTTCTTGTCTTGCAGCAATTTATTGCACTCTTAACATAGTCATAGTGGTTCAATAGCGCAATTGCCCTTCCTTTATCAGCCTGTCGGAACTATGATCTGGTTATTCCTTGCCAGTTTTTGCATAAGACTTCTCTGTTCTTTACTAAAATTGGAATGGATCCCTCTGTCTGTAGTTTCCAATTTAGAAACCTCTTCCAATATGTTATTTTCAAAAACCATAGATTCATGAGAAAAGCTATGAGAGGGAGCGTTAAAGGTAGAAAGATTATGAAGGCCACTGATGTTCGTAGTTCCTATATTATCTTGACCTTTGAAAAATTCTTTAAGGTGTACTTTGCGCGTAAATTGTTGAAATTCCAACCTAAACCCAAACAGATCATGATGTTTAGTAATCACATAATTGAGACCCTTATTGAGAGTTGATTCTTCAACAGGACTCAAGATATAGGTTGACAAATTGACTACCATTGTTTTTTGCTTTTGCTTTGTGTTCTGATCGGATCATAATTCCAATCGGTTCATCGTGTTCCTTGATCTAAAAAAGGCCTGCCCTGTCTACAGCGATTTTGACCTCGATAACCCCTGCCTCTTGTTCCTCCTATTTGTTCATTTCCATTGCTGGCCCTGTTGTTCCCATCGTCACTAGAACTATAGGACGTTTCACGAAAATGAACTTTCTCTGATTATTGACCCCACCATAGTTGTTACAAAATTTATGATGTTCAGTGACATAGGGAAAAACCTTTTCATGACTAAAATTTTGAAGGTCCTTTTTCATTCTCTTTATCCTCTCATGGTGTTATACTTCTTAAACTCAGTAATTTCCTTTATGAGTAGATCCAACTTGTTTTTGAAAACATCTAATGCTAGTTCTTTCTTTAGGTCTTCTTGCATCTTATTAAGGTCAATCTCAATCTGTTTAGATACTTCTTCAGCAGTATCAATAATCAGCACTAGCCCATCTCGCCTGCACTTATTTGCAATGCAACTCCATTTTATTATAAAGTCTCAGTTATCAAGAATGAGGCGTGGTTCGTTTCTTACCACTAGCCCTTGCGGTAACGTCTGATTTTTTAAATACCCCATCATAATGACCCTGTGCAATTCACTTCTTATTGCCTGTTTTTTAGTTGTGATAACTCATTCCATTGATCACTATTTTGCATCATTTCATTGTCTACAGATGTGCCCAAAGAAATCACTGAGTCCAACAGTTTTTTAACATAGTCCTTGTTGTATTTAAGACACTTATCTGATAGTGACGCCATGTTCCCAATTATTTATTGTTATTCACACACTATTCATAAATACAGTCTATTTTGTGATCATCACAGTGCAAACACCTATACAGCTATAAACCAAGGAGATCCTACAAGCCTCTATATATACCTATTCAATACAGGTAATTCTTAGAAGGTCCCCTAAACAAGGTCTATTGCGCAGACCTACTGACTTCCACTGTCTGGGGAAACCAAGACAATGTTACAATATATTCATACAAGGAAATGAGACTCTACTATTCTTACTTTTATATCCAAGGGATGGTGCCAAATTAACTTTTTTTAACCAACATATTTTCACGAACTCATGTTCAGTATAAAATATACAATTTTATTTTGAATTCATACAGTTTCCAATAGACAACCTCACAGTTTCATAAAAAACGTTTTTCTTTTAAAATTCAAATCCCTATACCCAGGTCAGAAGTACGAACACATACTACACATCAATGCACATTACATAACAGCCATTTGACATTTTGCTGAAAACCCAACAACACCAAACATAAAATATTCAATCCGTTTCTTGCGTTTGCTTTTTAACCCAACATGTTTCTGTCTAAAGACCTATTAGTGTCAGACATTCATCAGGGGATCCTATTGTCGATTTGGATTGCGTGAACGACCACTTATATCCTAGGTAGGGTAATTCTTATTAGAATTATTTTTGCCGGTCAAGTGGCACAGCGAGTAGAGCGCTCGCTTTGACATCCGTGCAGAGCTTGCTAACGCAGGTTTGAATCCCGGCAGGGCCAAACTCAGCCTTTCATCCTTCCGAGGTCGATAAATGAGCACCACACACAATGGGAAATAATAAGCAGCACTCAGATACCTGAGGGTTCGTAGCGCTATATAAATGCGAAATTATTATTATTATTATTATTATTATTATTATTATTATTAAGCACGATAACAAACATATAAAAATAACTAATTCAGACACCATCATACAATTTTCACTTAGAGATAAATCCCCATCATCAATATTAAGGGTCTGTCTTTATTGATAAACCACCCCTTTATGTGTCCACAGAACACAATAGCACAATATTTCTGCTATAAAGTACCTTCAACGGTCATGTTCCAATATTCCATTCAATGGGAAATGAAATCTCAAATACTTCTAAGTCGGACTTCTGTGATTCTTCAACTACCTTCACATGGGTACCGGATAAGTACACTGTATGAACAACCACAAAAGACTGCATTACCATTTCAAAAATTCACTCCAGTGCTCCTCATAAGCCACACACTAGGCTAACACTTAAATGTCATACCTCTCAATAGTGAAATATTTCATATATCAGGGATCAGCAACCACTTTAAACGTCATGCCTTGTTATCACCACACGATCATATTAAAGTTTCTCTGCCTTGCTTTCCCCAAAGATCTAAAAAAACAAATGCAAAATTCTCAAACCTGTTTTTTTCTTTCCAAAACAGCGTTATTGCTCCAGCACCATACAAATTCCCCAATATAATTCTATAACGTCAGCAAACAACCCAGTAGACACCAGTGTCATCTTGAAAGTACGTGCAAAGCAGCATCAGGGAAAAAAAACAACAAAGGCTACACGGGACCAATTATTGAGAAAGGTCACTTTAATGAGTACTTCACATGGTTGATCTTAAAACGAGTACATGGTACAGGAAAAGAGGTGACTGACCAGAAGTTAATCACTTTAGAACAAAAATTGATTTTCAGAACACGTAGTCATATAGTCAGTCTGAATATTGTAACATTGTCTTGGTTTCCCCAGACAGTGGAAGTCAGTAGGTCTGCGCAATAGACCTTGTTTAGGGGACCTTATAAGAGTTACCTGTATTGAATTGTTATCTCTTCTCTTGAAACATTTTTAAAATGTTTTATTATGAATTGGCCAAACACGTTGGCCTTATATAAATAAAGAATCAAACATTCACATAATAATTCATAATTCATCATACTGTGCATATAAACACTAACAACAATTGGCACAATGGGCCTCATAACAAGTCCGGAGGTAACCCTGCTGGTGCTATGGGATTCAATTCCCATTAAATCCTCAGGACTCAATGGGAATCAGGACCACTGAAGCACCGGCACCGTTAATAATGGTACTGGTGCTTCCATGAAACTGAGCCTGTCTTACTGTGCCAATCCGGTAACAATGGTGCCGGCACCGTTGTTACAGGACCAGCACCGTTGTAATGAGACCCAATGTCAAGTAAATAAAAGAAATAAAGATTGCAACAGTTAAAATAAAAATAATAAACCAAATTAAATTAAATTGTAACCCACTCTGACCAAATAAATCAAATTAGATTGTTAAAGGATTAAATGGTTAGGAATCCCCTACCATCCCAGCAACAGTACAAAATGGACAATCACAAAATCACCCCAATTCATTCAGCTTTATATCAGAGCATTAGTCAAATTCCCCTCCAAAATTATATTTGTACCTCTTAAGCAAAATACATGAAATTTCTATGTTTCTTTAATAGGGGCTATAGCCAATGCACCAACCAAGGAACTTCAACAGGGCATTAGTTAAGCCTATCTCCTGGACCCTACTACTCTGTGAAAAAAGTTCTCTGTTTGTAACTAATCTTCATTTTTGACAAACGTTACAATGTACTTGGATATCAACTCCTGTATGGTGTTACATTCAATAACCAGATGTTGCCTGGTGTGCTTGGTACCTAGGATCTGACACAAGTCACAAACTTCAAAAGTTAGGAACACTCCTGACATGATTGCCAATATTTCACCAGTCAGGAGCACGTTCAGCCAGAAGCGCATAAACTGCTGGCGCCAGTAAGGATGGGGAAATCATGATAGATCATTTGGAAGCACATTCACTGGCTTATCAATCCAGGTTAAGCTTGTATTCAGGGTATATGATCTCATTTTTTGGACCATTTCAATTGTAAGAAACTCATGGTGGCAACAGTAAAGACAGACACAAGTGATCACAGTTCAAGGGTGTTTATTAAACTGTATGCTGGTTGGAAAAATGACTAATCTAAACCTAAATATAAGATGGGAGCAAGCTTTGAATATAAAATGAAAAATAAGGCAGTCCTAGTGGCGTTGTATCAAATAAAAGGGCCTATACTAAGAAAACCTATTGCCAATCCTTACAACTAATACAAAAAGGGTTTGGGATAGTTTTTAAGAAAAGAAAGAAGTGTTCACATATAATATGTCAGGATGTAGTAGCCTGGGTCTCCCTTCCTCACGTTTTGAGCACGGGGTAAGGCAGGATCTTGGAGCACAGTACACTCTCGAGCTTCCCCAGTACGAGACAACAGTTCTGCTTTCAGCTATCAGGGTCGTTGATGGCCATGTCTTGTTTCTCCTAAAAGTCTCTTGCCTTCGAGGAACTGATGTATTCACGACCACAAAATAAAAGTTCCTTTAACAAATAATAGTTTGTATTCTTATGACACTTAGGATGAGGCTTCCTCCCCATGGGTCCCCTTCTACTGGGCGCTGACCGCTCTCGAATCTTAATGTCCTTCTGCCGGGCGCACTGTGGTTTTTCTCTACCACTTTAGGGTGGTGGCTTTCCACCCTTGGATCCCCTTCTGTTGAACTCAGATCTGCAAAGTTCCTTAGCAATATCAGGACCTTTGAATCTTTGCTTTATGTGAAGGTTTTACCACTGGGTTCCCTTCTTCTGGGTGCGGACCCCTCAAATAGTTCTTTATCAATATCAGTAGCTTTGGAGGTTGTTTCTCCTGCTTCTGAAGATCTAATGTATCCAAAACAGGAAAATAAAAGTTCCTTTAAACAAATGGCAGTTTGTTTCCTTATGTTACTTAGGATGAGGAGTCCTCACTCCTGGGTCCCCCTCTTCTGGGCACTGACCGCTCGCAAATCTTTCAGCCTCACTCCGCCGGGTCCACTATAGCTTTCCTGGGCTTCACAAATCTAAATGTCCTTGTAAACAGTTCTCCGTGGACATCCCTCTACTGGGTTCATGTTTGTCAACACACTCTTTCTTGGGACTTAAGACTTTGCCCCTCTTTATTGGCAACCTGCTATTGGGTTCACTCGTGCCACTTGGCAATTCTTCTTGCTTTCAATGATTGTGGGATTCACTTCCCTTGCTTTCTCAACAGTTTGGAGGTCAAAGGCATTCGACTGTACAGGGATTTTGCTAGACCTCCTGTATGACCACTTTGACCTATTTTGGTGGCTCTCCTACAGCCTTCTGGTATCTGTAGTTTCGTCATTATGGGATAAACCAAGGTTTCTTGAGACAGCGCGCTGGGCTTCTCTCAATATGCCACTTTGCGACTTTCATTCAACACAACCCGGTTCTTATCGGTTCTCCCTTTCGACTCACCGGATGTGATGAACCGTTTTGCCAGCCTAGGCATGCCCTGTGTACCATTGACATCTGCTGCAAGACTGTATAGCTATTGTTCTTGGTCTTACGATTCCTTCTGCGGAGGCTTCGCGGGGCTGACTCAATAAGGGCAATGTCGTGTCTTCCCTTGTCAGTCTCTCGATATTCGCCGCTTTTCTGCTGGGCCTGGATAGCTGTCTCGGTGTGCGGTCTGCCTTGCTTGTACTGTGCTGCTTGCTCCACCTTTTATCCCTGTGGGGAAGTAAAAGGGCTGTCAGGTGTGTGTGAGTCTGGTCAATTGCCTGACTTTTACACAAAAATTAGGGTAGCCCCCTGGTGTCCATGTGGATTTGGGGCAGTACATATGTTGAACAAGAAAGCAAAAGGGGAATTGCCTGACTTTGCCTGACCCTTGTATTGGGACATGTCAGGTAAACGGCTCTGGTGTTAGTCCATTGTCTTTCGTGTTGTGCGAAAGTGTTCATGTCAGAAGGGGGGGCAGTGCTTTTGAATGTCCTATGGAAGAGGATGGGTAAAAGGTGTTGAAGGAACGGGAATACCGCGTCTCACCCGTCGGTGTCCTGCTTCCGCTCCCCAAGGACCCCCCATCCAGGTGATCCTCCCTCACTGGTCCACCCGCAGGAACTTGATCCAATAGTGACGTCAGTGTACTGGCCACCTGGATGACAGATCCCCGGGGACTAACCAGGGAGACACCTTCAGGTTTCTCAGGTTTCTCACACAATCCAATCCCCTCTAAAAAGCTGCTTCTTGACCACAAGAGGCGCCATGATAAGCAAGTCAATGTTCACCTGAATCTTGCACAAAATACCAAATGCATAGCAACAAAATCGCACAATGGGAGTCAGCTGATAACTTGCTAGAACTTCCCCCTGTAGATCTACAAACAATCACGAACACAAGAACTTCCCCTGTAACAGATACATTCTGGGGAAAAGCATTGTGACTTTTGGGCCAAAAGCCCTACTCTTCATAGGGATTGGACACCTGACGCTAGGGCATTTTTCTTGGGACTTACTGCATCACTTACTTAACTTCTTACATTGATTTAAGTCAATGAATCCATATTAAAAACCTATGGTGACTGTACATGTGTTTATTGTTGATTGTTGTGTGATCTTATTGCATGCTTGTTTCATTTTTTGTGTTTTGGGCCTAGTATGTTTGTACATTCCTGTCTAAATTGAACTATTGTGTGCTTCACTGTATGGACTCATTGTGGACCGCTGACGCCACTCACACTCTTCTAAGAATAGCCTTGACTGCTTTCCATTGCTACCTTGATTGGGTTTTGGCTAACCTCTCTGAGTTCCCATGTTCACTATAACTAGGGTGGTCTCCTAAAATCTGGGAACTGGGCCAGATTTTAGAAATCCATCTTAATACCTGTTAATGCACAAGACAGATAAAACATCATTCTATAAACTGACTTGGGAGTGGTAGTATAGGGAACCCTTAGAACCCAGCAGGTTGCCTGGGAAGGCTATGGCCTTTAGGCCCTCATCTTAGTTAGTTCTGAGATAGTAGAAGTTACTGATTGATAGATGATCATCTGGGGATTAGGGACGTCTGAGGTAGGGAGGTAAACGTCCACAGCAAGATGAGAGAAGGATGCTCATTAGTGTGCCGAAACTCAGGATCAATCTGTAGCAAGTCTGAATAACTTATCTTGTGTTAATAAAAACTCCTGAACCATACTTTGGAGTTTGTGAGGCAGTCTGTGACAGCAGTATGTACTGCTTAGACAGTACTTTAAAGCAGGCAATTTCCAGAGGTACGCTCTGCACAGGCAGCAGAATGTGTGGCTTTGAAATGTGCATGTAATATAGCAAAGGATAAGTTGGTTAACATTTATACAGATTCTGTCAGCACCATTCTCTTGGGTAGCAATTTAGTCTGTTATTACATCAGCAATATTGCCACAACATGCCTTTTTCAATGTGGGAAGCAGGAGCAACACTACACCTATAAAGCTGTAGATATTTTTCAGAAAACTAAAAAATTGAAACAGTAACATTGTGACTAAGTAAACCAGCATATCACCTAACGAAAGCCTCCCCCGCCCCCAATTGTCATGCCTACTCACAGATATACCACCTCCAGACTCACTGCATGTTTCTAGGAGCTCTTGCGGTTTGTAGGAGGTGCCAACTTCTTTTTTTAAAAGTTGAAAATTTCCATAGTGCACAACACTAACTGATATGCCTCTTGGCGCTTTATTCGTTATTATCTAAATCAGTTGTACACATTTTAACGCATTCTGAAGGATGAAATGCTGTCTCAACACTGTTGGGATTCCTCCCTCGAACCTTCAAGGTACACAACCATCGCTGCCATGGGAGATCATCCGACTGAGCTAGTGTATTGCCCAATACAGTTTCTGCACATTGCATTTAGAGATGCGCGCAGGCTACTCTGTGGAAAACATCAGTGTTCAGAGTACATAAATCACAGAGCCGCTGGACAATTCTGCACCAGTTTTTGCCACATTTTCAGCCATCAACTATTGCAGCAATGACATTTGGATCAACTAGTGAAAAGATAAGTAACAATCTGTGCAAATAGGTGTTTGTAGGGATGGAGAAGTGCAGATACGCCAATACGCTACAGTAATGTATTGCCCACACTCTAGAATGATATTTTGTAGCTTATCTAGCCATGACTGAAGAAACACCCTTTTTCCATAAAGATCCACGATTCCACTACTTTTTTAATACTTTGACTAATGCCCAAAACACTTTAGCAAGGTCTCATGGTGTATTGTTTGGCTAAGCCACCTGCCCCTCCTTTAGGCCATGAACAGCACACGTAGGACACATTCCCTTTTCAGAGCCCAAGACACTGACTGACCCTGGCAGTCTTTTTGAGGATAGTCTTTCTTAGCCTGTACAAAAAGGCACCTTGATTTCTCATCCCACTTAATCACTGAGAAGTGTACCAGGGCTAACTGCAAATCAACCTGGAAAATTCTTAAGGAACTATTTTAGGGTGGCCAAACGTCCAGTTTTTAGTGGGACTGTCCCAAAATGACAGCTCGGTTCTTGCGTTCTGTAGAACCCCTCTGCGGGACATCAAAAGTTCATTTTTGCATTCGGGAGGAGGGGGTGGCGAGAGGGTATCTGCAGGACCAAACCCGTCAACTCAGCCTTTCCAGCGCTCACTCTTTCGTTCAAACTCTGAGCAGCATGGTGGCTCTCCCAGGGACCCGACAGTCTCTGTGCGAACAGAGCATTATACTGGAGGCAATTGGGCACTGATGGGAGGGAGGGGACAATTAGCTGGGGACTTTTGTCCCTTAAGAAATAGTATGGGGGTGACAAGGGTGAAAATGCTGAACACTTTATGACATGACTATGAAGGAGGATTTGTTTAGTCTCACATTAATTTGCATGGTGCTATTGTCTCGGGAGGATAGCTCAGGGGCAACGTGCTCGCGCTTAGAAACCTCTGGGTATTTAAGCGTGTTATAAATAACTCATCATACATATCATATTGTGACCTTCCTTGCAGGATGGGGAGAATAAAACTAAAGCCATACTATTATTGCTGAACATATTTCTATGATGAATTGTATAGTGTAAGGTTAGTTTATTATGAAAGGCAAGATTATTATATAATGTGAGTTCTTCTCAAGGCATTGCTAAAAACAAAGTATTATTTAAGTCCATGAAATTCAAAGCAAAACCTGAATAACTTAATAGTAATCAAAGACAGTGGGTTAGATACAAAAATACTGTGCGCTATTCTCCATTAACCAGATTGGTGAAACCTGGCAGCGAAAAAATCTCCAAACAGAGAACCCACCTAAGGTTCGTATAATATGAATATAGCAGTAAAAAACGTTTAGAGATAATATTCGCGCTCCAAGGACTGGGATCATTAAAGACTTCTTTAGTATGCAATCTTCACATTTTCTTGTGACACAAATTTCGTTGACATATAATCACTGAAACTCCAATTTCAAAGTTTTGTTTATTCTGTGTTATTTCCAATATGCAACAAAGCAGTCGGCACGTGTTTCGACCAATTCCGGTCGTTCTCAAGGCTGATAAATTGTTTTCAATAAATGATATTACAAGTAAATAAAATGAAATGTGACCATACATAAAACCATTGTTATAATTCAGTATGTAGATGAACAGAAAATAAATGAAAGAAAATATTTTGTACAAACAACACAGGATGTCACAAATAGAGAGGACCCGCATCGAGGAGCAAATGATTAAAAGAAAATGCTTTGCTTACATTTTGTCTTTTGACAAAAAACACGATATTCTTGTGTAAATCATATCTCCTGGGCATCTAGGGTAGTATGCCCTAGCGTACTCCTTGTATTTTACGAAGGTAGATATTTGGTGCCATGTCTCCCTTTTTAATCATTACAATATTTGATAAGTGATCGGACACTTTAACACAATCCTTTTACTGCTTTACAGACTGTATATAAGTCACCCAAAGTTTGGGGTAAACTTTCTACTCAACATTGGTGGTTATCTTACTATCATAACTGTTCATGAACGGGGTTTCCACTAAGGACACGTATATAGCATGCATCCAGCAAATTACCTATACCACATGGCAAATTCATCACAAGCACGATTCTAGCATGAGTTTGAATTTTCTAGTTAGTCAATGCACAGGGTTGGATTGATTATTGTGACGCCTTAATAACCTAAAGCCATACTATTATTGCTCAACATATGTCTATGACGAATTACATAGTGCAAGGTTAGTGTATTATGAAAGGCCAGTTTATTATATAATGTTAGGTTCTTTTCAAGGCACTGCTAAAATAAAGTATTATTTAAGTCCATGAAATCCAAAGCAAAACTTGAATAAAACATTAATGCGAACTAAACCTGGGAGGATATGTGTTCAGGTGCTTAAATTGTCCACATCTCGGTTTCACCATTCAACCAAAGTGTGTGATCCTGGGCAAATCATTTAATCTTGCTGTGTCTTATCTGGAGCCTATGTAAGTGAATCAGTTAACATCTTATGTTAGCATGAAGCCGAATGACAGCCATTCATGGGTTTCACACCACAAAGTTATTCACTTACGTATGGCTAGTTCATGTAATGTAAATTCTTATGTTACCTCTAAGTATCAGACTGATAATGCTCCTTGCAATATCATTTCTGTGAAGTTACTTCTGTTGGTGTCAACGCTTATGCAATTAAGGCGGTGTGCATGTATTTTCCCCACAGGGCCAAGACTGAGTTCCAATAGGTGAATTTTCTGCATCTGTAATAGTCCTACAGTTTTTTTTTGTTGTTGTTACATGTATGTGTTAAAATGCCATCTGACACTAATGTTACCAAAAAAACTGGGGGGAGGGGCAGGGGCTGGCGGGTGCTAATGATACACACAGACCTGCTTACATTTGGAAATGCACCCATAAGTCCCTTGCCACACCCTAGGATACAGGAGATAATCATCTATATATAAAGCAGAACATCTGTTAGTATGATCCTTTTACAAATCCACACCGTTCCACTAATTTGCACCAGATTTTGCATAGTCACCTGTTAGGACCTTCCAGACATTACTGGCTACATGACATTTGAGCACCCCACCACTTTCCCCGGATTTCAGCCCCTTTACACGAGACGGTTGCCTGAAATCAACGAAACATCAATGTGGTCATAGAAGGACCGGACAAATCTAATTTTAAGCGCATCTCGATGCAAGGAACAAAACTCGAAGGCCTCGAAAACCACGTTTCATGGCCCTAGGACGCACCGTTTCTGAGATATTTGCAACGCACCACACCAAAGTGAGGAGACAGGTGGGAAGAGCGTACAGAGGGTTCCAGTATGCTGCAGCACGCCAACTCTTGCCTCCCCTCCACGTCTGCTCCAGGTTATGTCAGCCAGCCACACGCACCCATTCTTAATACAGCTGCTTACTTCAGAGTGCAAAGCACATCAAGTGACAAGCAACTCGGAACAGCAACATACAGGATCATTGATTTTCAACAATTCATGTGAGTATTACGTCTGTCTATAGAACCGGTGCAGAGCACAGGTACTTTTTGCTAGTATATGCACACACTCATGCCAAAAGAATATTTACTATTAGGAATCTGTGACATGAAATACAGGAATTGCAACTTACTATCAGCATCTCTAATTTACTTCCATCTCGGTACATTTAAATATTCCTGCTTTGTTAATAATTGAAAAAATTGTACAAAAATATTCCATTTACAAATTCATCAATTGAGATCAAAAGCAAGGTTTACAAATGTTTCAATAAAATCTGTAGCTAAGGCACAGTAAGAAAAAAATGTATACGCCAAGGATCACACATTTTAGCTAAGTGACGAAGCCAGGATTTGAGACCAATCTGCAATAAAGCACTTCACAACTTCTCAGGTGTAGTTGGTAGATGTATGTGTTAATGTTTGGCTTTTAAGAGGTTTGCGTTTTATAAAAAAAAGAAAATGACCAGCAGAATAGAAATCCTCATAAAACTGCATGACAGATAAAAATATGTATCTGAAGTGGCACCGGAGGAGAAGCAATGAACACGCCACCTGGGTATTTAAACATCTTCCCATGTGGGAAAAAGAGGAGGATATTCTTGAAATTCCGGCTCAACCTGTTCCAGACTAAAGCAGTAAGGAATTTGAGAACTAAAGGGGTGTCAGTTGACGATTGCTGTAGGTTCTGTGATAATGGAAATGAAACACTAAAGCACTTGGTGTTGTATTGCCTGAAATTAAGAGATCTAAGAACTGCTCATATGAGTAGGATATTTGCAAAGTGGGACCACTGGAGTGGTGAAGACTAGTGGAAGCACATGGTAGAATGCTCGGACAAAGAACTGACTTTTGCACTGCTATCTTATTTGGAGAAATTGGAAATGTATTTGATGGGGGAAAAGGATTGAAATGAACTGCAATATTCATTCTGGATCAAAAAAACTTGTCTTAAAGTAGTGAATAATAATGTTTATAATTTGAAAATAATGTCCATGATTCTCTGACTGAAGATTATAACTAAGTGTGATACATTGTGACATGATCAGTACATTTTAAAGGTTTGTAATGAACCATATGAAATTAAAATTTTAAAAAAGTCCTTATAGAAATGTTAAGCAAAAACAGTAAAATTGGAGCTTTCTACTACCCCCGCCTCCCTTTGAAGAGAAACACAAGATTCAGATGTGAAGTATTTATTTGGCCTTTCTGATGCAAAATAGCTAATGCCAGCCTCAGAAAGAGGTGTTAATTGTTAAAAACACCCCAGTCGGAGCCATACCTGCCTAACCTCAGAGTTTTCCCCAGAGTCTCTGTTTTTTTTTGCTTTTATCTGGGTCTCCGGTGAAGACCCTGGAGTCTTTGGGTTTTTGCCGCAGTTTCCAGGTCCCGTCCAAGTTTCCATCTGATTGGCTACAAAAGCCGCTGCTGGTAGCCAATCCAGTGGAGGTGTGGCCAGGACCCGGAAATGGTGCAAATTTCGCTTGTCCCAGCACTATATGAGCCCGTTGGTGGCGGGCTCATAACTGTTTATTTTTGCTGACCCAAGTGACCCGACCCCGATGTCTTTCCACCAGTGAATGCAGCAGATTCTGTACAGAGCTGTGGTGTCATGTGCCGGGGAATAGCCGGCCACGTGACACTAGTAAACACGGAGGGAGGAGAATAAACAAACCCGCGGAACTGACGTAATAACGGCAGTCCGGGTCGGTTAAGTACCACAAACAGTCGTGTGTCTCTGTTTCTGCACAGCGACGCGTTTCGTTATAATATTAAGGCTAAATTGCAGTCTGACTAGAAGAGCGATGGTGTGTGATGAAAACACCACAGGAGCCACGGACCAACTGCAGCAGAGAGATCTCTCGCCCGCCACCTGGATCCAGCCAAGCCCACTCCAGTCTACTCAGCCTTCGGCAGACCATACGACTGTGTCAACATCTCTGTGAGCCAGGAACCAGCAACTCAGGATCCCCTAATTAAGGTAAGCAGATTTTAATGTCACTGTGTAACATTGATAATTTAAAAAAAATTACAAGTTTTATTCACAGATGGTGCCATTTGCAGCTTTGGTATTTAATTTACTGTGATGCGTTTTAAACTTGTATCTTTATTTTTGAAGAAAAATGGGCATGTACCATCTAATGATCTGCTGTCCTGTTGCCAATGGCACAGAACACAGTTGTGTGGAAACTTGTTTTTCAGTGTTCCACAGCTCCTAGCAGAAACAAATGTTTTGAATATTCTTCTATCTTAAAAACATTTCCTACTCCATACTGAATACAGCATTCATGTTCCAAATAATGGTCAATATGTTTATTTTGCTTCAGCTTTCATTCTTTTTCGGCAGTTCGCCTCATATTTTAGCCACCCTTAAATGCAAAGGCAGCTTGTTGAACGGGCGAGCTAAATCATGGCCATTTGCTCCTAAAAAAAGTATTTCTAAGTGGGCAGTGTGCTTTTGCTTTATGTCCCCATTGGTACTGCTGTGCATGGGACCCACTGGATAATTCATTTGGCAATCCTTTTCCTGAACTCACTTCTTGTTGAGAGGCTGTGGCAGGCACATTAACCCACTGAGCTATGATGTTGACATTATGTTTAAACAACAGCAATGCATACATTTAGTGTATGTTTGTGTTCATCTCAAAACATGTCATGTTTTATCTGTTTGGTGTGTTTGTGTAATCATGGCATGCCTGTCTTTTTTCCTCAGCTGGCAGTTGTCTACGGTTTGGGTTATGTGTGTGGCTGTGGCACAGCGGGCACTGGTCCTTAGCTGATGGTAGTTCTTCAGTTTGGTGGGTGTTTTTCGTGGGTTACTGGTTGACATTGCGCTTTACTGGAAATTTTCCCAAGAATTCCAAACTTAGTGCTAAAATAAAATTAGTTTTGATATTTATTTTTATATTCATAAAGCGCACTAACGGCCCGGGGCATCGAGGGGCTGATACAACCAGCTATTTGCAGGTTTTACAGACATTGTCAGGAAGACACACAAGACAAGTGGATGATCAGGAGACATTCTATGTGAATAGCAAGATTTTGAGGGATTTTCTGAAAGCCCAGTAAGAGTATTCGGCTCTTAGGGCCGGGGGAAGGGAGTTTGATTCTTTAGCGGTGATGAATAGGAAGCAAGCACCACCAGCTTTGGCCTTTTGACTTTGGGTTGGAGCAGGCGATCGGTATAGGGGGTTCTGACGGGTCTGACTGGTTGTGGTTGAGATTTGTATGCAGAGGTATGCTGGTGTAGCGTTGGACAAGCATTTGTGGGTAATTGAGAGTATTTTAAAGCGGATATGTTCACGTATGGATAGCCAGTGGGAGGCTCTCCTGGCAGCAGAGGTGTGATCTCTTCTGGGAATGTTGAGTGCTGCCCTTAGTGCATTATTTTGAATGATCTGAAGCCTGTCTAGGTTTTTAGATGAGGTACTAGCGAAGAGCACATTGCAGTAGTCATGTTTGGCACCTATGACCGATCTGGCAATTGTGAGGCAACTTACTGTGGAGAGGAAGGGTCTTGCGGCGTTGAGACGTTTGATGGCATAAGCAGCTGAGGTGGCGATGGCGCTCACTTGCCTGGTCATTGAGAGGGAGGCGTCGAGGTAGACGTCCAGTGTTTTCACCGAGGCAGAGACTGGGACCGTGGTGTCTCGGATATTAAAAGCTGTGTATTGGGCACTGGGGTTTTTTAGGAGAGCAGGGGGGCCAATAATAGGAGCTGTCTTATCTCTATTCAGACACAGGCGGTTAGCCACCATCCATGCCTGGATGGTGGAGTAGACATTGTTGAGGGTATGAGAATCATCTTTGAAGTTGCCTGAGAGCAGGAGAAGTGTCTGGGTGTTGTCGGCATAGTTGGTGAATGCGATGCCAGCGGACTCAAGTATGTTAAAGAGGGGCTTCGTAAATATATTGTACAGTGTTGGAGATAAGCAGAAGCCTTTTGGGACTCGCATGGGACATAGCTCTCAACCTTTTTTGACATCAAGGCGGGTGAAAACACCGATTTTTTTTGGGTTGGGGTGAGAGCCCATTGAAGTGAATGGGCGTATAGGGGGCTTGGCAAGTGAGACAGCTCATTGTAAGGAGGGTGACGTTTTTGTTACAAATGAATCTCGTATTATATTTATAAACTAAAACATACTGTCTCACATGAGGCTAAATAAACACAACATAGAAAGTTGAAGCTTATCAGTGCTGACTTGGTAGACTTGAGTCTATGTGGCTGTTCCCTATTTTTTCATTTGGCTTTAAAGGAATGGCCATGTGCTTTTAATCTTAATTCGATCGATAGTAAAAACATTTCATATGCACCTTACACGAGTTTTCGTCTCATGGACACAAGCAAAATCAGGCAGCAGGGCGCGGCCATCTTGTGATAATCTTATCACTTGCCACATCGCCCTGGGTGACTTGCGTTTGCAGCACTAAATCATATCCCCCGCCCCTGAGCCTGACATCACCAAATCATTTATATTCTCCGCCTCTCTCCGTGATGTTGCTGGGCAGCGTGGCCAAACGCGCCCAGTCGTCACCTACGTGACTAGACGCGGAACCCGGAAAACAACACACATCATCTCACAGCGCGGCGCGTCACAATTAGGAATATGAAACTGTACTTTAAGTGGAAACAACAAGACTGTACAATTGGTAAAGTACATTTATTTCACGTTAAATGTTTCGATAACAATCGGCGTGTGACCGAATCAATTAAAATAGAACATTTTTTCTTTGACGGTACAGCGTACGGACAGATTGGACCTTGTCTGTAGTTTAATAAATCCGCAAATGTTTATCGTGAGTCACGCGCTGTTTCTTTTGGGTACACAGGGTGTTTGTTTTGGGTAAAAAATCCGTAAATGTTTATTGTGAGTCATGCCCTGTTCCGTTTGGGTACACAGGGTGTTAGTTTTGGGTAATCGAAGCACTTCGGTCGCACGCTGAGTTGCAAGGCTGGTGCTTCAACTTGGCACTAGACCACCGTAAAGGTTGTTATGTTGCCCCTAATTGCCGGTACCACGAACTGACAGATTGTACCTTGTCTGTCGTCCCAAAATATGGTGAAGTAGATCCAGCGATTGACATGTAGCTGCAGCTGGCGGTTGAAGAAGCCATCGGTCGGGGTCTGGAAAAGATGACAATCGCAGAACGGCACGATGTAACTGTTTGCAAAAGATAAAAATCGAAAAGTGTCTCAGTAGCCGATCTTTATTACAATTATTTATTTCCTTTATTAGCGCAGAGGTGACACAATGTGAACCGAGAGAATACAATGTGGAATATCAAAGTACTCTGCCATTTGCTTCCGCGGATAGTGCGAATGAGAATGTTGAGCTCTAAACGTAATGCATAAACTGGGGCAATAATTCGAGGTGCAAAAACAATGTAAAGATTTATTAGCGTTGAGCCAGGGAGAAACGAGTGGTGGCATGCGTCTCGATGCTGGCCTGCCCCTGTTGCCCGGTAGATAGAAGTACTAGCACTTCATTGCAATATGCCAAACAGAACAAACAAGTACAATGTCACCCATCAGTAACGGTCAGCTATTCTTATTTCGATTAGATCTGGTATGAAATCGTATAAAGTGTACATTATATTCGCAATTTCCATTCTCTAGGCGTAATGCAGACCGTGATGCAGAATCCTCCGTTCGTGTCAACGTTTTCTCATAAACTGAACTTACATGTAACTAGGTGCAGTTTCGGAATGGGCAACCTAATCATATCATACGTTATTACACCCCCCTTCAATTCAATCCCTTTCGGAATGGTCCCTGCCTCTCAAGGTCAAAAAACAATAGAACCTTATACTGTGTGAGGGACGCGTGGGGCCTCACAGCTCCCAAGCCAAAATTCAAAGCTGTTGACCTTCACTCAAATTGAACGTACATTCTTACTTTGCAACATCCTGTGTCAACGCATCCATGATAAAATTAATTTTGAAACACGGGCTCAGGAAATAGAGGGTCGCTCGTTGTTTGTGGCGCTGCTCAGCTGTAGGTGAAATTTGTCAATAGGGCCACCACTGTTTATTTCATGACCTCCTACCCCATGGCGTGTTTTCACAGTCTGTACTTCTTGCGTGCCTAGAATGTTTTGTGGCCTATGTCTAATCCCTTTTGTAGGTCCAGCAGTTATTCAGCTTTTTGCGGAACTTTATTTCAAGTCAACTGCCAAAACCCAAATATTCTTACACACTGTTACCCATTGTTCATTAACACGAAAAATGAAGGTCCCACAGTATCTCAACTAAACTGTGAAATGTGAAAGCAATCGTAATAATTGTAATATATTTTCAAGATAAAGGACTGAGAGGATAGATTTCAAAAGACAAAATGCATACTTTATTTATACAGACGGTAATCATTTCAACCAGGATTTCAACAATTTAACAAGCTCTGCTTTGGGTTGACATGGTACGCTGGCAATGTTTTGTGGCAATGTATGTGCGCTCTGAATAGATTTGTGCACGATTCCATGACTATGCATCTTGACGACATTAACAATGAGATCTTTCACAAAATCGAATTCCATTTGATCATATACTGGCTTCACCACCCATTTTTTGCTTCTTTTTGTAAAGGCCATATTGTAGCGAAGCATCCCTAAGTTTCCTGCAGTCCTAGATTGTTCCCAGCCCACATTCTCGTTATGCGCTAATACCGCTAGTAAAGTCCTACATTTCATCCCCTGGAGGCCAAAATGCAATCTCTTTGGCCTGTACTTTAGGCACATATTGTGGAACACCTCCAAATCTCCTGTGTGACAGAATTCTGTGAGTCCCTTCAGATCTCTTGATAGAGTTTTATCAAACACAATCTTCTCAAGGGCTTTGTGTGTAGGTGAAGATGGTATCAACCACTTCTTCTTCCGTGCCTGCTTGGGGACAAAGGGCCATGTTCACATTGGTGGAAATGTTGGTTTTCTGTCCAGTGGGTAACGTTGGAACAGTGATGCATCAGTGAGCGCCATTTTTCCAGTAGAATTTCCACAGATCCATCACATGTTTTGGAGCTCCACCAAAGATGGTTGCTGAAAGACTGGGACCTTTGTGAAATACTTTCAAAACCTTTTTTTCCCTGCAACCAAGATTTTTTTATTAATTGATTTGGCAACATGCCATACATCAAATTAATGTTTAATGTTTGGATACTGCTCTCTCATTGTCTTGGCTATTGAAATGTGTCTGTCCGTGGCTATGAGGTCGATTTGCATTCCCCTCGATTGTAGATCTTCCAGTGATTTTATAATACCAAGGTTCTCCATGGCCACCGAGGATTTACATTGGGACACCTGCACGACCACCAAACTCACAATTTTCTTACTTTCCATGTCCTGAAGATGGTAGGTGCAGTACTTAGCAGAAAATCTGGGGCTGTCACACTGTCCATCGCCAGCTAGCCTGAACCGTTTGTCGGGGAATGTACGTTGAATAGCCAATTGTTCAATTTTCCAAGCTTCACTAATGGCAGGTAATAGATAATCACGTTGGTATTTGTAGTATTGGGTTTTAGAAATGAAATGTAGTCCCACAAACTGAAAGAAACTCGATAACTTCGTGAAACTAGAGCCACTGAAAAGTAAAGCTGCAGCACTTAGTAGATTGCCAGCTGGCAGTTTCCCCAGCATCGGTTGAGCGGACCATGAAAATGCTTTACGTGACTTTTCACAGGTGGCATGTATTTTCAGGTTACTGCCTTGTGTTAGACGAGTCACGCTCAACTATGGGTTAACACATACTTCCCCTCCCACTGAATGCACACAGTTCAGCATCTTTATAATCTCCATCAAGCTGCTGTCGAATACTATGTATTTGGCCTCTTTTATTATACTGTCATCTGGCAACACTGTTGTTTCGGACTGATCCGTTGTGGACATATCAACCAAACCGGACATACTACAGTCGATATCTTTGTCTGTTTCATCGGTCAATAGTGTTGATGCTTCTGTTTCTGTCATTTCAACATCTGTTACTTGACGATGGATAGGAGAAAACATCAATGTGGACTGTTTCTTGGGTGGCATTTTTTTGGCGGGTGTTGATTGTGTCAAGTGGTCATCGATTAATGTAAAACTATCTTCTATAAATTCAATTGCGTCTTCCTCTGGCGGAGCGGGCGCATTGTAGCAATGCTCCAAGAACACTTTGCTGGAATCGCCAGTCTTAGTAAATTCATTTTCTGGCCATTGGACATTGTTATAAGAGGCGTCACGAGATCGCTGGTTACCTTTTCTTCCTGGGGAGCGAGGAGGTGAGGCTGCCAGACTGTCGAGATGAATCTTCGCAAAGATGAAAGAGCAACGCGGGGGACCGACCCAACACCCTCCTGACAATAAATGACAGGATTGAGCTGAACCAGCTCCCAACGTCACGGGTAGCACTTCTCTGTATTTACGTGACGTCAGGACAGTGTAAACACTGACAGACAAGGCCAGATGAAGTCCACTTAGGTAGCAGCAGTTCGAGGGACAGATCTTCGATATATCCTCGGTGGTAGAAATGGCACAGATACCGGCAGGGCACAAGACCAGTAGAAAAGGTAATGGGGAGGCAGACCCTCTAAGAAGGAAGGAAAGAATAGGGGAAGAGAACTGACCACCCTAGGACCGGACCCCTTCCCAACCAAGGAATGGTGCAGGACCAGAGGAACCCAGGCAGGGACCTACCTAACCCCAAGGACCAAGTACCAGACTGGAACCCAAAAGGGCAAGGAACCAAGGCAGGGCTCAAGGAACCAGGCAAGGCAAAAAGGAGCACTGGCTAAGCACGAGGAAGAAACAGGAACAGGACAGGAGCAGAACAGAGACTCAGGCAAAGCAGGGCTCCTGGAGCGTATACACGGAACAAACCGCGTTGAGACGCGTTGTTTCCGGGTCTGCGGAAGCTATTTATAGCCTGGGACCAAAGCGAGGCTTGGAACGCAAGCCGCTGTCACTGCACATGCGCGAAACGTTGGATACTGACGTTCCGCGCATGCGCAGGACATTCAAGATGGACCGCGGTACGCCGTAGAGAAAGGCGCCAACGCGGATACAATCTCCAGGAGGGAGACCGTCGCAGCTGAGGACCCCGACCCCCAGAACAGGTGAGTGGCGCGCGCGGCTTGACAGACATAGGCATCTCGAGTGTGAACACAATGTGCCTAAATGAATAGTTCCTCCATGGTGAAAACAGTTTGGCAAGCAGCATCTGTCATTTGTATCGCTGTCTGTGTCTGCATAGTCCGTACTCGATTGGGCAACTACAGGACAGATAGAAAAGGGATGTTCAGTCTAAATCCAGCATACAGTGTTGCACAATTGACATAAAAAAAGCATATAATAAAGGCCTTAGCACAAAACGTTTGCCAACAATAGAAAGTGTTTATAACTTACCTTATTTTTATTTCTTTTCTTTGAAACCTTCTTTACTCTAACATCAGCAAACTGGCGGACCGACTCTGATACACGTTCCTCCGGTTCAATATACGGATCTTGTATACATCCCTACAAAGAATAGTATCCATTTAAAATAAGTCATTGGCATTGCACATCTAATTAGACTGACATTCTTTTATTCGATGGTACTGTCAATACGCATACCTCTGGCTCCGGAGCAACTGTATGGTCTGTTTCCGGAACAACCACAATGGATAACGTAATTGTATCGGACGTTGCAGCATCTCCCTGAAACACAGTACTTGCATTAGTAAGGTCGAAAATATTGGAAACGGGACAAAGACGACAAAGGTACATATCAACAGTAAAGTGGTAAAGAAACATTGTGCAATGCAATGATACGTTGCGAAAATATGAACAGATTATCTTGTCCTATTGAGCTATGATGACCAATACCCCTGACACCGGATCTACTACGAGGGGTGTTCGGATTGTAGTGGACGCCTTAGCATCTCCCTGAAACACAGTACTTTCATTAGTGAGGTTGAAAAGATTGGAAATGGGACACACAATTTGGAAAGACGACAAGGGTACTTATCAACAGTAAAGTGGTAAAGAAACATTGTGTAATGCAATGATACGTTGCAAAAATATGATCACATTATCTAGAATTCCATACATAAAACCAGTCTGGAACAGAATAGCTAGGTAAGATTACCTGATACGCACAAAGTGGTTGATGACTCCAGGCAACACGTGGATGTTGAATCTTGTTCCTTAATATTCGGTGGATAGTAATGGAGTGGTAATGGGAAAGTATTATTCGATTTAGAAATTCAAACATTACAAAATGGCATGTAAGGAGACTGAATACTAGAGAATTACACTTATTGAAACGCATAATATAGCATAGTTATTCATCCCCATAAATCATTTTTCTATGTGGGTTCTACAAAACAAGGACTGATGTTTAGCAAAAAAGTCATTATTTCAGCAGCTATTCAATCACATAAATATGGAAAGTACTATAAGTGGCATTTACACCGAAAATACAGCCGTAAAGCTAAATCCTGCAGCGTGACTCACCTGTGGCGGCATTTTCACGAGTAAAGTCAGAATAGCGTTTGGGAGCAATTTCCGAGTTGCTCTCGGTTGATTCCTCTTTGTGTACAAGGATGAGTCGTACATATCCGGTGAGAAGTGCAGGCTGCAGATGCGGTATCGATGACCCCTCTTGTCCTCCAAGACTTGGTTGACTCTACTTTCAAGGTCTTCCAGTGGATAACCGCAACGTTTGACCCACTCTTATTTGATCAAAAGTCTTAGGGAATACATGCATTGTAATGACTTCGGATTTGTCATGGGTCTTCGAAGGGCAACCGAAAATAGAACATGCAGGCATTGTTGTGAATTCTGCAAAATAAAGGTCAACATTATTTTGCATAAACATGTGAGAAAGAATGAATTGGACCATACATTGTTCGATGCACGCTTTCTTTTGGGCACCACAGCAAAACCAGTGCAGCGTGTGCGGCTGTATAAAAGGATACATTTCACAAACGATTCATTGATGTGTTGAAAATCAGAACATGTTACTCGTCCCTTGATTTCATGCACGAAAATGAAACATGCTTATACTATAGGCACGGTCCGCGAAGGATGCAATACGATTCCAATTGACAATGATAAAAATTGATATACCGATTACATAACAAAAGAAACTCAAGTCAATAGCAATGATACAAATTAACATAGCACTACGAAGTTAGATACTTCGGAATAGATATAAATTTACAAAGGAAGGATATATGATTAGGATACATGTCCTTACCTTGACCAACAAACAGTTGGATTCAGCAAGCAGAGTAATTAGATGCAGGAGAACAGGGATATGTTCACAGGTAGCACACTGACGAGTTCACTCGAAGCTGTCACAGAGTAGCACATTCACGAGTTGACTTGCAGTGCTCAAGGATGTTCTCATGGTAAATATCAAGTGGTTTATAAACAATAACAACAAGGGGTGTGTTTATGAATGAATGACCTGTATATGTCGTGGCCTTATGTACATTGCAGGGGCGCGGCCTGCTTCAGGGGAGCCTGCCTGGAGACACGGGGTCTGAGGAGGCCATGTGAACAATGGCCCCTGGGCTTGGGATACCTTTTGAAGTGTACATGCTGTTTGGCACCTTGGCCCTTCGCGTCCCTGACAGCCCCCCATGGCAAAGCACATCCACTGGCGCAAACTGCCTTTGATAGTGGGGGGTGGGATGGATGGGCCGGGAGGCGTGCAGACAAGGCACCGGAACACTGCTGAATGGAGACACACTTATGTGGATTGCAGGGGCATGGTCTGCTTCAGGGGAGCCTGCCTGGAGACACGGGGTCTGAGGAGGCCATGTGAACAATGGCCCCTGGGCGTAAAATAGCTTTTGAAGTGTACATGTTGTTTGGCACCTTGGCCCTTCGCGCCCCTGACAGCCCCCCATGGCAGTGCACATCCACTGGTGCGAACTGCCTTTGATAGTGGGGGGTGGGATGGATGGGCCGGGAGGCGTGCAGACAAGGCACCGGAACACTGCTGAATGGAGACACACTTATGTGGATTGCAGGGGCACGGTCTGCTTCAGGGGAGCCTGCCTGGAGACACGGAGTCTGAGGAGGCCATGTGAACAATGGCCCCTGGGCGTAAGATAGCTTTTGAAGTGTACATGTTGTTTGGCACCTTGGCCTTTCGCGCCCCTGACAGCCCCCCATGGCAGCGCACAACCACTGGCGCGAACTGCTTTTGATAGTGGGGGGTGGGATGGATGGGCCGGGAGGCATGCAAACAAGGCACCGGATCACTGCTGAATGGAGACACACTTATGTGGATTGCAGGGGCACAGTCTGCTTCAGGGGAGCCTGCCTGGAGACACAGGGTCTGAGGAGGCCATGTGAACAATGGCCCCTGGGCGTAAGACAGCTTTTGAAGTGTACATATTGTTTGGCACCTTGCCCCTTCGCGCCCCTGACAGCCCCCCATGGCAGCGCACATCCACTGGCGCGAACTGCCTTTGATAGTGGGGGGTGGGATGGATGGGCCGGGAGGCGTGCAGACAAGGCACCAGAACACTGCTGAATTGAGATACACTTGATTCACTTAAAAACTGAAACAACCATAGATAAAAAATATGTTGTGTTTTATTTGGTTTCTTATTTTGATGGCACAAAAATACTACAGATTGTAAACGTCTGGTTGCAGCTCGGTGAGGGAAAATCCCCTGTACTGACCACTGTCGCTGGGGAAAGTTTGTCTAGTGGCGCCAACGACACAGGCGGGTATTTCTCGTCGAACGCGGTGTCCAAGCCTCCCATGAAGCCACCTGGTGTACGAATGATAGGCCACCAGCCGGTACCACCTATGAAAGAAAAAGATACAATCTGTTTTTAAATGACCAAGATAAGTGTATTAAACCTTAGTTATCAATGACAATTCTTGTATACAGTGGCATTTTTGCCAGGACAAATGCTAACTAGACACTGCACAATATTGAACGACTTTTATGCGACTATTACTAGAGAATTGCAAGACTAAACGGATATGACAATGATATCTTGAAGTTACGAGAATATAGGGGACAACCGTGAAATAGTAGTGGCCTAACTGACATCACAACAGAGTGTTATGTAGGTAATGTGGTTGTCAGTAGTGCCATAAATAGAGACACATGTGTAATAATTGATCTTAGACATAATTGCAATATTTTGTATTAGAGATACCTATGAATGTATTTTTAGTGATGCTTTTATTGGAAGTAAATAAATTGATATTTTTGATAAAAAATCGGTTGGAAAAAGTATGTTGTAATTTAATGAGTTAAACAGCATGTAAGATTGAGTCAGAATAAGGTATTGGAGAAGCAAGGGACCCTTTAAGCAGTAGTGTGGTATGTTTAGTCTTTTGACGTATTGAGGGTTGTCTTAAAGAGGTCCAGAAAAATATTCCCTCTAGTCTCTCAAAGTTTTGTATCTAACTGACATCACAACCAGACTACACTTACTCGTTTCTTGGATTACGAGGGCAAACTGTTGCGCGAAGTTCGTGCATAAGCACCATCAAAATCCTCAACACGGACCGTGTGAGACAGACTGCTGTGAAGTCTGGCAGCTCGGTAACACATTGCGGCTGTGGATGGCCTTGCGATATGTAGGACAAGCATCCAGAGTTTTCTCGGCAGCAACAGTTCTCCACCTCGGTTGGCATTAGCGCGCACCGATTGCAGGTACACCAGGTGGAAACACTGTCCATGTGACTAGGCCCAGGCTCTTCATCTGTTGAAACGTCCGCCCAACTGTTGTTCAAATCCCCATCGTCTACAGTGCTTGCTCTTTCCAGTAATTCCTCCACAGAATACTCGGGCTCGTACAGGTAGGGCATTATTGTTGGCATTATGTGGTAAAGAAACGAAAATAAATTATAGCGATGGTACTGGTATCTGTTCACACAGGCTACAAGCAAAGAAGGTAGCTGACCAGATGTTAGGCGGAAACCTGTGCAGTTCCCTCTGGGACCACTGCAAAAGATTTAGGACTACAGGTGTTTGACAGTAAACCCACTTGGTAGCAGTCTGTACCACACAGATTCACTTGGTAGCTGTGGCTGAGCAGTCAGACTTCCCTCAAGAAGAGTTAGGCAGTATGTAGAGTATACACAATAGGGCAATTTACACAGTAGAACAAGCAAACACGGAACAAGGCTTCGGTGTAAAGTTATATAGTTATTTATTTATAAAAACACATCTATGAAAACACACTGGCACTAATACGGTAAACACTTCAAGCACAATTACTATAAGAAAAATCAATCCCCCTAACAATAGTTCGACAAGTCTAGGTTCAACGGCACCACTTATTTGCAGACAGAGGTGAATGCTTTAACCTAGATGGCACTCTAGTATTCGTTAGGACGGCAGAGAAAAGGCAGGGTATGAAATCAACTCGGTACCAACACTTTTACGAACAAATGCAAGGCAAGTAAGGCAGGGTCTACTGTAGATTGCAAAGTTCAGAGGCCAGGCCCACTCGGAGAGAGGCAAGGCGATGTGTCCAAAAAAGTATCACAGTGGAAATGCACTTCGAATCTTTGTTGCAAATTGTTATAGAAAGATTAGACCAGTTCAGAACAGAGAGATGAGAAAGCTTGGAGGCGACCCATTGGAGAGGCGAGGATTCAGACACCTCACACTAACCGACACACGGGAAGCCAGGCGGACACGGTACCTTGTTTGTGGAGGGACAGCTCCGGCGGGGGAAGTTGTTCCTGGTGGTGGATGCACGTCGGGTCTTTGCCAAGAGAAGAGATGATCTCGTCGTCGAAGGAAAGTTGAAGACCGTTGCACCACCAGGGAAGAGACCAGCCGCGGAGTGCTCCGTCACAAGGCACCACCTTTTGGTCGCGGTATAGGGGTAGGGGCTATCCGGTTACTGTCGTTGCAGGTCGGCTCAGCTTTACCCTCGTCGGATTCTTAGGTCCTGTGGCGCCTTCTGAGGATCCAGTCCCAAAAGCCCTGCTTTTATGCAGAAAACCCCCATTCATTCAGCCTAGCTGTCACTCAAAACACGCTAAGTGGTGAGCGGGGTGGCTCACCACTTGGGCCAATCACACCAGAGTGCGACTTGAGTTGGCAAGGCAACTCAGTCCAGGGTGCCTAAACCCCCTCCTACACCCCCTGTGGTACCCAGACAGAATGGCACCACTTTGGAGGGCCTCTGTGTAGAGGCCCGCCAAAAGTGGAACAAAGGGCTCAACCTTTGGTTTAGGAGTCACAGAGACGGACACAGTCGCCATTTTAAAAACCGAGTTCTGGCAGAAAATACCAACCGATAGATTTCTTTAAGATAAATAAACCGGTGGTATGTTAGAGATTAACGAGAAAAGGTATCAACCTCCAACAATGGGAAGAATCCCATAGGGTTATATTCGGGGTCGAATATAACAAGAAGTTTCCACTGCCACCAGCCAAAACTCGACGAGGGGGGACGGGACAGTGCCCCCTCGAATAACAGACCCAGGAGTAATCGAATTACCCCTACTGGTACGTCCACAATAGGATGGTGTGTACTAGTTCTGTTAGTAAATGTAGGTCTAGTAAAGCCAATGGTGACTTTACATGCCCGGGGAGACAGTAGTCAGGCCCCGGGTATGGAGTCTATGATGGAGGTCCGCTAGGACGCCCCAGTGCTACGGCACGGAGGGTGCGGTGTAACACACATAGAAAAACATATGAGACCCTATGGGGTAAAAGACCCCATAGCCCAAAGAACACATTGACATTCAAAGGAATTACACACAAGAGTGGGAAAAAAAAGAGTCTCACTCTTGGCAGGATGGAAAAAAACAAACTCCAGAAATCCAGCAAAGCTGCTGGGGGACTCACTAGGTTAGGAAATTCAGCCTAAACAGAGAATTCTCCTTAACACTCGCCCCCCCCCCCCCAGACTAAGGGACAGGAGGATTTAATCCACTCCTGGATGAATCTCATACCTCTAGTCGATGACATACATCCTAGAGAGACCATCAGCATTTTGGTGGTGACACCCTGACCTGTGCTCAATGGTGAAATCAAACCCTTGCAGGCAGATCGACCATCTCAGTAGTTTTGGGTTTTCCCCTTTCATTTGCATTAACCATCTCAAGGGTTGGTGGTCAGTCTGAATGACAAAAGTAGAACCATACAAGTATGGCCTAAACTTCTTCAGAGCCCACACGATAGCAAAGCACTCTCTTTCGATTGTTGCCCACCTTGTTTCATGATCCTTCAGCTTGCGGCTGATGAAGTAAACGGGGTGCTCCCTACCTTTCCCATCCAGTTGACTGAGTACGGCACCTATTCCTACATTTGAAGCATCTGTCTGCACAATGAAAGTTTGGCGGTAATCAGGAGCTCTGAGTACTGGGGCTTGGCAAAGAGCCTTTTTCAGGTTTTCAAAAGCCTGATTGCACTCCTCGTTCCATTTAACCTTTTTAGGAAATTTGGGTGAGGAGATGACATTCAGTGGAGAAGCTATGGTCCCATAGTTCTCGATGAAATTCCTGTAATACCCAGTGAGGCCTAGGAAGGCTCTCACCTGGGTCTGAGTAGTAGGTGTTGTCCAATTTTGCACAGCTTCAATCTTACTGAGCAAAGGCCCTATTTCTCCACCTCCTACCTCATGTCCAAGATAGACTACCTTACTCTGTCCAATTTGGCATTTACTCGCCTTTATGGTCAGATTGGCTCGTCCAAGAGCCTGCAAAACATCTCTCAGGTGGGTTACATGCTCTTCCCAGGAATTGCTGAACACTGCTATGTCATCCAAGTATGCCATGCAGAAGTCCTCCATCCCATTCAGAACCTGGTTTGCCATCCGTTGAAATATAGCAGGTGCATTCTTCAATCCGAAAGGCATTACCTTAAACTGGTATAAGCCAACGGGGGTAGAAAATGCAGTTTTCTCCTTGGCATGGTCTGTCAAGGCTATTTGCCAATAGCCTGACGTCAAGTCAAATGTGCTGAGGAACTTGGCCGCGCCAAGTTTGTCCACCAACTCATCTGTTCTTGGCAAAGGGTGGGCATCAGTCTTGGTGACTGCATTAAGAGCTCTATAATCCACGCAGAATCTAAGTTCTTTAGATCCGGCCTTTGGTACTAACACAACTGGGCTAGACCATGGACTAGTAGAGGGCTATATTACCCTGAGATCGAGCATCTTGCTGACCTCACCTTTGATGTGGGTTCGTACATTTTCTGACATTCGGTATCCTCTGCTTTTGACTGGCAGACAGTCACCAGTGAGTATGTCATGCTGGCCCCAAGAGGTCAAGCCTGGTGAAAGCGAGAACAGGGAGGCAAACTGATTCAACATAGATTTGCACTCTTCTCGTTGCTCGGGTGTCAGATTTGAAGAGAGATTTACTCCTTCAATTTTTTCGTCCAAAGGCAAGCCTCTGAGGAGATACGGAAGAGCTTCACTCTCTTCTTCCTCGGGTGATGCTAGAAGCAACGCTCCCACATCAGGTCTTGAGACATACGCTTTGAGTCGGTTGGTGTGGAAGACTGTCAGACGCTCCTTGGGATTGCCCAAGTCCACCAAATAGTTGACCTCTCCGAGTTTACCCACAACTCTGAAGGGTCCCATCCATTTGTCTTGCAAGGCCCTCTGCCTTGTTGGGATCATAACGAGAACGAGCTGGTCTTGAGCGAACTCAACCATGTTAGCCTTTTGATCGTGCCAGTGTTTGACCAATGCTTGTCCAGCTTTCAAGTTATCGCTTGCTTCTGTCATCATGTGCGACATTCTCCTCCGGAGACCTATCACGTAGTCAGTCACTCTGACTGGCTTGGGGGAAGGAGCACTCTCCAACCCCTCCTTAATCAGGGCCAATGGACCTCTGATGGGATGACCATAGGGAAGCTCGAAGGGAGAATAACCTACTCCCTCCTGAGGGACTTCTCTATAAGCAAATAGAAGGCATGGCAGTAGAAGGTCCCACTTACGTTTAAGGGGTTCCTCTAAAGCACCTATGATGCTCTTCATGGTTCGGTTGAACCTTTCTACCAACCCGTTTGTTTGTGGGTGGTAAGCTGTTGAGAACTTGTAAGTAACTCCACAGGTTTTCCACGTGGCTTTCATGTAGTGGGACATAAAATTTGACCCTCTGTCAGAGATTACTTCCTTAGGAAACCCGACCCTAGTAAAAATACCAAGGAGGGCCTTAGCCACAGCCGGAGCTGTAACAGTCCTCATAGGAATTGCCTCAGGATACCTAGTAGCATGGTCTACTACAACAAGTATAAACCTGTTGCCTGAGGAGGTTGGAGGATCAAGGGGACCAACAATGTCAATCCCAACTCTCTCAAATGGGACTCCCACGACTGGGAGAGGCACTAAAGGTGCCACATTCTTGGAGCCAACCTTACCAGAGGTCTGGCAGGTGTGGCAGCTCCTGCAGTGTTTTTCTACTTTGGCCCCCATCTTTGGCCAATGAAAGTAGAGGGAGAGCCTTTCCTTAGTCTTCTTGAAACTCAAGTGACCAGCCAAAGGAATCTCGTGGGCTAACTGCAAGAACTGTGGTCTGTTCTCTTGGGGTACTACAAGTCGTTTGTAGTCTCCAGGTGCAGACTCGGCCGGTTCACTGTAGAAGAGGCCATCTTCCCAGTGCAACCTGTATTTACCAGGCTCTTGCCCTTCAGCCTGAGCTTCTGCCTGGTGGTGAAGACCTTCCAGAGTTGGACATTCTCTCTGTCCCTTACTGAAGTCTGCCCTGCTGGGTGCACCTTCTGCCAGTAAAGACTGCAGCTCAGGATGGTCAACAGGATCCAGATCTCCAATGAGTTCCTGGCCTTCCATTAGCTCTTCGTCAGAGTCTAATTCTACCACACAGGGTTGTACCTCCCTCTCAGCCTCAGCTGGAGGTGGAGTTACGAGTGTAACTTTGGACAACGGCGGGGAAGTCCTTGTTGGCTGCACTGGAATGCTGGCGGCTGGTTTCGGGGTAGAAGTCTTAGGTTTCCCTTTCGCGTCTGATTTCTTCGAGACAGCAGCCGACAATTCCAGTGGAGCAGGAGTGATTTCTTTCTTCATCATCTCCTGGAGAGTACCGCGCATGGTTCTCTCTCTTGCAGGTCTGGTTAGCTCCTGTAACCATTTACTAGGAGGTCTGGGGGTATGCGATACAACTCAGAGAGTTTTCAAATCGTTACCCAACAGAACGCGTCCTGGTACCTCACTCTGTATGCTGACAGGGATCTTCACAGTCATGTCGTTACACTGGATGAGAACTGGTAATTGGGGAAGCATCTGCACAGGCCCTCCAGCTAACTTGGTGAGGCGTTTGGGTGCCTTAGCAACATCCTCAGCCTGAAAAAACGATTTATCCACCACAGTTATGCTGGCCCCAGTGTCCCTAATGGCAGGAGTCTCCTGACCATTCACCTGGACACTGTCCTTATAATACTCTTTAGTATTATCGGGGATAGAATTATAGACGTCTAAATTCTGTTGTTCCCACAACCCCAGAGACACTAAAGAAACGCTGGCTGAGACTCCAATGGGTTCATCAGCTAGCAGTAGAAAGTTTCTACTTGCCATTTGGACTTCCTCCTCTGGAGCGAAGGCTAAGGAGACAAGCTGGACCCCTGAAGGTTTACCCTTACATCTGGGATCTCCTTTCACGTGGTCAGTCGAGCCACAAACAAAGCATTTACCGAATGCTTTCAGGAATGGTGGCTTGTTCTGGCCTCCTTCCGGTTTGGCACCAGAAGACACACTATTCTGCTGCGATTTTCCTTGTGGCTTAAGCTTCTGGTTTTGTTTGGGGCCCTCTTTGGAATCTGAGTTATTCGAATTCTCTTTTGAGTCTTTCTTAGGCTGTTTTCCCTCATCCTTTTTCTGAGTTGCCCCAGAATCCTTATGAGTAGCCCTGTTGGCAACCCACAAGTCAGCAGCCTTAGCTAGCTTCCCGGAATCCAATTCCTTCGAATAGGCCAAGTGCTGTCTGAGCTCAGGAGAACAGGCATCATAAATAGACTCCAACATAAAAAGATCCTTCATACCCTCATAAGTGTTCACTTTGTAACCCTTAATCCATCCCTCTAAGTTTTTCAACCCTTCACTCACCCACGTAGCCCAAGGGGTACCATCATGCTTTTTGAGGGTTCTAAACCTCTTAAGATACTGGGAAGGGGTCTTCCCGAATCTAGCTATCAAAGCTAGTTTCACACTTTCGTAATCCTTCTTATCCGCCTCCCCCAACTCCATTACCACATCAGTCGCAACAGGGGGGAGCCTAGAGAACAACCAGGGAAGTAGATCATTCCCGGTGAGGTCCTGGAGCCCATGATTGTACTCAAACAGTTTTAACCAATCCAAAACATCCAATCTCGGTTCATACATACCCACTAATTCCTTCGGCATCCGGGGTCTTTTGGGACTGGAGCTTCTAGAGGAACCAGAGGAGAGAGAAGCATTTTCCACAGACAACTTTTTCATCTCTAACTCGTGATTAAGTTCTATTTCTCTGAGTCTTAACTCAGCTTGCTTCTGCTCAGCCTAGGCATTCATCCGTCTGAACTCGAGCTCTTGGTTTCTTTCAGATTGAGCCAAGAACTGTTTGTATTCTAATTCGAGCTTCATTTTTTCAAGTTCAAAATAAGCAGGGTTACATGTGGGACCTGATATGGGCCCCGTAGGTACAGTAGGTAAGGCAGATAGAGGTTCAGAGTGGCTAACTTCATTAGGTTCACTTTCCTCTCCTAACTCATTATCAAGACTTTGATTCAGATCAATACCATTACTGTTTTCTACATTTGCTGGAGAAGTTGGTTCCTCTGAACCAGTACCCAAGCTTTGGTTTTCCAGCAATCTCGCTATCAGTTCCACTTTCTTGCCTTTTACAGAAAGATTTTCTTGTCTACAGAGGGCTCGTAAACTCACAGTATTTTCACCTGACAAGGATTCTTGACTGTAAACTTCCATAGTAGACATATTTTTGAAAGTTGCTTTTTAGTGCTAAGCTTTGTGGTTAGTTATCCTAAAGTGTTGAAAAGCACTCTAAACTGTATACTCGATACAAATCCCACCGCTGTACACCAGTGTTAGGCGGAAACCTGTGCAGTTCCCTCTGGGACCACTGCAAAAGATTTAGGACTACAGGTGTTTGGCAGTAAACCCACTTGGTAGCAGTCTGTACCACACAGATTCACTTGGTAGCTGTGGCTGAGCAGTCAGACTTCCCTCAAGAAGAGTTAGGCAGTATGTGGAGTATACACAATAGGGCAATTTACACAGTAGAACAAGCAAACACGGAACACGGCTTCGGTGTAAAGATATATAGTTATTTATTTATAAAAACACATCTATGAAAACACACTGGCACTAATACGGTAAACACTTCAAGCACAATTACTATAAGAAAAATCAATCCCCCTAACAATAGTTCGACAAGTCTAGGTTCAACGGCACCACTTATTTGCAGACAGAGGTGAATGCTTTAACCTAGATGGCACTCTAGTATTCGTTAGGACGGGAGAGAAAAGGCAGGGTATGAAATCAACTCGGTACCAACACTTTTACGAACAAATGCAAGGCAAGTAAGGCAGGGTCTACTGTAGATCGCAAAGTTCAGAGGCCAGGCCCACTCGGAGAGAGGCAAGGCGATGTGTCCAAAAAAGTATCACAGTGGAAATGCACTTCGAGTGTTTGTCGCAAATTGTTATAGAAAGATTAGACCAGTTCAGAACAGAGAGATGAGAAAGCTTGGAGGCGACCCAATGGAGAGGCGAGGATTCAGACACCTCACACTAACCGACACACGAGAAGCCAGGCGGACACAGTACCTTGTTTGTGGAGGGACAGCTCCGGCGGGGGCAGTTGTTCCTGGTGGTGGATGCACGTCGGGTCTTTGCCAAGAGAAGAGATGATCTTGTCGTCGAAGGAAAGTTGAAGATCGTTGCACCACCAGGGAAGAGACCAGCCGCGGAGTGCTCCGTCACAAGGCACCACCTTTTGGTCGCAGTACAGGGGTAGGGGCTATCTGTTTGCCGGGGTGCTCTGCACAGGCAATTTGACCACTACGTCCTGGAACGAAGAAAAAGCAAAGGGGACTGGTTGTTCCCACCAGTCAGAGGAAGAGACTCTCCGGCGGGGAGATCTCCTCTGTCGTCGGGAAGTGGTGAGTGGGTTCAGCAGGGCTCCACCGGAGGTGTCGTCGTTGCAGGTCCGCTCAGCTTTACCCTCGTCGGATTCTTAGGTCCTGTGGTGACTTCTGAGGATCCAGTCCCAAAAGCCCTGCTTTTATGCAGAAAACCACCATTCATTCAGCCTAGCTGTCACTCAAAACACACTAAGTGGTGAGCCGGGTGGCTCACCACTTGGGCCAATCACACCAGAGTGCGACTTGAGTTGGCAAGGCAACTCAGTCCAGGGTGCCTAAACCCCCTCCCACACCCCCTGTGGTACCCAGACAGAATGGTACCACTTTGGCCTGCCAAAAGTGGAACAAAGGGCTCAACCTTTGGTTTAGGAGTCACAGAGACGGACACAGACGCCATTTTAAAAACCGAGTTCTGGCAGAAAATACAAACCGATAGATTTATTTAAGATAAATAAACCGGTGGTATGTTAGAGATTAACGAGAAAAAGTATCAACCTCCAACAATGGGAAGAATCCCATAGGGTTATATTCAGGGTTGAATATAACAAGTAGTTTCCACTGCCACCAGCCAAAACTCGACGAGGGGGGACGGGACAGTGCCCCCTCGAATAACAGAACCAGGAGTAATCGAATTACCCCTACTAGGACGTCCACAATAGGATGGTGTGTACTAGTTCTGTTAGTAAATTTAGGTCTAGTAAAGCCAATGGTGACTTTACATGCCCGGGGAGACAGTAGTCAGTCCCCGGGTATGGAGTCTATGATGGAGGTCCGCTAGGACGCCCCAGTGCTACGGCACGTAGGGTGCGGTGTAACACACATAGAAAAACATATGAGACCCTATGGGGTAAAAGACCCCATAGCCCAAAGAACACATTGACATTCAAAGGAATTACACACATTCATGTCCAAGAGTGGGAAAAAAAAGAGTCTCACTCTTGGCAGGATGGAAAAAAACAAACTCCAGAAATCCAGCAAAGCTGCCGGGGGACTCACTAGGTTAGGAAATTCAGCCTAAACAGAGAATTCTCCCTAACGCCATAGCACAGAAACGAGTCACAGAATACTTAAAGAAATACAGCGAGAGGAATGGAAAAGAAAATCTGCTGTTGTGTGTTGTGAAATGCTCTGTTTATACTTGTCGAGGAAAGAGGCTTCCTGCCGTTTCCATTGCCACACGTCAGTAGCTGAGGCGCAGAGAATGTTGACACGAGACGTGCTTTGGCATTGTGAAATGGGCGGTACGCGTCTAGTCAGGTCACCCAGGGTGATGCGGAAAGTCATAAGATTATCACAAAATGGCTGTGCCCTGCTGCCTGATTTTGCTTGTGTTCAAGAGACGAAAACTCGGGCAAGGTGCATAGGAAATGCTTGTACGATCGATCGAATTATGGTTAAAACCACATGGCCGACCCATAGGGACAATAATATTTTCTGACCGAACCATTCCTTTAAGACTGAGCCTGTGTGAGGTATGCAAGTCTGTGGCTCCAAGGCGGGCGAAACAGATGAGCTGGCGGGTGGGCTGGTGTCTCGATGCCTTTTGCGAGTGACACTCGCCGAAAGCGGGTGAGTTGAGAGATATAATGGGATGGGTGCAGGAACAGCTGTGACCGTCTCTGAGACTACTCTCATGGCCCTACCTTCCAGGAAGGAGGCAATCCATTTTGTGGATTAGGGGGAGAAGTGGGCAGAGGAGATGAACATATTGCATGTTCTTGGACATTCGCATTCAACTGTAATATGCAAACGTGTTTCTAATTGCAGCTACAACCAGAGCTGGTCATTGGGCCGGCTCTCGGCGGATCCGAGATCCGGCACCATATATGGAGCCGGATCTCGGGATCCAGCAAAGTCAGCCGCCCAAGCCCAAGAACCGCGCTGGAATACTTAAAAAACAAAAAAAGCACCCGCGACGGCAGCATTGCCTTTTACCGCTGTTTTGGAACTGGTGTGTAATGCACAATGCTCGCTACATGTACAACGGATTCCTTTCAGTTGTACATGTAGCGAGCATTGTGCATTACCCACCAGTGCCAAAGCTGGCAGTAAAAGGCAATGCTGCCGTTGCAAGTGCTTTTTTTTCTTTTTAAGTATTCCAGCATTGCTGGATGTCCACTACGAGCCCCGGCCCTCTAGACCATGCCCCTCGGGCACTGCCGCCCCAAACTCCTCCCCCACCCCGGCCCTTGTATTGTGGGATCCCCGACCACATTTTTTCTATTTCCACCACTGGCTACAACAACTGAGTTTACCTTTTTGACATGTGGGTGGGATGTGTGGGAGGAGCTGTGTGCAAGTGGGTGGGTCATACCAGTGCTGTCAACTTGGTGACTTTCTTGCTATATTTAGCGAGAAAGCACAGACCCCCGGTGACTTTTTTTTAAAAAAAGGCGGCTAGTGAGAAATCTAGCTACTTTTTTCTATTGGATTGGAGAATTGCGTCATGTACGCAAGTTCCCAAACCAATAGAAAAAAGTGCACGTTTTTCAAGGGTTTCAGGGGTGAAAAGTGCTTTTCACATACAGGTTCACAACGGAATAGTAGCAGAAAGGGCAAAGTCTTCTCATGAGAAGGAGATGCAGTCAAGCGTGGAATTGCAGATGTGGACGAAGGTCTCAGCATATGTTGGTATTTTCTAATCCCGACTACCACGCCACACCAATGATTATATACAAATTGCCTTCTGGCAATTTTGTTTCTACAAAATTTCGCTTCAGTGGAGGAAGTGCACGATCTGTGTGGGGCTGCAAAAATAAATAAATAAAAACACACAGGCAATTGATTCCATGTCCTTTTATCTACTGCATTTGCATGTCCATGTATTCATATGGATGTAATGAGTTTGCATCTGTGCATTCGGGACTTTTATTACAAAAAAGGGGTGGGCTCAATGAGAGGCTATAACAGCCATGCCCTCTGCAATCACCCATCATGCACCTGGTGAATTATGCAAATTAGGTAATGACGTCATTTAGCTACTTTTATGACAGCCAATAACTACTTTCCTTACTGAGGCGTTGGCAACACTGGGTCATACATCTCAGGGTTTTTGATTCTCAAATGTAGGCAGGTATGGTCGAAGACGAGTGCACAAGCAGTGCAGGGATTGTGTAGCCTGGTTCTTGCAAGCATCCTCTGGTAATCGCTGCAGACAGAGGGGAGGCACACGCTGTGCCGCGTTTCGCGTTTTATTGCAGCCGTAACAATCCCGGGGGTTTTATGCTCTTACTCGGAGACGAGCACGAAAACCAGGATACTGCGGGAAAAACCTGCCGGTAAAGCAGGAGGGCAAGCGCACGCAAAGCAGGCCACTTCTAGAGCGCTATCAAAGTGTGCAACGAAACCATTTTGTAAAGTGGCACCCTAAATAAACTATGTACGTTTTCTTGATAGCCATGGAATGTCCGTTTGCGCGTGCACAGAGCTCATCTGTATCATTACTCCGTTTCCTGGCTGCATTACAGTTACACGGTCTATTGCAGCGGGGAACTGGAGTATTCTGGCGGGAGGAGTGCAACTGAATTCTACGTAGTTGTGGCGTTCGCTGCTGTCAGGCGTATGATGGGAGGGGAAGCGTCGCTGGGTCCTTTCCTCTAGTCGGAACCAGCCATTACCCGGATACGGGGTTTTGGTCCTTTTGTCCGTTGGCTGTGATTTGTCCCATGGCAGATGCAGGGTTGGCTTCAGCTTTCTCCCGAGCGGTAAGTGGGGTTGAAGCTACCGTGCACCCGTTCGAGTTTAATTGTAATAACTGTAGGGGCATTGGGTGACCATGCCCAAGTTATTCCAACACTGGGATCTTTGTCAATAGGTCTACGTGTACAGCGTTTCACCAGCGAGACCCTGTAAGCGCCGACTCCAAGTCAACTGTGTTTACCCCATTTACAAACTTGCCACCGCATTCTTGGAAATGTACGTGTCGTTGTCCACTCTAATGCTGCACACGATTTCTAGTTTTTGCAAAATCGGCACATTTTTGTTACTACAGTGCGTACTTTTGCCTTGAGATGCTCGGCTTGAACAGGTCAGGCGGTGTGCTGCCTAGTAACCACTGGTGGCGTCCATAGAAACCACGAGGGGCGCAGATCTGTAGCGCAAATGCAGGCAGGTGTTTCAGATACAGAAGCTTGTGTGGAGCCGTACTGTCTCGTTTTCACTAGGTAATTAATGGCTGTCTTCATTAATGCGGAGTCGTGACTGTCGTGCAAAGAGTGTCGTTGTGTTCGCTTGCACTGCAGCTTTGACGGATCCCCTCTCATACCGCAACACGAACCCACGTATTCAAAAACCATTTCGGGGGCCGGTTGGCTTCACCGACTGTGCGCTTACACATTTACATCGCATAAGTTAAGTGTGTTACGAAAGTGTGCAGCTTCGTCTACTTGGTGTGATCTTAACGTATGCTGTCTTTTTCTTCGTGCACTCTTATCAATCGATTGGGTAGCGCTGTTTTCAGACAAATTAATATGGACATCTAATATATGCCTCCTAAATCTTGCACCTTTATAAACTTTCAGCGGTTTTCTGTTAAAAACACAATAACTCCAAAAGAAACTCATACTTAAACCGTTCTACGTCCCTTTTCCTCGTCCGTGTACTTACTTGTGAGGTGTCAACTTCCACATGTGAATCAACGAATTTGTCAAAACACCAAATTCACAAGTGTGGCTTAATGTTCTCAGTACAGCCACATACCCTTCTAAGGGTTCCAATGGGCCTTGCTTGAGTCCTTTGGAAAAATGGGTATCTTTCAAAAGCCCCTCTTCTTTGGCTTAAAATGCTCCTCCTATTTTTCTCACCGCCAAGGTGAACTCATCCAGGTCCTCTGCGTCTTCTCCTTGTGGTTCTGGGAGTCTATCAAAAATGCTTCGCCTCTCTGGGCCTAAATTGTGCAACAACAAAGCTCGTTTCCTGGATGGGTTGATCTTGTCTCCATCAATGGCCGCTAAGTATGTCTCAAACATCCTTTTCCACCTCTCCATCTTATTGGGGGTGTTCCCGGTTCTGCCGGGAACGGGGGTGGAGGAGTAATTGCCGCAACCATGGTTGGGTAGTGGTTGGCACTTGCTTGTTTTTTTTTCATAGCTTTGCACGACAAGGCTATTCCCTATTTTTGTAGGGAGCTTTTCCAGGTTTTATTAAACTTATAAACAATGCTGTATTTTCTTTTGGCTCCTTAAATTGGTGTGTCTTAAACTTGGCCTCCAGTCCTTCCTTCCTTTAAATTCTGCCCGTTGCATGTAACCTTTATGTGATCTTCATTCAGTGCTGGGAACCTCCGTTCTTTCAGTGTAGAAAATCACCCTTTCTGTCTTTTTCTTGTTGGGCCAGGCAACACATGACAATGCTGGCTGAGTCTCTTGCAGATATGTGATGCGCTGTGTTGCTAGGCAGCGTGTCACAATGGTTGGTGTGAGGGCCATCGCACGTGGCGTTGCCCGTCACTCCTGTTATGGGGGAGGTGCTCACGAGCGCAACGTTGCTTCTGTATCCCACTTCCTTTTGCTTTCAATAAAACTTTTTTTTTTTCACAGTCTGTCCACCGCCCCTCGCTTTTTGATGCAGGGTCGCTCTGCACGCCTCACCTTGCTAATGGCAGATCTTCACTGCCTCCAATGTTTCTCTTTCTTGTGCGAGCGGTACCACGTCCTGGTCGCCACTGATGTGGTGCTGACACGCGACACATGGAGGGTATGGTTAAAGAAGTTTATTCTCAGTTCAGAAATTTCAGAAGGTGAACCAGCAGGGCTTCTTGCGTGCTTTGTGCAGACATGATGATCTGCATATAAGGTGCAGAACACAGGTCTGCATCTACTTGTGGGCCATGGATGGTGTGCCGTTCATTGGGTGACGTTAAGGAGAATTGAGGGGGTGGGGGTGAGAAGACCCAGGGCGAGTCGGTGCTTGCCATGTCTTTTGTGATCAAGCATGTGTGACAGCCACATTGCGAGAAAGGCAGCCGTGTTGATTTGGGCTCGGCAAGACAGTAGTGCGCATTGGGCACTGAGGAAAGAGGTATGTTTAATGTCAGGAGTGTGGTTACTTTGTAAACATTGCA